>NW_019154133.1:13802682-13962063 GCF_002288905.1 Enhydra lutris kenyoni
TCTTCCTTCCTTCCTTCCTTCCATCTTCTCTCTCTTTCTTCCTCTCTCTCTCTCTCTCCCTCCCTTCCTTCCTAAAAACTGAAGGGAGATTCACACAACATAAAATTAATCACTTTAAAATGCACAATTCAGTGGGTACATTCACAGTGTTCTACAATCTCTGCCTCTATCTAATTCTTTTTTTTTTTATCACCTCCAAGGAAACTCCCATGCCCATTAAGAAGTCACTTTCGATGCCTCTCCCCTTGCCCCTAGCAACTACCAATCTGTTTTCAGTCTCTGCAAACTTGTCTCTTCTGGATATTTGATATAAACGAAAGAATACAACATGCAACCTTTTGTGCCTAGCCTCTTTCATTTAGCATAATGTTTTCAAGATTCAGGTATGTTGTAGCATGCTATCAGTAGTTCATTCTGTTTTATTGCTGAATAGTATTTCATTGTATGTGTATACCAATTTGTTTATCCATTCATCCATTGTTGGGCATTTGGGTGATTTCCACATTTTGGCTATTGTGAATGGTGCTGCTAGGAACATCTGTGTGTAAGTTTTTGTCTGAACACTTGTTCTCATTATGCCTGGTTTATACCCAGGAATGGACTTGCTGGGTTGCAATGTCTGAGGGTTCCAATTTCTCCACCTCTTTGCCAAGACTTACTTTTCTTTTTGAAAAATGACATCTATCCTAATGGCTGTAAAGTCAAGTCTTATTGTAGTTTGGATTTGCATTTCCCTAATGGTTAATGATGTTGACCATGTTTTCTTGTGCTTGTTGGCTATTTGAATATGTGTTTTGAGGGACTGCCCACTCAAGTTCTTGGTCCATTTTTAACTGGGTTGTGTGTCTTTTGTTGTTGCATTGTAAGAGTTCATTATAATTCTGTATGCTGGACCCTTATAAGATATATGATTTGCAAATGTTTTCTCACATGCTGTAGGTTCTCTTTTCATTTTGTTAATAATGTCCTCTGCTGCATAAAAAGTTTTAAATCTTCATGAAGTCCGATTTATCTATCTGTTTTTCTTTTGGTAGTTGTATCGGTAGTGTCATATCTAAGATCTTTCGCCAAATCCAAGGTCATGAATATTTTTCCCTATTTTTTTCCTAAGAGCTTCATAGTTTTAACTCTCACATTTAGGTGGTTGCTCCATTTAAGTATTTTTTATATATGTTGTGAAGTAATGGTCCAACTTCATTCTAGGTAGGTAAAATCTAGGTAGAAAAATCTTTTTTTAAAAGATTTCATTTATTTGACATAGAGAGAGATCACAAGGAGGCAGAGAGGCAGGTGGGGCCAGATGTGGGGGAGGAGAAGCAGGCTCCCTGCTGAGCAGAGAGCCCGATGTGGGGCTCAATCCCAGGACCATGAGTTCATGACCTGAGCCGAAGGCAGAGGCTTAGCACACTAAGCCACCCAGGCGCCCCCAACTTCATTCCTTTGCATGTGGCTATCTGGTTGTTCCAGCACCATTTGCTGAAAAGACTATTCTTTCCCCATTGATAGGTCTTGGCATCCTTGTCTATAATCACTTGACCACAGAAGTATGGGTTTATTTATGGACTTTCAATGCTATTCTATTGGTCTATATTGTTATTCTTATATTGGTACCATAATGATTAGATTACTATCAAATGGTAGTAAGTTTTAAGAGGTGTGAGCCCTCCAACTTTGTTCTCCTTTTTCCACATGACATAATTTAATCCTAATTATTTCAATATAGACCCTGGTTCCAAATATAGTCACATTGGCGGTTTGGGCTTCAACATATGAATTTCGAGGGAACACAATTCAGTCCATAGCAAGTATGATGTTAGCTGCAGGTTTTTGACAAATGTCTTTTGTCATGTTAATGAAGTGTCCTTCTATTCCTAGTTTGTTGAGTGTTTTTAATCATGACATTTGCCAAATGCTTTTCTGCATCGATTGAGGTGATCATGTGGTTTCTCCCCTTATTCTACTGAAGTATTATTCTGTGATATATTACACTGATTGATTTCAGTATTTCAAACACCCTCGCATTCTTGGGATAAAACTTAAAAAATCTCACTTGGACCTGGTCTATAATCCTTTTACTCTGCTGTTGGATTCCATTTACTAGTATTTTCCAAAGGATTTTTACATCTATATTCATAAGGGTTGTTGGCCTGCAGTTTTCTTTTCTTGTGCTGTCTTTTCTTGGCTGTGGTATCAGTTTAATGCAGACCTTGAAAACTGAGTTAAGAGTTGTTCCCTTCTCTTTTAATTTTGGAATTGCTTGAGAGAAGTTGGTGGTAATTCTTTAAATGTTTGGTAGAACTCAACAATGAAACCAATTAGTCCTGGACTTTCCTGTGTTTCATGGTTCTTGATTACTAAGTCAGTCTCATTACTTGTTATGTATCTATTCAGATTTCCTATTTCTTCTTACGCCACTTTTGATAATTCATGTTTCCAGAAATTTGCCTATTTTATCTAGATTACCCAATTGGTTGACATACAAATTTTGCTCATAGTATTATCTTATGATCCTTTTTATTTCTGTAAGCAGGGTTAATTTATGATGTGACCATACTGAAATCCACTCTGCGCAATGTCTGCATTATTGAATCATGGGTTATATTGATATGTTGGTCATGCTATCTTAGGGTGACTGTGCCTTGAAATAAAAAACTTACACTTTCTTTGCCCAGCATCTGGCTTCCTGGAACATTCAAGTAGTGTCACCATTTGGAGAGACCATAGTCTCTCCATTTTATCACGCATGCCTGACAAACTGTACTCCAGGATATCATGAAGGCTTTAATGAAATAAGGAAGCAGAAATAATGACAAAATCTGCCATTTATAGGGCTCTGAGTATATTCTAAGCACCAAGCTGAACCTTTGTTTTATTTATCCTGCATCACAGCTATCCAAGGTAGGCACTACTTTTATCTCATATTTACAAATGTGATCGAGGAAATTGAGCCTAACTAAAGTTAAAAAAGGAAAACAAGACTCTTCCAAGATCACAGAATATGGGGCAGAAGTGAGACTTGAACCCAAATCTTGATGTTACTAATGTGTATTCTTCCTTTCATCTGATTGTACAGAAACAGTAGAAATTAGTCTTAGTGATTTTCTATAGCCCATGGAGATTTTGGCATTTATTCTTCATAGAAGAGTAAGTTTCTCAATTTTCCCAATGACTAGGTTGGATTGAGAACATATTTGAATTATGGTTATTTCCTGCTTACAAAAAAGAAAAATGTCACAGTATTTTAAAGTTATTGACATCCTTGAGACTTTCTGGGAAGAAGGAAAACTATATTTGATAGTTGAACAACATATTTATTTCAAGGTAAAAAAGTTACTAAGTTCTAAAAATCTCAATGTAGCATGAAGCACATGAGCTCAAGTTATAGAAACAAATATACCATATTTCAGTCTTTAATGACTCAATAAGGTTCTTATTATTCCAAAGTGGATTTGCTTAGGCCAATAAATCCAATAATCTGTTTAAAATGTTCCTTTAATTTCTTTTTATGGCTAAACAATAAAATGAACTCTACCTAAAGATAAATGCATTAAAAGAAGATAATAAACTTTTAAAGAGGAAGCTCACCATGTTGAAAATGATCAATGTTCTTGCTGTAGACATTGTACAACATTATTTCTGATATTTTTGGTATAAGAGAGGCTGTTTTATAAGTCTTTATAAGTCTTAGAGCTACAAACCCTATTGTATAGCACACACTTGATCTCACAGTTGAGGGAAAAGGATGGTTGCAATAAAAAAAAAGTCCAGGCCCATTATAATTTGGAACATTTGGTGTCTGATTTTAAGCTATTGCCATCTCATTAAAATGTTAGATTTATGATTCACACTGCAAATGATAATGAAATAACTAAAAAAAATCTGGCATTAAATCAAAGGCTAGTAACAATAACACAAAAACACATACATGAGACAATACAAAAGAAAAATACCTTTGATATAATTTTAGGCCTCATAAGTTAGCACTTAATGAAATTTCTCTCTAGAGCAGATGGGAGACAATTATATTTTTATGATATATACAAAACTCTTGTACTTTTCCTTCAAATATTTTTAAACCTAACTAGGAGAGCAGACAAATTGCTCTAAGCAGATTTTGATGAAGATGAAACTTTGTTCTGTCAACTAGATGTGGGACTGCAAAACACAATAATCTGAAACATTATTATTAAATTCCTTTTATATAAATTATTCTCCATATAACACTTTTGTCCAGGAATCACAGAACATAAATGTTGGTAACTAGGTAGAAGGAAATATAATTTTTCCTAGAAAAATTCTCCTGTGGAAATTCTTCATGCTTTCTCTGCTCTTATGGTTACTGAGAACATATGGCATGTAGAACAGTTAATCACAGTTGAAATGGTATTTCTGAATTCAGACTGTCTGGTTTAAGCCCTGTCTTTACCACGAAGGTGTGATCTTGCAAAGATCCCTTAAGCTCTCTCTTTCTCTAAAAGACAACAATATCTACTACATAGAGTTGTTGTGAGGATTAAATGGGCTTTACTAACTTTTTGGAATATCACCCAGCATATGGAAAGCCACCAAAAATATTACTTGTTATGATTATTTTCCTCTAATCTACCTCCATGATCTTTTAACAAGTTTTCTTTATGCTGCCAGTCTTACTTCTCTCCCATCCATCAGCTATAGTTGATTACTGTGATCTTTCTCTCAGAAGCTCACTAAAAGGTGACCTCTCTTTGAGGGACATCTAACTTCGCTCTTTTTTTTTTTTTAATTTTATTTTTTTATAAACATATAATATATTTTTATCCCCAGGGGTACAGGTCTGTGAATCGCCAGGTTTACACACTTCACAGCACTCACCATAGCACATACCTTCCCCAATGTCCATAACCCCACCCCCCCCCAACCCCCCTCCCCCCATCAACCCTCAGTTTGTTTTGTGAGATTAAGAGTCACTTATGGTTTGTCTCCCTCCCAATCCCATCTTGTTTCATTTACTCTTCTCCTACCCCCTTAACCCCCCATGTTGCATCTCCTCTCCCTCATATCAGGGAGATCATGTGATAGTTGTCTTTCTCCGATTGACTTATTTTGCTAAGCATGATACCCTCTAGTTCCATCCACGTCGTCGCAAATGGCAAGATTTCTTTTCTTTTGATGGCTGCATAGTATTCCATTGTGTATATATACCACATCTTCTTTATCCATTCGTCTGTTGATGGACATCTAGGTTCTTTCCATAGTTTGGCTATTGTAGACATTGCTGCTATAAACGTTCGGGTGCACGTGCCCCTTCGGATCACTACATTTGTATCTTTAGGGTAAATACCCAGCAGTGCAATTGCTGGGTCATAGGGTAGTTCTATTTTCAACATTTTGAGGAACCTCCATGCTGTTTTCCAGAGTGGTTGCACCAGCTTGCATTCCCACCAACAGTGTAGGAGGGTTCCCCTTTCTCTGCATCCTTGCCAGCATCTGTCATTTCCTGACTTGTTCATTTTAGCCATTCTGACTGGTGTGAGATGGTATCTCATTGTGGTTTTGATTTGTATTTCCCTGATGCCGAGTGATATGGAGCACTTTTTCATGTGTCTGTTGGCCATCTGGATATCTTCTTTGCAGAAATGTCTGTTCATGTCCTCTGCCCATTTCTTGATTGGATAATTCGTTCTTTGGGTGTTGAGTTCTCTCTTTTAAAAAAAAAAACTTTAAACATTACTATAATAAGCATCACTGTGTATGTCTCCTAGAACATATATTGAGTAGGTACCTCCAGCTGTTGGTAAATGAACAGATCATAAGATATGTGTTTCCCCAACACTCCATATTGTCTGCTTAACTTTTTCTTCAAAGCACTTACCTTCTCTACTACATGTTCTTCACATACATATATATCTTTTACATATGTATGTATTTTACCTGTCCATGTGATGTATTTTATGAATCCATTTTCATTATTTTCTGTTCCTGTTTTTCTTTTTCTCAATGGAATATACACCTTGGGGCAAAGATTTTTATCTGTTTGGCTCAACACAGGCAAGGTATGCTATAGCAAAACAGTGTCATGCACTATGGATGAAAAAGTCAGACTTCACTTTGGACCTGTGAAAGCCCAAGATCATTAAGAGGAGGCACACCTCATTCTCTGAGTGTCACAGAGAGGCATTTGAGATACTTCTGGATACCATAGGGCTGTGCTCCAAAGGATGAAGTCTGGTCCTTTGTCATGTCTTTTATAGTGAGAATAACCTTGTGTGTGCCTATTAGTCAATAGGGCTCTGGGAACCAAGAGCCTTAGTAGGGGCAGTTTCTGATAGCACCAAGTGTTAGTGCCTGATGATCTTATAAGAAGATGCTTCAGGCTAAGGGGAAAGGAAGCCTCTTTCTGCCATTCTCATGGAAAGTTAAGCTCAGTGGTTGCATTCAGAGGCAGCCTCTTTTACTGAGCTTGAAATGCCCTCTCCCCTGACCTAAGGGAGGCAAAACCCAGATCTCAAAGGGCTCATTGACAGGTAACCTGAGATTCCAGAATAACTCACCAGACAATTCTGCTTGTTTCTTTTTAGGTGTAATATAGAAAAGTAGAACTTACCTTGTAACAGCTTGCATCTTAGTAAGGGGAGACAGCCAAGAGCAAGTCTTAAGTTATAATCCTAATGACAAGAACAACTATTCTCTCCAATATGGGAGTTGCCAATTTTGGCTCAGCCCAGAGTAAAGTCTCTCTGTATGTCATATTCACTTAATCTTTACAAGACCCCTAGGTGGTAAGTATTATAAATCTCGTATCACATGAAAGAAAAGTGAGGCTGAAAGGGGTTAAGAAGATTTTGTAGGATGCTATAACAGCAGCTTACAGGTAAAAATGTGAATTTGGAGTTGAACCCAGAACTGTCTGACTCCAAAGGCCATGGTATTTCTAGAATAATAACACAGTGCTCTACCTCATTGAGATGCAGAATGGACATTTGGAGAGAAAGTTATTTAGAGATAACAAGGGTTAGAAAGAGAGTGAATGAAGGGAGAGATAGGTAAATAAGAAGATAACAGACTTAGTCCAATCAAATGACCTATCAGTTTAGGTTTTATTCCTCTGGCATTATGGAATGACATTAAGAAAAACTGGGGTGAGTGGGTGGCTGTGTCTGACTCTTGGTCCCACAGGGTCATTGTTCAAACCCTGTGTTGGACTCCATGCTGAATGTGAATCCACTCCATGCTTTCTTCAAAAGAAAGGAAGGAAGGAAGGAAGGAAGAGAAAGCAAGCAAGCAAGCAAGCAAGCCTTTAAAATATGATGACAAACCTTATTGTCCTTATTCCAGCTGGTGTGTCTCAAGACAGGACTCTTAGATCATGACCTGAACTAAAGGCAGACACTTAACCAACTAAGCCACTCAGTGCCCCAATGTTGCAATATTCTATTTGTCAGAAGCAAGTCACTATGTATAGCCCAGTTGCAAGGAATGGGGATTCAAAGGAAGAAGTATCAAAGAATTTGTAGAGATGGATTGAACTAGAGTGTAGTATGCTAAGTATTTGTTAGAGAAAGACAAAAACCATATGATTTCATTCATATGTGGAATTTAAGAAACAAAACAGATGAACATAGGGGACGGGAAGGAGAAAAAATAAGATAAAGATGGAGAGGGAGGCAAACCGTAAGAAACTCTTAAATTTGGGAACAAAGTAAGGGCTGGTGGAGGGGAGGTGGGTGGGAGGATGAGGTAAGTGATAGGCATTAAGGTGGGCACCTGATGTAATGAACACTGGGTGTTATAGGCAACTGGTGAATCACTGACTTCTACCTCTGAAACTGATAATACACTATACATGAACTAACTTGAATTTGAATAAAGTCTTGAAAGGAAAAAGAATTGTAGAGATATTTGAATAGCATTATACTTCTTAAAAGAAATTCTCATGCTAGAATGCATCTTTCATCACATTACACATAAAGCATTTTGCTTTAACTGAGTATAAATTTTTATAGCAATGTCTATCATCATAAACACAACTTAGAAAAATTTTGCTGCAGTCTAGAGAAGTGTTCATTTTGCTACAGGAAACATTTAATAAATATTGCAAAAAACCTCAGCAAGAACTTTACCTTATGGGTTCTTTTGTGAGTGTGGTCAAGGCAACAGTCATCTTTCTAAACACCAACAATGCTGAATGGTAAGCAAGTGACTAGTGCAACTAACCGTAGGCTATGTTATGATGTAGCAGAGAGCTCTTTTTAAATATGCTGACTTGTTTAGTATCATTTTGATTTTTTAATATCTTCATGAATACTGCCAAAACCTCTTTTACTAGAAACAAAAATGTTGAGAATAACTCTCTGATTTTTTATGATTTCATTTCTCAACTACTGGTTTTACTTTAGCATAAAAAAAAGAGTGTGTGTTCATTTTAGTTAAAAAATCCAAGAGAGTTGATTAAGTCCAATCAATATGATAGTTATCCTCTGTTTCCTCCCCCCAAAATATATATTGCTCAATCAATTAAAAAGTGAACAAAAATCAGACTACCAGTCAGTTGTTTTGCTATTATAAAACACAAAAGGTCAATTTGACGATTTGTGTCTTTTAAGTGAATCAGTGCGATGTTCTGACATCAAATATACACTTTCTTATTTCTCTTGGGTGAAATTACATTCAAGGGAAATGGCTCTATTTAACCTAGTTTCTTTCATTAATAATAAACAAAGCCCATCTAACCGTGGGGCCAAATGCCCACAGTAACACTGCCACTGTACTCTATTGTCGCCATGTGACATGTTCCATAAATAATTCCGTGAGTTACTCTCTTTGAGAAATCCGGGGTCTCTACATGAAGACTAACTTCCTATTGCCAGATGATGAGTACATTCAGGGTTAAACCCCAGAATTGCTGATACATCATTGCTGATTGGAACTTTTACTTAATGTCTTTGTTTGGGGTGGAAAATTTTTTCCTGTGTGGCCAATAAAGGCTGTGAGGAATGCAGTGGTCTTTGGTAGATGGGTCCCATTACAGGTTTCTGCCAACCTTCTTCTAGGGTCTGTGGGATTCCAAAAGAGACACAGGACGGCTGCATAATCCTCCTAAGCATCACATGAGAGACCCCCTAATAATACTAAGCCATAGTATTTAACTCATCAGTAATAATCGTTGGGCTTCAGAATACAGTTGCGTTGTTTAACCAACATAATTTCAAGGAGTCACAGAAAAGCATAATTACTAAGTTATAATCTTTCAAACATATCTCTGCAGGTCGGGACTGTAGATGTAAACATAATAGTCTTTTCAAACTGGGAATGTGTGTGTGTGTGTGTGACTGTATGAATTTCAATAGCCAGTTTATATTTTCAGGGTTGTTGACATCTTTTTCTCTGATGATATAAGGTTGGAAGGAAAGTATTGCAAAGGGAATTTTTAAAGGAAATATGAACTCCAACTAAATAAAGCATGGACATGTTCACTGTAACTCTAGCTTCCAGAAAGGGGAAAAAAAAGACTTTGAAGAGCTCAGGTGAAGGAGCCCCTGATGTACTTAGCCACATGCAGCATGCTGAACTCTGTATCTATCGTGCTGGCCCCAGCCAAGTCCCTTAACCTTTCTGCTCTTCATATGTACATGAGGATAGAGTAGTAGAGGCTCATATAAAATACTTAAAACAGGTTCTGACGCACAGTAATTCATCAATAAATGTCAGCTATTATTATTTTGTAGAAAACAGAAGGAGAAAACCAACACCTCATGGTTATTTGAATTGTTGATCTCTCAAATTTCTCAAAACTTTTTAAGGGTTCAGCCTTTGGCTACATTGCCAGGACTTTCTGGCACTTTCCCTGCAGTATGACATAACTTCAGGGATGCAAATGCAGGCTACATAATGGCAGCTTATTTCCCTCTAAACCTTGGAAGAAAAATCTTTAGTGAGCCACAAAGTTTTACTTATAAAAAAATATTTAAAAACAATCTGGGCAAGATTCAAGCCTGTACTTTTTTAATTCTAAAGGCATTTTTTAAAAATCCAAGGTTGGTGGTATTTTTTTAAAGCAGTCACCTACTTTCTGTAGACACCAATGCTATGCATTCTTATTTGAATTCTGGTTGCTGTTCAGAGAGCAGATGAAAGGGGGATAAAGATAGATGCAGAGACACCTGTTGGGAGAAAAGAGAAGACAATTGTCCTTTCACTGGAGCAGGTGAAAGGTCAAATTCTGGATAATTGAATTTGAGCTTAGACCTAGTATATATGATAATTCAGCTGGGATGTGAGAAAGGACATGCGTCAAGATGACCACAGGTTTTGGGTTTGAGTAATTAGAAGAATGGACTTGCTTTGCTCTAAGATGAAGACTACATGAGAGCTGGTGTGGGAGGGAATGTCAGGAGCTTAGGTTTGGATATTTTATATGGAGATGCCTCTTGAGCATCAAAGTGGAGCCATGGATGTATTGGGTAGTAGCACTGTCAGATAAAGCAAAGGATACCCAGTTAAATTACAATTTCCAATAAACCCCAAAACTTCTTTTAGATAAATACAAAACAGGTAATTTCATGGTATATACTTAATACTAAAAAAATTATACTTTGCTAGTCAAAAATTCTAATTTTACCAGATGTCCTCCATTTTTATTTGATGAGTCTGGCAATACTATCAAGTGAGTAGTTGAATAGTGAGTAAGAGGTCAGAGGCTGCTGTGATCAACGTAAAAACCATCTTTGAAGTCATGCGATTGAATGAAATCATCAAAGGAGTAAATTTGGACAGCAGTGAAATTGATCCAAGGGTGGAGTCCTGACAGTCAGGGTAGAGGTCAGGTCAGGTGATGAGGAGAAATAGTAAAGAATGCTAGGAAGAGGGCAGAAAGTTAGGTGGGAAACCAGAGAAGTGTAGACAGTAAACCTAAACAAAGCAAAGGTTGCAAGCAGGAAGGATGGCTTGCATCCGTAGTTGCTGATAGGTGAAGGTTGATGAAGGTGAGGACTGAGAAGGGCTGAATCAAGGAAGACATCCTTAATGACAAAAACAGTTCTTGCTGGATTGAAAATGGGAAGTGCTGATTAAACATGTGCTCAGATTTCTTTTGGAGACTGCAAATAGGGACAATTATTTCAAGGAGTTTTATAAAGCGAAGAAAAGGAATATGATGACATCATTCCCTGGAGATGAAAATGAAGTCAAGAGGTTTGCTTTTTTTTTTTTTTTTAATTTTATTTATTTATTTGACAGACAGAGATCAGAAGCAGGCAGAGAGGCAGGCAGAGAGAGAGGAGGAAGCAGGCTCCCTGCTGAGCAGAGAGCTCGATGCGGGGCTTGATCCCAGGACCCTGAGACCATGACCTGAGCTGAAGGCAGAGGCTTTAACCCATTGAGCCACACAGGCACCCCTTGCTTTTTTTTTTTAATAAAAGAAATCACAGAATGTTTGTGTGCTAATCAATATAATCCAAAGAGAAAGAAAACCTAATGATGCAGGAGGCAGAAGGGAGAATGGCTGGAGAAGCATCCACATAAGGAAAGATAGAATAAGGTCCAGAGAGAAAATGGAGGGACTGGCCTGGAGAGAGGTATAGGTCATCCACAGAGACTGGAAAGAGAGGAGTGCAGGGATATGGACAGAAGAGGTGTCTGTCCACATTCCTTCATGGATGCTCTCTTCTGATTACTTCATTTTTCTCAGTGAAGAGGAAGCCCAGTAGCATTTCACTGAGAATGAGGAGTAATGGGAAGGAATAAGAGGCCTATACTCCTTTGTCTATTATCTGTCAACATTTTTACAGTTTCATCTTTTCCAAATTTGTTCTTCTGTTATAAAACCTTGATTTTTTTTTTTTTTTTTTTAAAGAGAGGAGAGTGAGTAAAGTATGGGGAGAGCAGGGAGGGGCAGAGGGAGAGAAAGAAAATCCTAAGCAGGACACATGCTCAGTGGGAGCCTGCCCTGGGTCTCCGTTTCATGACCCTGAGATCATGACCTGGGCAGGAATCAAGTGCTGGATGCTACCAACTGAGCCACCCAGGTGCCTCTAAAACTTTGATTTTCTATCTCGTTTCTATCTGATTTGTTGGTGTATATGGTCTATCTCCCCTCAGAGTTGTTAAATTCTCTAAGGGCAATGTTCATGCCAGCTCCTGTGTGAATTCCTA
The DNA here is from genome assembly GCF_002288905.1 of Enhydra lutris kenyoni. Lineage (NCBI taxonomy): Eukaryota > Metazoa > Chordata > Mammalia > Carnivora > Mustelidae > Enhydra > Enhydra lutris. The sequence continues at coordinate 13,814,812 of NW_019154133.1, forward strand.
AGCCCTGATCATAGCAAATGAGCAATGAAGATTTACTAAGAGAATTAAGTTTTTTTTAAAACGAAATACACTGTAATCACCAGAAACTCTTTTATTTAGGCTAAAAATTATTTCTTTTTTCCAAAGATCTGCTCTATATTGTGAAAGGTTCAGATAAATAGATCAATTCTTTCATATAGCAGTTATAAAAATGTGCATTGTTGAAAACATTGTAAAACTATACTGGCAATGTACACTGAACCAAAAAAACCACTTCAGTGTACATAAAATTGTTAAATAGCATAAACATAGCAATTATGGTTCAAAGTGAAAAGAAAAAAATTTTGACATAAAGCCTTACAGATTGCAAACAATAAGCAATATATTCTACAAAGAACTTTAAATACAATTTTAAACATGGAATTTTTAAAATGTTCCCAACCATATTCTTCTAAAATATTAACCAGGTGAAATGATACAGATATTTTCAAAAGAGTAAGAGAATATAAATAATTATTGTCAAGAAATCACCATATATTAGTGGCTAAAAGTGTTGATATGCTAACATATTTACAAATAAAATAATAGAGAGTTGTATTTGGTAAAAAGATTAGGCATTAACTTCAAAAGTATATATAATTATGGCTCTCTTTATTTTAGAGTATAGATTTAACCACACACTATGCAAATTAAAAAGATATTATATTCAGTGTTTATGTAATTGTGTGGTATTTCCTCTAAAATTATAGTGAAAATATCTATAATTAAATAAATGCTCTCTCCAATTACTGAAAAGTCTCGTAATCTTTTTGCCTCTATAAACAAAGACCTATTGTAACATCCTTATGAGCGTTAGCTATTCATAATAATTTTACACATTTCCACTCTCTTTTACTTTAAATTTTTTTCTTCCCCTTCTATTCTTTTTAAGGAAGAAGATATAACCAATAACTCTTTGAAGATGAGTTTCTACATAGATACACTAATCTTCAATAATTAACAATAATGCCAACGTATTCCTACACTATTACAAATAGGCTAAATGTCTTTTAAGTTTACATATTACACTTTTTTTAGAGAGATAGAGCAAGCATGAACGGAGGTCAGGGGATGGGACAGAGGGAGAAGGAAAGAGAGAATGTTGAACAAGTTCCATGCTAAGTGTAGAGTCCAATGCAGGACTTGATCTCACAAACCTGAGATCATGACCTGGGCTGAAATCAGGAGCTGGATGCTTAACTGACTGAGCCACGCAGGCACCCCTACATCTTAGACTTTTTTTTATTGTGTTATGTTAGTCACCATACAGTATATTATACTTTTAGCACTAAAACTATTTCAGGTATTTCTAACATAAGATGAGGTTTTAGTTATTTTTAATCAAATCATCAATCTTTCATTTGCACATATATGCCCAATAATGTCAAAGAAGCTCTACATCTGGATCCATTTCCGAACTATTTGATGTGACTATTTTCCAAAGAACAGACAGAACAATAAAATAATTCATCAAGTCAAAGTTTAAGCTTATTATAAACAGCTGACTTGCAAACATGGGACTACTGAAAACTATCATCCTTGCTCATTTTATTCTATTTACTCTCATTCTATTTGCAAATTCATTCTTCTCATTTCTGGGATTTTTCTTTTTAAAAAAATTCGGAATAATTCATTTATTTTTGGTATGATTTGAGTCTGATATAATATACTTAAATATACTCGAGAGCTATTATTTCTAAATCTTCAACATCTGTACTACGCCCACTGGCTATGCTTCCTTTGTGGGCCTGACATTGTTCGGGGGTGCTACCTTACTTCTGAATTGTAGCAGTAAGCACTACTCTGCCTTCTCTGACTGTGAGAGTTTCACCAGAGTCGCCTATTGTTATTGCTTTCCAGGACTAAGACACAGAGTCAGAAAACACCAGAGCTGGAATGGTCTTCAGAGTCCATCTTGTCTACCCATCTTGCTTTATGGCTGAGGAATGAGGTCCACAGACTGGATTTAACTTGCCACATATACTGAGTAGGGAGAGGACAAGAATGAGAACACAAATCCTAAGACTCTTAACTGGGTCCTCACATTTCTATGTGTTGTAGGTTAAAATTTACTTTTCCATCTTCTTTTTATATTAATTGCCCAAAGTTATTCTTTTTTACTCTCTACAAAATGTTTCATGGTTGAGTATCATCTTGTTTTCCTTCTTGGGATTATATTCATGTCTATAACCCCAACTTGGGTCTTGCATCAATGCCTGCAATATGGGCAGAGAAGCCACCTTCTGGCAACCTGTTTTTGCTTTCCCCCCTTCCCCTGTCCAAGCAATGGAGCTATTTACTTTTCTTCTGTGTTCCTTTGTGTCATGTATTATCTTTATTATAGCACTCATTGCGCTGGACTCTTATTATTTGTGGAGGTGACTGTTCTCCCTTAGAGATAAAGACAAACACCTAACTGGGGTTCTTTGTGCCCAGGAAGCCCCCTCAATACTTCCCAGCATTGTTCAAAGGCCCATGCACAGCCACAGACCACGTCTGAAGGCAATAATTTGTGGCCACCCATATTTTTGTCTTATGAAACTAGAGTATCTTATCCACCTGAAAGAGGGTCAGAAAATCTCTTTTCCCCAAGTCAGAGGGCTCAGTGCCCTGTAGAAAATCAAACTGTTATCTCATGTGTACCCAGGGGCTACTTTTGGAGGAGGCCAAAGTGCAATTGTTTAGTTCCTTAAGCTTTTTTTTCTATACTAATTCAGAGTCTGCAATCCTAGGAAATGTTCAAGGCAGAAAAAAGAATGGAAGAGGCTGATGGAGGACTGCTGTATTCTGGGGAGTATCATCTTCCCCAGTATTGTGTTGTCAGCAGGAATAGATGCAGGAAGAGTCCTAGAAACAGGATAAGGTGGCTATTATCATTTCTAATATATATATCTCTTTTTCAGAACCTCAAAGAACTAAACAGAAAGCAATGGAGATCTGCATCAGTTCAGCAATAACCCAAGGATGGTGCCATATGAGAATTGGCAAGAGCCACTCCCATTAACCTTCCATTTAGTTGTAAAAGTTTCCTTGGCATTATGTTTCATATCATCCTAAATGCCCAGAAGAAGCTGACTTTCCTGAAGGGGGGATAGGGTGGGAAATGTGTTTTAGAGGAATCCAAATGCAGTTGCCTGCTGACCATTTAGCCCAGTGGTTAAGTATTAAGCATCCTGTTTATCTGGAGTCATTCAGCCTAGGTGTCAATCTCAGATTTATCACTTTTTAGTTACATGGTTTCAGACAGTTGGTTGGTACCTTAACTGATGTTCCTCAGTTTCCTCTCCTGTGAACTAAAAAAAATAATAATCCTATCTAGGGTGATGATGAAGAATGACTCTCACTCCATGCCAGATCTCTGGGTCTGGAACAGTATACAATTGTTATTTTATTTTTACATATACTTTATAAGTCAATCTAATACTTGCTCCATTTTACATAGGAGTAAACTGAGGTTTAGAAAAGTTAACTAACTTGGTCAAGATCATACAGCAAGGAAATGGTAGAGCTGGGGCGTGAACCAAGTCTGCTTTCTTCCAAGCCCCTACCCACTGTGCTATAACCAGCTCAGTTAAAGAGGCAAATATGGAACCCCACAGCACAGCCCTTTCACTCGCTAATACACATTCCAGTGGTAAGAGATATTATTTGGCATGATTTTGAGATATGCATGTGTTATGTTTCTCTAAAATCGTGACAAGGGAGATTACTGAGTGGGGCATAGCTCAGTTGCTCTTGTTTGGTTCCTGAGATGCTCTGATTGCCTACATTGTAACATTAGGCAAGGTTCTTACCTAATTGTATCCCCTTTTCCTCATCTTAAAAACAGAGTAATATGAAATAATAGCTATGGTTATCTTATAGTAAATGTGGGCTTAAGACTTAAAGGTCTTCTTCCTTGCCCTGCATTGGACCCCAGGTCTCATTTCAAAGTGGGATAGCATTTTTGCTTTATAGTTTTTACAAGATAACATGAGTGAAGTGGTAGGGAGAGGGTTTATACCTGGTATCATTTACAAATATTATGAAAGCATGTGTTAGAAATAATTACACTTTTTAAAATAAAGAAAATGCCTCACTATTTGAAGAGAGTTGTGTCTTGTCATTTTTCTTGTCATAATCCAAAGGACCATGTCTGGAATATAATAGATGTTTCTTTAGAGATATTTACTACTGGTCAAGAATTAGGCAGAATAATAACAAAACAATGCTAGGTAAAAGACGCTTTCTAGTGTAGTGGTTTATTTTGTAATGATGAATCTTACAGTAAAATTTTCAGGATCTAAGGATAACAGATACAACTTGACCAGTAGTGCAAACTATATAACTTATTAGTTCTTAGTTTAAACTTTGAAAAGTCCTTATTAAAGACCAGGTCCTTTTGAAATTTTATCTTTTTAATACGTTAATGTAAAATGAAATTGAAGACTTGATTCAAAATTTTTACTTGTCTGAGTATAAAAGAAGGGATATTGTTATAATCTTTATATATTAATTGGAATGCAATTATTATTTGTTCATTAAATGACCACTATTCCCAAAGTTGTAATATTTTAAAACCACCTCCAGAAAACCAAGCAAGGGCCAATTAAACATTATATGGTGTGTTAAGGAAATCATGCTGCCGTGTTCCAAGGTATTACTTACAGAAAAAGAAACATTTATTTAAATGTCCCATATGAATAGCCTGTCTTAAAAACCAGTGGCACAGTCTGGATATACTCAAGCAATAATTTGGTGATAAATATTAGATTGGTTACTCTCACCAAATACAAATGAAGCTTTTAAATTTATTTCCAATTAGGCATATACACTAATTTATGTTTATCATCTTTCTTCCAAATTGATAAATCTTACTTCTCATAAACTCTATTTTGTATGGTAAAGGACAGCCCTGATCCAAACCCAAAACAAAAGCCATACAAATAAACATTATTTCTGTAGCCTCTGGAATTAATCAGATACATGGATTAGACCATTTTGGAAACTGAAGACATTAACATGCTTTCTATAAGATACTTTTGTTCCATCTCTATTTATTTCACCAGCACAGGGGAAATAAAAACAGCCAGAAGTAAAGTAGCCAGATCACTGAAAGTAATATTTTTCAACCTATGGTCCGCAGGTGGAAATTACCTGACAGGTTAAAAATGCCTATTTCTGGGCCTCACCCTAAATTCGCTGAAGCCTCATGAAAAGCACAAATGTGACCCTAGGGGAACCAGGAGCTGTAAAGTTTGGGTTGGGGAGAAAAGCTAATTGTGTTAGCAATTTGCTCATGGAGCCTCTTTGCGTGCATCACTTTGCCTTTTATTAAAAAGGGGAATTATGTCTAAACACCTTACATTGTTGTTAGCTAGGTCATCTCCTGGTATATAGTGAGAGCTCAAATCAAGTTAAATGTTTTAACTGCAAAGATCTTAGACTGTCTGAGAGACATATACAATCATTACCTTAGATTCAAAAGACTGTGGGATGCCAGGAAATTTGAAATGATTAGGACAGGGAAAACAATGCACAAAGAACTGATGGTTTAAGGTGGGATCTCAAAGAAACATTGAGTTCACCTTAAATCATCAGTTCATTGTGCATTCTATTTCTTATTCTAATCATTTCAAATTTCCTGGCATCCCAAGGTCTTTTGAATATAAGATAATGAATTAAATGCCTCTCAGACAGTCTAAGGTCTTTGTGGGGCTTGGAGAATCCTATAAGCACCTATAGGAAATGAACTTCTGGCCTTATAATTGTTTTCTGGGGTCCTCTTAAAAAACAGTTAAAAAGAAATGGAATCCTGTCTATTTGCCAGATTGAAGAATGCATCTCACTACACATTCCTTCTGTAAAAGAAACTTGCCTGAAGCCAGGATTTAAACTTTTTTTTTTTTTTTTTAACATGCTAGCCAGTAATAGTAAGACGTTTTAAGATGAGATAGTAAAATTCTTTTTTAACAAAATCTACTCAGAGTTTGGTCTTGTTTTACTGTGCAATGAAAACATCTCAACTGATACATTAAGCTTAAGGAAATAATCAGAAACACAGATATGATTTTTGTATAAAGATTGCCATGTTAATCATAATACCAAAGATGGAAATAGCATTAGTGATTATGGCATGACATGGATCCTAAAAACACCACAGATAGTCCAAGCAATATTTAGTGGCATTGGAAAATAGATAATAATGTTTTTTCAATTCTCAGTTGTATATAGAGGATAGGATCTGAATTTTTAATATGTATATACATATATATACACATATATTTAAATATATGTTAAAAAGCAGATGAATATTAAGAATGTTAACAATTCTTATCTCTTAATTTTAGATAAAATGTGTTTCTCATTATCTTTCTAAATGTTCTAAATAACTCACAGTGAAGAACAAGTCTTTTATAATCAGGAAAACGTGTTTATCAGGAAATTGAAAACTTTATGAGAAAGTAACTAGGAATCCAGTTAAGACTAGTCAGGATGCTGGAAGAATATACTGAAAAATTAGTGATTAATAGCAACATCTTCATCACTTTGGATAAGGCTAGGAAGAGCCTTGTCCTTCCACGCCTGACATGTGATGTGGGATTTCTACACTTACATGGTAGGAAGTGGAGCAAAAGGGAGAACTCCACGTCCTTAGATGACATTCTTTTTTCTTTTCCTCTTTTATCAGGGGACAGAGAGGGAGTAAATACAGTTGGAATTCCATTTCAAAGGATAAGGAAGTGGACATAATGAGGGTAAGACTGTGAGTAGGATCATGGCACTGGCATTTTCAGCAAGGCTAACCCAAGGCACATGACTCAGCCCCCAGCTCAGCTTTCCAACTGCAGGGTTTCCTGGCCCCACGTCCTTGATGCCTGTGAGTTACTCTTCTGTTAAAGTGAAATATTGAGCCATATGCTAGAATCATATAATTTCCTCTCAAAATATTTGAACAACAAAACAGGATTAAAATTGTGTTGGCAAATGTGGGTTATAATGGTTTTACCTATTAGGAGCTATTCATCTGTATTTTTTTTTTTTTTTTTTACCATTTCAGATGTTGTTTGTGGAAGGAGAACGTGATTACTTGCCAAAATCTACATTATGTCATCTGGTCTGTTCTATAAACAGATTACATACACTGTACAGACAAGCTGTGAGCTGTGGTTAGCTAATTATGTTTAATGCAAATACACACACATGTACAATCCATTTTATAGGGATCAATTATAAGCGCTAGATTTTAGTTACAAGAGCTTTTGGAAATACCTCATCATAGCAGTATACCAGAGCCATTTGACAGATTTTTTTTTTTAATGAATACAAACCATTTGGAATATCATATATAAAACTGATTTTTGAGAAAGAATTCACTAATTACACAAATATTATGAGAGAATTCAGTAAAATACAATCTATATTATGCATAGGTTTAATCCAGGTGCATATGTTGCCAAAATATAGCATTTCTATTTTTATTTCAAATCTAGTATATAAACTGTTTCCAATAGACTCATTTGACTATTAAAGCTAAACTATGAAGCATAGCGTTTGCCCTGGCAGCAAATAATTTAGACTAAAATTTAAGGATAAAAGACCTTTGTTCTTCGAAAAAGTTAAAAAAAAATCCCATCATGTTGTACAGATGGCGACGTTTGTGTAGTTCACTTGAACTTCTGTCCACTGTGACAGATGCTTCTCTTTGTGGACTCAATGTCTCTTCTCTTCCCCTGTAGTGATATAATCTGACTTCGATGGAGGTGGTATGTAACCAGGTGCAAAATTACATCTCTTAGCCTCCCTGGAAGGTACAAGTGGCCATGTGGTCATTCTGGCCAATGAAGTGAAAGGGGAAGCTTCTGAGAGTTCTAAAAAAAGCTTTCTAAAAGAGAATCCATTTGCTTGTCCGTAACTTTTACTCTACTTTTTCCTCCCCAAAATGCTAAATGTAGAGAATCCAATCAGTGAATACGGGGTGACAGCCATGAATCTAAATGTTGCCCCACAGGATACCAGATGGAGAGCTAAGTGGTGCTGTGTCATTGATGGTATCCCAGAGTCACGAATACTGGTTGTGAGCTGCCTATCTCTGGGCATCTTGTTCCAATTTTTTGATTTTTAGAAGTTTTGGAAATTTAATCTATTCAACTGAGTGTCTGTGATTTGGATATTCTGTAAGATGAGGCAAAAACACATTCCTTCTTCACCGAAGTGCCAATTATGATTGTTAGCAGAAATTTATTGTTTAGTAGATGTTAAAGTCACTTAAAAATCAATCATTCCCAATTTATGAAACAAAGAATGTTTGGGTGACTCAAAAACCTAAAGAATTTCTTCTTCTTACCACTAAACACATTGATCCTTTGGTTTTAGAGGAAGACTTTTTTACTTCTGAAGACTATTTTTCCATATTATAGATTCTTCTTTATAAAACATGGTTCCTTAATACAGACATTCGTGAATGGGCTTCACGTATCCTAAAGCTGTCTATCAGCTCCAGTATTGTAAAAGACATTTAATACCATAGATTGATGTTTCATGAAGGTGTTCATGTTCCTCTTTAAAGGAAAAAAATCTCAGTGGTAACCATTGCCACATGTTCTCTTCTATAGCCTAAAGAATTTTATAAGGATTTCCACTGGAATTCATTCCTAATATGAAACTCATTGAATTAAAACATCTGAATTCTCATATCTGATTCATAAATTAGTTATTAAAGCCCAGAAATTTAGTGAAGTATCAAAATCAATACTTCTGTGGATAAAATTTCAATGTACTTTGTTCAGCGTCTCCTTGGAGAAATCAGTGGCCACCACAAAATGGAGATAATGGCTTTTATCCTACTCTACCATAATTACTTCCTGTTTTATAACTATGCTTTAAGATCAAACTAGGCAAAAGCTAGGTTTACAAACTAAATGAATTCTCAATATTTCTCTGTATAATATTGGTTTCCTTGTTTTTTTTAATCCTGGAAATACATATAAATTTACTTCTCTATTAATTCATTCTTATATCAATATTTTTAGAATTGCTTTGTTCATCATATCTAATAACTTGTGCAATGCTTCATTACCATCATCATTACTGAACATGTGTGATGTAATTGGATAGTCCTGGTAAGTGATAAGAAGGGGGAACCACAAAGCCAAAATGAGGAGTGAAGGCGTGCATCCCTTATTTATCATCAGCATTTCATTTTTCATAGTTCTGTTCATCTATCAAAGGCAGTGTGGTGAGTAATTTCAAACGCCGAACTTAAGCGTGCTGGGTGAAAATTGGGGTAGGTTTGTAATCGCCAAACAGATAGGGAAAGTATTAACCTTTAAAAGCTTTTCATTATGTCTCTCCACCTGGATCATATAAAATATGTTCTATTATCAGACTTTTTGATTTTAGACGTTCTGGTGGCATATAATGAAAAATTGTAGTTTGAATCTGAATTTCCCTGATGACTGCAGACGTTGAACACATTCGACTGACAACACTTCTGCTTTTGTAAGATTCCTAACTTACAGTTCTCTTTGGTTAGGCATATATCAGTGATGTTTGTTATCATCATTTATTCCTTCTCCCTCTGTCCAATCCCCTCAGTTTTCTACAGGTTTCTACAGTTCTCCCAGCCCTCACAGATAAGCAATGATTGAGTCAGGATCTCTATTATGAAAGGTACTTCCTTAGAGGTTAACACTAATAAATTCTAATAAATTAGAGGGAAAAAGAAATTATTTCCTTAACATGAAAGAAATATGTACTTACAAATTCATGCAATTCACAAAGAAATAAAATTGAGGGTGAAAACTGCTCCATGGGCTTATTCTGGAGTGTCCATTATGTTATTTCTAGATAACAACAACAAAAAACCCTCAGTGCTTTTATATTTTATCAAGGTTTGGAGGGGGCATTTCCATCCATTTAGGTACATAAAAATACCATGTCTATTCTTCTGACTTGTTCTTTCCACCCTCAATCATTCTCAGTCCACCTGGATATATATTCATGTTTACCTTCAGAACTTCAGAGCCACACTTAAAGTTCTGTCCTCCAGTAAATGTGTCTGGACCACTGCAGTCTCTCTCCTATGTGTTCTCTAATTACTCTGGATTTTCCACTATTAAGTTACTTGTCAAATTGTGTAGTGAGCACTGTTCATATATCTGACTCCACAACAGACCTGTAAATACTTAAAAGAAGGAATACAGGGCACCAGGGTAGCTCAGCTGGTTAAGCTTCTGCCTTCAGCTTAGGTCATGATCCCAGGTTCCTGAGATTGAGTCCTGCATCAGGGTCCTTGCTCAGCTGCGAGCCTGCTTCCCCCTCTGCCTGCTGCTCTCCTGCTTGTGCTTGCTCCCTCTCTGAAAAGTAAACAATAAATAAGATTAAAAAAAAAAAGAGGCATACATTCTACAAATTATTACACCCCTAAATCATAGCATAGTATTTAGCACCAGAATAAATTAGAATTCAATTCTCATTTTAGCTAATAACATTAATATCTTTCTCATTTATGATTTGCTTATTTCTTGGCCACAGGAGATCAGTAGAAAGAAAAGTATTTATTTTCCTTGTTTTCAACTTATGTGTGAAGTAGTTATCCAAGTAGATTGTGAGCAGGGTTAATTTGGCATTTAATTCTGTCTTGCGTAGATTTCAGTACAGATTTTTTTTTAAGGTTTTATTCATTTATTTGAGAGAGAGAGAGCACAAGCAGAGAGAGAGGGAGAAGCAGGCTCCCTGATGAGCTCAATCACAGGGTCCTGAGATCATGACCTGAGCTGAAGGCATATGTTTAACCAACTGACCCATCCAGATGCCCCAGTACAGTTTCTTGTTATCGTAAATGGTCAATAAATGTTAAATGAATAAAAGAACAAAAATTGAGCAAAGAAACAAAAAAATTTAAACTGGTACTTACCTTTCAATATACTTAAGTAAAATTAAGCATAGAGAGAAAAAAATAAGAACCATTTCTGAGAGCACAATCTTTAAATATTTTAAAATAATTATTACTTAGATTTCAGTTATTTATGATGGCATTTTGGAAATGAAATTTCCCTTGAGAAGGGAAATAGATTTGGCATGGCCTCATAGTGGCTGAGAGGTAGTAATTAATTTAACTTTTAAAGAGTATCTTTAGATCATGATGGATTTTATCTGTGATCAGTATCTGTATTTCTCTTGTAATTATGAATAGTACATGCAAGCTTAGAATTTTTTCATCTTTCAGTGATAGATTCAGAATATGGAAAAATTTTTTATAAAAACAGTAATTTCTGTATTTCATGGACTTTAATATAAAAAGTGTTCATAAAAGAAAGCATAGAGGATGAAATTGAATCTTCTGTTTTAAATTCTCACTGGTCACAAAAGAGAAAGCAGACCTACAAAAGGAATCAAGCTTAGAAATTTTTCAACATATTTATTTAGAAGACTTTATTGTGTGACTAGTTTGATTTCAATAACATTAAAGATCTAGAATAAATAATATTTAAGAGATTTCAGAGAAACACACAAAAAATGATTAAATTGTTTCAAATGTCCTTGACAATTACAGTTCTTCACTTTATACTCAAATTATTCTATATTGAAAAAAAGAAAAAGATAAAATAATGCAAAAATACAGAAAAAAGAAATGATGTACCAATATAATTAAATCCTGAATATCTCTTCCATAACAAAATTTATATTCATTTCAGTCTAGTATTTTATGGTTGATCTCTAGGTTACTATACATATATATGTGTGTATATATATAATATGTAATATATATAATATATATAGTATTAGAAATATACTAATTTTTCCAATATCAAGTATAATCATTGAGACATAATATCCATCAGTAGCTATTTCTATTCAAAGGCAAAAATCCCTAGTTACCTGCCCTTTTAAAAAATGTAGTTCTCAGGTGGCTTTGCCATGGATAATGACAAGACTCCCAGGCTGCTTTCACTACTCAATCATGAGATGTTATTTGCCATTAATGTTAAAGCTAGTTCATGAATTGGAAGAACAAATTTTGTTAAAATGTTATGCTACCCAAAGCACTCTATACATTTAATGCAATCCCCATCAAAATACCAATGACATTTTTTCACAGAGCTAGAACAAACAATCCTAAAATTTATCTGGAACCACAAAAGACCCCAAATCACCAAAACAACCTTGAAAAAGAAAAGCAAAGCTGGAGGCCTCACCATTCCAGACTTCATGTTATGTTACAAAGCTGTAGTGATCTAAACAGTATGATACTGAAACAAAACAAGATACATAGACAAATGGAACAGAATAGAAAACCCAGAAATGAACCCACAACTGTAAGGTCAATTAATCTTTACCCAAAGCAAGAAAGACTATCCCAAGGGAAAAAGACAGTCTATTCAACAAATGGTGTTGGGAAAACTGGACAACAATATACAAAAGAATGAAACTGGACCACTTTCTTAAACCATACATAAAACTAAATTCTAATTGTATGTGAGACAGGAAACCATCAAAATCCCAGAGAACACAGGAAGTAACTTCGTTGACATCGGCCATAGCAACCTCTTTCTAGGTATGTCTCCTGAGGCAAGAGAAACAAAAGCAAAAATAAACTATTGGGAATACATCAAAATAAAAACCTTTTGCACAGCAAAGAAAGCAATCAATAAAACTAAAAGCAACCTATGGAATGGGAGAAGATATTTGCAAATGACATATCTGATAAAGGGTTAGTATCCAAAATATATTTTAAAAAATTTATAAAACTTAATACCTCCAAAATGAATAATCCAATTAAAAATGAGCAGAGAACATGAGTAGACATTTTTCCAGAGAAGACATACAAATGCCTAGCAGATACTCAAAAGATCTCTCAGTATCACTGATCATAAGAGAAATACAAATCAAAACTTCAGAGATCTCACTTCACACCTGTTAGAATGGCTAAAATCAATAGTACAAGAATGGGTGCTAGCAAGGGTGTAGGAAAAAAGGAATGCTCTTGCGTTGTTGGTTGGAATGCAAACTTGTAGAGCCACTATGGAAAATGGTATGGAGGTTCCTGGAAAAGTTAAAAATAGAGCTACCCTAAGACACCAACAATTGTACTACTAGGTATATCCCCAAAGAATACAAAAATACTAATTCAAAGGGATACATCCACCCCGATGTTTATAGCAGCATTATCTGCAAGAGCCAAATTACGGAAGCAGCCCAAGTGTCCACTGACTGATGAAGAGTGGATAAAGGAGATGTGGTGTATATACAATGGAATATTACTCAGCCAAAAAAATGAATGAAATCTTGCTATTTGTAACAATGTGGACGGATCTGGAGAGTATTATTCTAAGCAAAATAAATCAGTCTGAGAAAGAAAAATAACATATGCCTTCACTCATATGTGGAATTTAAGAAACAAAACAAATGAGCAGAGGGAAAAAAGAGAGAGGCAAACCAAGAAACAGACTTATAAGTATAGAGAACAAATTGATGATTTCCAGAAGGGAGGTTGGGGGCATAAAATGGGTGATGGGGATTAAGGAGGGCACTTGGCTGTGATGAGCACTGGTGTTGTATGGAAGTGTTGAATCACTATCTTGTACAAAACTAATACAATACTGTATGTTAATTAATTGAAATTTAAATAAAAACTTCAAAAAAATTAAATTAGTCCCCTTAGATAAATGTGACCTTGGATTAACTAGTATAATTTGAAAAATTATTTATACTTTGCATTTTTTCATCAAATGACTACCTCTTGGATGTGAAACGGCTTTGATAACCACAACACCGCATATCAATGACATTGCTGCTATGACATTGCTGCTATGCGTGTCAGATATGTCTTAGGTTTAAACATTCTGAACACTAACATTTGGGAAAGAACAAGTCAGTAATACACTGTCATGGGTTGCATTGCAATATTCTGTGTAGTCTATAGAACATCATCTGCACAAACAGCAAATTATAGAGCCAACCTTTTTTTTTTTTTTTAAGTATTTTAATATTTCCCGAGTGTGATTTTATTAGAATGAACAACTCCCAGAGTAATTGCACCACGGATGGCAGACAACACTGCTTCCTGGAAAGATCCAATAAAGAAGGTGCAGTGTAGTGTTTAGTTAAAAGATTACCAACCCAGCGAGTCAGAAATCCAAGAATTTAATATCCTGGTCCTAATCCAGCAACGGATAAGCTCGATAAGGTGATATGTTTGCCACCTATTAATATTGTGCTTTTCTATGGATAGAATTGTTAGGTCTAGGTCATCAACTGAGATAAATTGTACAGATCCAAACTACTACCAGTTTCTTTCAGTAGCTAAAAGTAGAGCAGAATACTCTTCTACTATCTATTATATTCAATTCTCTTGCTACCAAAGCATTCAAGTGTAAAATGAGTTTATATCATTGACAAAGTACGCTGCTTCTCCCTGATTTGCAAGGAGACCACAGTGGTTTGAAAGTAATCATTGCTTTCGATTTCTAGGCTGTTTCACCTCAATTGGCAATCACTTAACCTCTCTAGCTATTAACTCATTTCACTGTAAATTAAGAGTATTTCACTTGAAAACTCTTAAGGTCCCTTCCAATTCCATTTTGCTATGTGACGTTGAATCTCTCCAGAATGTACTAGCACTAGAGCATTACACACTAAATTCTATGAACAAAAACAGACTGGTGAGATTTGTTATAGGAATAAATAAAGAGTTTTTGAAAATATAAAAATGACCAAGCAGCACATGTTGGGTGCCCAACATCCATAGTCACTGGGGAGAAGAAATTAAAACTACCATGAGATACCACTTCACATGCACTTGAATGGCTGTCCTCAAAATTCCAAACAACAACAAGCATCGGTGAGAATGTGGGGGAACTGGAACCATAATACATTGTTGGTGGCCATGTCAAATGGTGCAGCCATTTTGGAAAATAGTCTAATGTCTAATGGTTCTTCAAGATGCTAGAGATGGAGTCACTATAGGGTTCTGCAATCCCATTTGTAGGTATATGCCCAAGAGAAATGAAAACATCTGTCTACATAAAAACTTGTCAATGAATGTTCCCAACAGTATTATTCATAACAGCCAAAAAATGGAAACACCCCAAATATCCATAAGCTGATAAATGGATAAACACAATGTGGTATGGACATGTGATGGCATATTTAAGCAATAAAAGGAATGAAGTACAGATAATATGCTGATACAACACCAATGAGCCTTGAAAGCCTGATGCAAAGTGAAAAAAAACAGTTGCAAAAGACCAATTATTGCCTGATGTCAGTTTTATGAAATGTCCAGCAAATCCATGAGGACAAAAGTAGCATAGTTAAATAAAGTACAGAAGCCATAAAGTAAGTCTTATGCAGGTATTTTTGAATGGTTTTTAAGGACAACTTAAAAACATGGGAAACTGTTCTGAAACATTTAGGGGGACAAAAGCTAGGTACAAAATTTTATACAAGAAAGAAAAGTTGCTAGAAAGTTATGTTTTAAAAAGATAATAGATGTATCCAAAATTCTGCTTTTACAATTCTAGTCAATTTTATTACACTGGAAGTAAATGTTACTTTAATGTTCTAACATCGATCTGAGGCCACAATCTTTATTATGAAGCATTTCAAAACAGAATATAGTATCTGAAATAAAGTCATGCAGTCTTTTTAATAACATAAAACAGAAAAATAGAAAAATTTTAACAGCTTTAATGGAACACTAAATGTGCTTTTTTTCCTATGAATTGAGAAAGTGACTATGCAACATTATTTTTATTTAAAAACTCCAGAAATGTAATTATGCCCTATACAGCCAAAACCATACTTCAACAAATTTTTATTGATTACTAATTGCCAGTTACTGCTAGACCCAGCAAATGTATACAATAGAATCACTGCCCCCCAGGCAGGGGGGAAGAACATGTAAAAACAAGGAATTGTCAATGTGTATGAATGGTGAAATAATGTAATTTTGTACAACTGAGGAAGATATAAGGCACCGAGAAAAAGCAAAACTATTTTGAGGGCATAACAGAGATTGTCAGTGATTGCTTACAGGAGATGATGTTCGGAGAGGGTATTTAAAATCAAGTAAGAATTCAAAAATCCGGGGAGGAGTCAAGATGGCGGAGAAGTAGCAGACTGAGACTACTTCAGGTAGCGGGAGATCAGCTAGATAGCTTATCTAAAGATTGCAAACACCTACAAATCCAACAGGAGATCGAAGAGAAGAACAACAACTCTAGAAACAGAAAATCAACCACTTTCTGAAAGGTAGGACGGGCGGAGAAGTGAATCCAAAGCGACGGGAAGATAGACCGCGGGGGGAGGGGCCGGCTCCCGGCAAGCTGCGGAGCAACAGAGCACAAAATTGGGACTTTTAAAAGTCTGTTCCGCTGAGGGACATCGCTCCAGAGGCTTAACCGGGGTGAAGCCCACGCAGGGTCAGTGTGGCCTCAGGTCCCGCAGGGTCACAGAAGGATCAGGGGTGTCTGAGTGTCGCAGAGCTTACAGGTATTAGAACAGGGAAGCCGGCTACAGAGACAGAGCCGAGGAGTAAGCTCTAAGCTCGGGGTTACCTTGAACCGGTCGCAGGCTCGGTCAGCTCGGAGCGCGGCCGGAGGCAGGGTGACGGGAGTAAATCGGCGCTGTTCTCTGAGGGCGCACTAAGGAGTGGGGCCCCGGGCTCTCGGCTCCTCCAGGCCGGAGACCGGGAGGCTGCCATCTTCATTCCCGCCCTCCGGAACTCTACGGAAAGCGCTCAGGGAACAAAAGCTCCCGAAAGCAAACCCGAGCAGATTACTCAGCCCGGCCCCTGGTAAGGGCGGTGCAACTCCGCCTGGGGCAAAGACACTTGAGAATCACTAGAACAGGCCCCTCCCCCAGAAGATCAACAAGAAGCCCAGCCAGGACCAAGTTCACCTACCAAGGAGTACAGTTTCAATACCAAGGAGAGCAGCGTAATTCCAAAGGAGGAGAAAGCAAAGCACGGAACTCATGGCTTTCTCCCCATGATTCTTTAGCCTTGCAGTTAATTTAATTTTTTTTCTTTTTCAATTTATTTTTCTTCTTCTGCTAAATTTTTTTAACTTTTACCCTTTTCTTTTTTAACGTTTTTTAACTAGTTTATCTAATATATATATATTTTTTTCCTTTTTATATTTTTTTCTTTATTGGTTTTCTTTTTTTAATTGTTTCTTCCTTTTTTTCTTCTTCTTTTTTTTTTTTTTCTTTTTCTTCTTTCTGAACCTCTTTTTATCCCCTTTCTCCCCCTCATGATTTGGGATCTCTTCTGATTTGGCTAAAGCATATTTTCCTGGGGTTTTTTGCCACCCTTTTAGTATTTTACTTGCTCCTTCATCTACTCTTATCTGGACAAAATGACAAGGCGGAAAAATTCACCACAAAAAAAAGAACAAGAGGCAGTACCAAAGGCTAGGGACCTAATCAATACAGACGTTGGTAATATGTCAGATCTAGAGTTCAGAATGACGATTCTCAAGGTTCTAGCCGGGCTCGAAAAAGGCATGGAAGATATTAGAGAAACCTCTCGGGAGATATAAAAGCCCTTTCTGGAGAAATAAAAGAACTAAAATCTAACCAAGTTGAATTAAAAAAAGCTATTAATGAGGTGCAATCAAAAATGGAGGCTCTCACTGCTAGGATAAATGAGGCAGAAGAAAGAATTAGCGATATAGAAGACCAAATGACAGAGAATAAAGAAGCTGAGCAAAAGAGGGACAAACAGCTACTGGACCACGAGGGGAGAATTCGAGAGATAAGTGACACCATAAGACGAAACAACATTAGAATAATTGGGATTCCAGAAGAAGAAGAAAGAGAGAGGGGAGCAGAAGGTATATTGGAGAGAATTATTGGAGAGAATTTCCCCAATATGGCAAAGGGAACAAGCATCAAAATCCAGGAGATTCAGAGAACCCCCCTCAAAATCAATAAGAATAGGTCCACACCCCGTCACCTAATAGTAAAATTTACAAGTCTTAGTGACAAAGAGAAGATCCTGAAAGCAGCCCGGGAAAAGAAGTCTGTAACATACAATGGTAAAAATATTAGATTGGCAGCAGACTTATCCACAGAGACCTGGCAGGCCAGAAAGAGCTGGCATGATATATTCAGAGTACTAAATGAGAAAAACATGCAGCCAAGAATACTATATCCAGCTAGGCTATCATTGAAAATAGAAGGAGAGATTAAAAGCTTCCAGGACAAACAAAAACTGAAAGAATTTGCAAATACCAAACCAGCTCTACAGGAAATATTGAAAGGGGTCCTCTAAGCAAAGAGAGACCCTAAAAGTAGTAGATCAGAAAGGAACAGAGACAATATACAATAACAGTCACCTTACAGGCAATACAATGGCACTAAATTCATATCTCTCAATACTTACCCTGAATGTGAATGGGCTAAATGCCCCAATCAAAAGACACAGGGTATCAGAATGGATAAAAAAACAAAACCCATCTGTATGTTGCCTACAAGAAACTCATCTTAAACCCGAAGACACCTCCAGATTTAAAGTGAGGGGGTGGAAAAGAATTTACCATGCTAATGGACATCAGAAAAAAGCAGGAGTGGCAATCCTTATATCAGATCAATTAGATTTTAAGCCAAAGACTATAATAAGAGATGAGGAAGGACACTATATCATACTCAAAGGAACTGTCCAACAAGAAGATCTAACAATTTTAAATATCTATGCCCCTAACGTGGGAGCAGCCAACTATATAAACCAATTAATAACAAAATCAAAGAAACACATCGACAATAATACAATAATAGTAGGGGACTTTAACACTCCCCTCACTGAAATGGACAGATCATCCAAGCAAAAGATCAACAAGGAAATCAAGGCCTTAAATGACACACTGGACCAGATGGACATCACAGATATATTCAGAACATTTCATCCCAAAGCAACAGAATACACATTCTTCTCTAGTGCACATGGAACATTCTCCAGAATAGATCACATGCTCGGTCCTAAATCAGGTCTCAACCGTTATCAAAAGATTGGAATCATTCCCTGCATATTTTCAGACCACAATGCTCTGAAGCTAGAACTCAATCACAAGAGGAAATTTGGAAAGAACCCAAATACATGGAGACTAAACAGCATCCTTCTAAAGAATGAATGGGTCAACCAGGAAATTAAAGAAGAGTTGAAAAAATTCATGGAAACAAATGATAATGAAAACACAACGGTTCAAAATCTGTGGGACACAACAAAGGCAGTCCTGAGAGGAAAATATATAGTGGTACAAGCCTTTCTCAGGAAACAAGAAAGGTCTCAGGTACACAACCTAACCCTACACCTAAAGGAGCTGGAGAAAGAACAAGAAAGAAACCCTAAACCCAGCAGGAGAAGAGAAATCATAAAGATCAGAGCAGAAATCAATGAAATAGAAACCAAAAAAACAATAGAACAAATCAATGAAACTAGGAGCTGGTTCTTTGAAAGAATTAATAAGATCAATAAACCCCTGGCCAGACTTATCAAAAAGAAAAGAGAAAGGACCCAAATAAATAAAATCATGAATGAAAGAGGAGAGATCACAACTAACACCAAAGAAATACAGACAATTATAAGAACATACTATGAGCAACTCTACGCCAACAAATTTGACAATCTGGAAGAAATGGATGCATTCCTAGAGACATATAAACTACCACAACTGAACCAGGAAGAAATAGAAAGCCTGAACAGACCCATAACCAGTAAGGAGATTGAAACAGTCATCAAAAATCTCCAAACAAACAAAAGCCCAGGGCCAGATGGCTTCCCGGGGGAATTCTACCAAACATTTAAAGAAGAACTAATTCCTATTCTCCTGAAACTGTTCCAAAAAATAGAAATGGAAGGAAAACTTCCAAACTCATTTTATGAGGCCAGCATCACCTTGATCCCAAAACCAGACAAGGATCCCATCAAAAAAGAGAACTACAGACCAATATCCTTGATGAACACAGATGCAAAAATTCTCGCCAAAATACTAGCCAATAGGATTCAACAGTACATTAAAAGGATTATTCACCACGACCAAGTGGGATTTATTCCAGGGCTGCAAGGTTGGTTCAACATCCGCAAATCAATCAATGTGATACAACACATTAATAAAAGAAAGAACAAGAACCATATGATACTCTCCATAGATGCTGAAAAAGCATTTGACAAAGTACAGCATCCCTTCCTGATCAAAACTCTTCAAAGTGTAGGGATAGAGGGCACATACCTCAATATTATCAAAGCCATCTATGAAAAACCCACCGCAAATATCATTCTCAATGGAGAAAAACTGAAAGCTTTTCCGCTAAGGTCAGGAACACGGCAGGGATGTCCATTATCACCACTGCTATTCAACATAGTACTAGAAGTCCTAGCTTCAGCAATCAGACAACAAAAGGAAATTAAAGGCATCCAAATTGGCAAAGAAGAAGTCAAACTATCACTCTTCGCAGATGATATGATACTATATGTGGAAAACCCAAAAGACTCCACTCCAAAACTGCTAGAACTTGTACAGCAATTCAGTAAAGTGTCAGGATATAAAATCAATGCACAGAAATCAGTTGCTTTTCTCTACACCAACAACAAGACAGAAGAAAGAGAAATTAAGGAGTCCATCCCATTTACAATTGCACCCAAAACTATAAGATACCTAGGAATAAATCTAACCAAAGAGACTAAGAATCTATACACAGAAAACTATAAAGTACTCATGAAAGAAATTGAGGAAGACACAAAGAAATGGAAAAATGTTCCATGCTCCTGGATTGGAAGAATAAATATTGTGAAAATGTCTATGCTACCTAAAGCAATCTACACATTTAATGCAATTCCTATCAAAGTACCATCCATTTTTTTCAAAGAAATGGAACAGATAATCCTAAAATTTATATGGAACCAGAAAAGACCTCGAATAGCCAAAGCAATATTGAAAAAGAAAGCCAAAGTCGGTGGCATCACAATTCCAGACTTCAAGCTCTATTACAAAGCTGTCATCATCAAGACAGCATGGTACTGGCACAAAAACAGACACATAGATCAATGGAACAGAATAGAGAGCCCAGAAATAGACCCTCAACTCTATGGTCAACTAATCTTCGACAAAGCAGGAAAGAATATCCAATGGAAAAAAGACAGCCTCTTCAACAAATGGTGTTGGGAAAATTGGACAACCACATGCAGAAAAATGAAATTGGATCATTTCCTTACACCACACACGAAAATAGACTCAAAATGGATGAAGGATCTCAATGTGAGAAAGGAATCCATCAAAATCCTTGAGGAGAACACGGGCAGCAACCTCTTCGACCTCAGCCGCAGCAACATCTTCCTAGGAACATCGCCAAAGGCAAGGGAAGCAAGGGCAAAAATGAACTATTGGGATTTCATCAAGATCAAAAGCTTTTGCACAGCAAAGGAAACAGTTAACAAAACCAAAAGACAACTAACAGAATGGGAGAAGATATTTGCAAATGACATATCAGATAAAGGGCTAGTGTCCAAAATTTATAAAGAACTTAGCAAACTCAACACCCAAAGAACAAATAATCCAATCAAGAAATGGGCAGAGGACATGAACAGACATTTCTGCAAAGAAGACATCGGATGGCCAACAGACACATGAAAAAGTGCTCCATATCACTCGGCATCAGGGAAATACAAATCAAAACCACAATGAGATACCACCTCACACCAGTCAGAATGGCTAAAATTAACAAGTCAGGAAATGACAGATGCTGGCGAGGATGCGGAGAAAGGGGAACCCTCCTACACTGTTGGTGGGAATGCAAGCTGGTGCAACCACTCTGGAAAACAGTATGGAGGTTCCTCAAAATGTTGAAAATAGAACTCCCCTATGACCCAGCAATTGCACTGCTGGGTATTTACCCTAAAGATACAAACGTAGTGATCCGAAGGGGCACGTGCACCCGAATGTTTATAGCAGCAATGTCTACAATAGCCAAACTATGGAAAGAACCTAGATGTCCATCAACAGACGAATGGATAGAGAAGACGTGGTATATATACACAATGGAATACTATGCAGCCATCAAAAGAAATGAAATCTTGCCATTTGCGACGACGTGGATGGAACTAGAGGGTATCATGCTTAGCGAAATAAGTCAATCGGAGAAAGACAACTATCATATGATCTCCCTGATATGAGGGAGAGGAGATGCAACATGGGGGGTTAAGGGTGTAGGAGAAGAATAAATGAAACAAGATGGGATTGGGAGGGAGACAAACCATAAGTGACTCTTAATCTCACAAAACAAACTGAGGGTTAATGGGGGGAGGGAGTTGGGGGGGTGGGATTATGGACATTGGGGAGGGTATGTGCTATGGTGAGTGCTGTGAAGTGTGTAAACCTGGCGATTCACAGACCTGTACCCCTGGGGATAAAAAGATATTATATGTTTAAAAAAATATATAATTATAAAAAAAAAAAAAAAAAAAGAATTCTAAAATCCAAATAAGGAGGACTAGAACTGCAAGTTCCCGGGAACAACATGAAAAAAACAGTTGGACTGAAACCATTCTGAGATCAGTATTGTAGAAAGATATCTGGCAGTAAAGGGATGGAAAATGAACATGAAAAGTAAAAAAAAATCTGAAAGATAGTGGATATTATATATTTTAGGATTTATTTTGCCTAAATGTGTCTATAATTCAAAATAATATTGACATACAGAAGTTGCTTTCTCTCATACATAAGTTATTACCTGAGGAAGCCAGTCTAGGATAAGTTTGGAAGGTCTGATCCTTTAAATATAGTTTTTCAGGGCACCGGGGTGGCTCAGTGGGTTAAAGCCACTGCCTTCGGCTCAGGTCACGATCCCAGGATCCTGGGATCGAGTCCCGCATCGGGCTCTCTGCTCAGCAGGGAGCCTGCTTCCCTTCCTCTCTCTCTCCGCCTGCCTCTCTGCCTACTTGTGATCTCTGTCTGTCAAATAAATAAATAAAATCTTTCAAATAAATAAATATAGTTTCTCTCTTGCTGGCCCACTGTCTTTAGCATCCCACCTCACAAGTTCAAAGAGCGAATCTGGTCCAACTGTCATACTATAATCTATTTATCAGGAAAGAGAGAGAGATGAAGTAGGACACTCTGCCTCACTTTCAGGACATTTAGCAGAAATGGTATGTGACACTTTCTTCCATTCCATTCCAGAACTGAGGCAAATGGTCACAATGAACTACAAAGGAAGCTGGGGAATTTAATCTTCGGTGAGGACAGCTATGTGCCTCCTAAAAATGGGGGAGGGGTTCTATTACCTAAAAAAAGAGGGAAATGGATAATTAGAAGACAACAGTGGTATGTGGCAGCCCAACCTAGGAATCTTTTAATGAATTGCTTAAGGCATAGAGAACCACTGGGTAGGTTTTAGGTGGAGAAATATGATCAGATTTGTTCTTTTAAAATGCCAAGGTGCAAAGGATGGATTAGGAAGGCAAGTGGAAAAAAACAAACAAACCGATTGAGAGGTCACTGTGACCCAGACAAGAAATGCTCAAGGGCAGTGAGTATAGAGAAGAGACAATGGGTTTCCAGAATAATCAGAGGATAGAATTAAAAGGACCCAATGACTGATTGTCAGAGGGTGAAGGAAAGAGAGAAAGAGATGACGATTTTTAGAAAACATGGTATCATCCAATAAGACAGGAAATCATTAAGAAGTAGATTCTAAGAGTAAGAACAAAGCATCTGGATTATGCAGAGGTAACCTTTACACGTGGATTACGGTTGCTGGGCTCTTGTGTGTTTATATGAATTTGGATGCTTTTTCAGGGGGACTATAAATTTTCTCAACTTGAACTGCTTTAGTCTCAGTAGAACAAATCTATTATTTTATTATAATTTTAAAAAGATTTTATTTGTTTATTTGACAGAGAGAGATCACAAGTAGGCAGAGAGACAGGCAGAGAGAGAGGAAGGGAAACAGGCTCCGTGCTGAGCAGAGAGCTCGATGCCGGGCTCGATTCCAGGACCCTGGGAGCATGACCTGAGCCGAAGGCAGAGGCTCAACCCACTGAGCCACCCAGGAATCCTTTTATAATTTTTAATACTAGATCTTTTCAGATATGGGAAAGCAGAAAATGCTACCAAAACTGCCAGTAACGGTTTATTGTATGCCATTTAATGCATACATATTTGGTGTTAAATTCTCTTACTCAATTTTCTCAATTTGAATGAGGTCAAACCAACAAGTAAGATAGAGAGCTAGGATTTGAAGCTGGGTCTGTCCAATGTTTTTGAACACTTTTGAACAATGTTTTGAACACTTTATCCAGCTTACACAATGCTTCTGGGGTCACTAAATTTATGAAATGGAGAGAGAAGAGAAAGTACACTAATGATCTTCGAAAATGTGAAAAAAAAAAGAAAGTATTACATTCTAGAAGGAAACCAGGAAACAAAGATGAGACTTAATAAAATATTCCTCTCTGATATTTCTCTATTGAAGAAATAATGTTTCATATTTTATAATTAAATGTATTATTTGTATACAGTACATGACATCACTAAGAAAGACAATGGGAAAACTGGAAACCAAGGATGGGAAGTGGAAAGGTCAATCCTCTGACAACAACACACAGCACCCTGTCACCAGTCCTGCCTCTACCCTTTAGCTTTCACTTTTCCTGAGCCAGTCACATTGCTATGGACTGAATTTGTCCCCCACCCACTGCCACCAAAATTCACATGTCCAAGCACTAATCCCCAATATGATGATGTTGGAAGTGGAGCCTTCGAGTTTGTAGTCATGGGAGTGGAGCTCCCTGGTTGGGACTGGTGCCCTCATAAAGGGAGGGAGGGATCAGAGCCCACCCCCCTTTCTCAGTACTGTATGTGTGGACATAATATGAACACTGGCTGTCTACAAGCCAGGAAGAGGGCCCTCACCAAGAACCAGATATCCCGGCATCTTGATCTTGTAATTCTCTGTGAGAAGTAAATATTATAGCACCTGAGCTGAATAAAGTAATAATACAAGTGAATATCATTAGTTATGTTCTTAATAACTGGAAAGACATGCTTACAAAGAAAGTGAAGTACATGCAAGGAATCCCAATGATATAAACCCACCTTTCAAGCCCTATCCTATCTATCTCAGGTTCATAGCAGAAAGGGCTTCCCCACTAGTGTACCATCATTTTTTTTTTCCTTCTCTCCTAAAGTCCTGACTGTCTTTCTACCATTTTACCTTCCTCACAAGTCCTGCTCATTTCTTCTTTTTTTCAGACTCATCCTTAGGCTGTCAGTTAACCAATTCCAAGTAGCTTTTGCCTGAGGGAAATGGTAGGGGAGTAGAAGTTAGGAGTGGAAGGATGGGGGTTTGTGGCTTCAAACCCCCTAGGAAGGAGGATGGAATGAAGAAACACTGACCCTCCAGTTCCATCCTCAGAATGAAGGACAGCAAATCTTTCTCTGGGGCTGACGTTGATTGTCTGGGCTGCATCTCTCTCTTTTTGCCCTTTTTAACTAGAAATGCATTCTTTTATCCTGGGTTGGAGACCCAGAAAGTTTGGGTGATGGTGGGAGAGACATCTCCAAACTCCCACACAAACTGGTCTGGAAATATCTGGCATTTAATGTGTTGCACAGAGAAAATGCTCTTTCCCTCTTTTGTGAAGCTAGACCCCATCCAAGAGATATGATTTTAGCAGAGGTGTTTTCTTCCAGGAGAACACTTAATCAGTTAATATATATATATGAGTGTCTGTCCAGTTAACACTGGATAAAGTGGCACCAACTATTTTCCTTATAGTCTGGAATGCTAATTATGGCCTCCTGTGGAGAAATTATTATCAGAGGCATATACTCAAAACCCTCTTATAGTCAAAATCTTTTCTGAGGGCTCTTGCCTATACTGGAGTATTTCAAAAACTAACATCTTGTTCTGAGTTTTCTGAACACTACACAATTCTAGAATTTATATCAATAAACTAGATTACTGGAGCTACATGACAGAACTTTTCTAATCATCTTTTTTCAGATTAAAAAAAATTTCCTTTCAGTGAACTTTTCTCCTGTTTAATTAACAACTGGCACTCTTACATCTGGAAGTATCTAGCTGATATCTACAAATTAATAATAATAATAAAACAACTGACTTTTATTGAATACTTACTCTGTCTTAGGCATTCTGCTAATCAATTGATAAACAGGTTCTCATCAAACCTCACGATAACCCTAAGAATTGGGTAATATTTCCCCCATTTTACAGCTAAGTAAATTGAGGCTTATAGAGTTTAAGATCCATACTCGAGATAATATAGTTATTGACCTTCTGGTCCAAAGTCTAAGCTCCAAGCATAGGAACTTACTATTTCCTTATTGTCTAATTAAGCAAATGTCAAGTTATATCCTACTGACCCTAAAGACTGGAACACCCCTTGCATACTATACACAGCATTCAAATTAGCAGATTCTTATTTAAGTCATGTAGTACTTAGAAATGCGGTCTTATTCCCATGGCTATATCTTGGTCTTTTAAAATGTCTATTTTTTTTTCAACTGAGAAGTAGAGATACTCATCATATACATCCCACACAAAGGATCTTGCAACATGCTGTCTAAGAAATACTTAAAATTATGGCCATGAGTTACACGGAGCAGCTCTGAGATAGATCAATGTGTTTTTGACAAGAGAATTTGAGTTATTGAATAACTAAATGATGGCAAGATCAGCACCAGAAGTTGATCAGAGGAAGAGAGATTCTACTGTGGTTTGGAGACCATCCAAACATATCAGATGTAAATCATGTTTCTATGTAGAGTCCCTTTAATGTGTTTTTGTTCTTTTCTTTTAAACATGGAAAAAGTGTACCATCATAAAATTCCTCTGTGACTCTTAAATAGGATGATAAGTCATTATCAATTTCATTATAGGCATACATGAATAAATTTACTCCTGGATATTTTATATTTTTAAAGGAGAGTGAACCTTCAGCTACAGAAATGTCATCTCCATAGACACTCAAAAGTAAAGGTTGAGTAGATTTTCAGTAAAATATGTTAATGTGTTGGTGTTACAAAATTACATTTGGACATATGCCTCCCTAAATCTCTCTGGCAAGCATAGGAAGACCAAAGATATAAAAATATGACATCAAACTGTAGCAGAACTCTGAAAAAGATGTTTTCTTACAAAGATGTTGAAACATTTTGAGAAAATGACCCCAAACTTTGTCACAGTGCTCCTCTTTATCCTACCTGGTGAGATGTTTTATTTTTTGTTTTTTATTTTTGTTTTTTCTTTTAGTTTTCTGGTTTTTTTGTGAGGTTTTTCATTAAACAGAACTTGCAGCTCTTCCTGCATATGGGTTTTCCTAGAGCCTCATAGAAATCCGCATGTGGGAGTGCTCATCACTAACTAATCTTATATTGTGATCATAATGGATAATTAAGCTGCCCAATACTGACAGGATTTACAGGAAGAGCTTTTTTTAAAATTTTCAAAATTTTATTTACATATAATGTATTATTTGCTTCAGAGGTACAGGTCTGTGAATCATCAGGCTTACACAATTCACAGCACTCACCATAGCACATACCCCCCCCCCAATGTCCATAACCCAGCCACCCTATCCCTCCCCCAACCCCCCAGCAACCCTCAGTTTATTTCCTGAGATTAAGAGTCTCTTATGGTTTGTCTCCCTTCCTGGTCCCATCTTGTTTCATTTTTGCCCTCCCTAGCCCCCATGTCCTCCCACTCTCACTCTGCCTCTCAAATTCCTCATATCAGAGAGATCATATCATAATTTTCTTTCTCTGAGGTGACTTATTTCACTTAGCATAATGCCCTCTAGTTCCATCCACATCATTGTAAATGGCAAGATTTCATTTTTTGATGGCTGCATAGTATCCCATCGTATATATATATATATATATATAGATAGATAGATAGATATCTATCTCACATCTTTTTTATCCATTCATCTGTCAATGGACATCTGGGTTCTTTCCATAGTTTGGCTATTGTGGACATTGCTACTATAAACATTTGGGTGTACGTGCCCCTTCAGATCACTACATTTGTATCTTTAGAATAAATACCCAGTAGTGCGATTGCTGGGAGAACTGTTTGTTTTATATAAAGTAATAAAATTTACTACGAACCATTGCTTGAACTGAGAGACCATGCCCCATCTTTTAAAATTTATTTTTAAGATTTTATTTATTTGAAAAAGGGGGTGAGAGAGCATGCAGGGGAGGTAGTCAGGGAAGGGGCAGAGGAAGAGGGAGAAGCAGACTCCCCACTGAGCAGGGACCCCAATGTGGGGCTCAATTCCAGGACCCCAAGATCATGACCTGAGTCAAAGGCAGATGCTTAACCGACTGAGCCACCCAGGTGCCCTGTTGCCCCATCTCTATTGTATATACAGATCTGTACCCATTCACAGCTTTTTAATACATAATGTTAAATATGAAAATTCACAAAATTCTGTCATTATTTAAAGAGTTTAAAGAAAAATTAATATGCATTTTGGAATAGAAGTGCACTTTGTGAACTTAATACAGAATGAAAAAAAAGTCTCTCATTGGCAACCTGTAGAGAACAAAAAACTAAATAAACATTCATTGTTTTGATTAACAGGTTTTCACCAGAGATTTATTACTGATCACATGATATGGTGAAAACTCAGAACAGGAGGCCAGGGCTTTCAGTTTTAATCCCAATTCTGACACACAATTTATTTCTGAGTGCCTCAGTTTTTTCACCTATAAAATAAGAATCACATTTTATAATCTCTAAATTTCTCCTTGAACACTGTAGTTCTATAGTATCCCAAGACATCAACACTTGCTTAGTTCCTTTCTCTAAAACGTAACCACTAACTGCATTATATTCCTTAGATACTACTTTATGTATAGTGACACTTTATCCATAAATACTACTTACTGATCTTGATTTCTCTTAATTTTTCTAAAATAACAAAAATACACTTTTAAGAAAATTTTGGACGAAAGATTCAATTTATAAGGAATCTTTGGGGAAAAATCTAAACACACTATTTAATTAATAAATAGTCTACATAAATTAAGATTCAACAAATGTTGGGGGCGCCTGGGTGGCTCAGTGGGTTAAAGCCTCTGCCTTCGGCTCAGGTCATGATCCCAGGGTCCTGGGATTGAGCCCTGCATTGGGCTCTCTGCTCAGCAGGGAGCCTGCTTCCCTTCCTCTCTCTCTGCCTGCCTGTCTGACTACTTGTAATCTCTGTCTATCAAATATATAAATAAAAAAATCTTTAAAAAAAAAAAAGAAAACTATTTTTTGCAGAGGATGATCTAAATTTTTAGTGGAATAAAATGTTTCTTAAGCTACATGCAAACATATACAACATGCACATAGTGCACATACGGATACCTAAGTGGTAGAGGGTGAGTGTGAGATCTTAAGTGTTTTTCCTAGTTGATTAGTGTTAGTGATTTAAACAAATAAACTTGTATTAGAGGGCTTTGGGTGGGTAGTGTGTGTGTGTGAGTTTTTTTTTTGTATTCCCTTTTTTAAATTGTATTAAACTTTTAACCTAGTTATTTTACGTGTTTATTGTGAATTTTCTAAATTCTTAACTGTTAATATTTTTGTATATATTTTAGACCATTTTAAACTAAATAGTAATTTACTAGTAGTTGAAATCTATTTGCTCATGCATTGGATCACTAGAATCTTTTAATGGTATTTTAAGTCTGAAGCATTGTATTACATCATTACCCTACTAGATTTACAATAGCCCATGAAATCAGTCTTACAGCATCTCATAATTTTCTTCTTTCTCTCCTGTCATATATACAATTAGCCTTACTTTCCAATTATGAATCTATTTTATAAGTATATAACCTTTATATTGAATTGCAGTATTTAACTCACATAACTCATATCATCACAAATCATAAATCACAAAATCACAGTGTCAGTTTAATTACAAAACCAAGATGTAATTCTTAATTATAGATGAGTACTGTAAAATATATACCTTAGTCTTAAAGGACAACATCAAAGTTCTTTTTTTCTTGTATTCCTAGAGTCATTATAATTACTTTTGATTTTATTCCCTTTTAACAAAGGAGTAAGAAGCAATTCCATATTTCTTGTTTTAAATATCTAAGTGGAATAAAACTACACAGTTGGAGCAAAACATATAAAATATTTTGTTATATCATGAAATTAAAAAAAAAACTAGAGAAATAGTTGAGTGAATGATTTCAGATAATGCATTAATATGAGTTTAAATAAATCAGCTCCAAATGCAAAGGCAGAAAGGTGACTTAAAGTCAATAGTTTCCTGCATAACTTAGACTCTCTAGTTAAAATAAAACATTATTAGGGCACCTGGGGGCTCAAGCGATTAAGTGTCTGATTTCAGCTCAGGTCATGATCTCAGGATCCTGGGATTGAATCCCACATCAGACTCCACACTCAGGGTGAGTCTGCTTTTCCCTCTCTCTCTCTCAAATAAAGAAATAAAATCTTTTTTTGAATTAAAAAAAATCAGTAACCTTATTGAGAGGCAACCATGGGCATTAAGAGGAATACTAGAATTTGAATTACAGAACTTGCATACACCAGTGAACTGGGGAATTTGTTATTCTAGAAACACAAAATGGCAGAAAGCCATAGGATATAGAGGGAGAGGGAGTGTGATTGCAAACCCCAGCCTGGCCTCTTGCAAATACCTACATTGGGTATGATTCTCACCAGAACTAACTAAATAACTAATTCTTCCCCTTTGAAACACTTTTTGCCTGTAGATTCTGTGACACCACATGCTGCTACCACATTGGCCAATCCTCATTCTCAAGAGTTTAATTTGAAATGTCCTGAGATTTTCCCTGGGCTACCATTCATGTTTTCCCTCTCTGATACCATGTGATCCAAGGGTTTTGAGCATTACCTATCAGCTGATGACTCCCAGATTTGTATCTTCAGTTCTAACTTCTCTTTTTTAATTCCAGAATCATACAGTCTAGTGTTGTTTTGGTATAGCCACACAAATATATAATTGACATCTTTAATGCCACTGTTGAAATAAAAGTCTTGATTTTCCTAATCTGATCCACTGATATATCAATAAATCATAGCACAATCCACCCAGGTGTGTAAACCAGAAGCCTATGGCTCATCCTTGATTTACTGCTTTTCTCATTTCCTAAACATCACTCTTGTCAGCAAATCCTATCAGTTCTATGCCAAACTCTACCTTATATCTACTTACTCCTCTGCTTCTGCTCTCACCTCCTTGTTGAAACCACCACTATTCCCTTTGGGAACTCTACAACAGCTTTCTCACTGTCCTAATTCTGAAATTTGACCTCGTGTAAACCATTCATTGCAGAGCAGACACTTGCCTTGTAAACCACATTAATAAATTCCCATTGTGTTTGTAAGAAAAAGCAAAGTGATTTGTATGGCTCACTGACCCTACATAAATGACCCTGCCTACCTCTCCAACTCACTTCTCCCTACTCTTTTTCTGCATCCTATTCTTGATGGAATGACCTGTTATTTTCAAGCCATTCCATCCTCGGGGGGCTTGCCCTAACTCTTCCCATGGCTGGTTAATTCTTAGTCTCTGGAACTCTGCAACAATGTCACCACTGCAAAGATCTTTCTAGAATATTCTATCTAAAGTATTTATTTGGATGTTTTATTTTTCACTATCATAACTACCTTCTTATTCCCTACATAAAATTTGTTATAATGTGCAAGGATCTTACAATTTGATTTTGTATTTTTTTCATTATATTTCTCCTCTCTCCAGAATTTAAGTTCTTTGAGGCCAGTAACCTTGTTTATATGGCCAAATTTTCCACGCTACCAAGAATTTCCTGGAATAGAGTAGTGAATAAATATTTACTTAACCATTACAACCTTAATTTATTCATCAACTAAGAAGAAACACTGCCTACCTCCTGGTGTTCCTAGGAACACTTTAAATAAGATAATGTAGGTATTATCACAGAATCTGAAACATGGAAAACACTCCAGGAATATTACTTAAAAAGTAAATTAAAAATTCAACAGCATGCAGCCATCACCAACACCAACCAAAAGTCATATCCTTAGATCCAAGGGTTGTTCCATAATGGTGTAGAACACAGCTTGGGAAATTATGAGTAAGAAAGATTTTTTACATTTTTAAATGGTTGGAAAAAAAAAGAATGTTTCATTACACATAGAAATTATATGAAATTTAAATTTTAATGCTCAAAAGATTTTGGGGAACATCACATCAACATGTTTTATTAACATATTGTTTATGCTGTTTTCTTGCTACAACAGCAGAATTGACGAGTTGTGACAGAGACCTCATGATCAAGTCTAGGTTGTCATGTGAGAATGGATTATATCAGTACATACATTATTCTCTAAAATGTGTTTACTTTATCTTCATTTTGTTGATATAGAAACTGAACTTAGCAAATGAAATCCGAGCTTTACCAGATTCTAGTGCCCAATCTGTCTTTCTATGTCATTTCATTTGATTTTTACAACAACCATATGATATAACATCATTAAAAGATCACACAGCTCGTAAAACACAGAGCCAGAATTCAACTGCTCTCTCTGACTCTAAGGCCTCTTTTCCTTTATTATATTATTACTGACTTTTTCAAGATTGTCTATTAAATGTGTGCTATCCAATTTATTTTTTCCATTCATAGATGTGGATATAGGCTTCCAATAAGCTGGTTGTTAACCTTTCTGACATTCTTGGCTATTTAACTCAATGCACTCAGAAAATGACTAGCAATCGTGAGGTGGTACCAAGGAGCCATTAATTGTAGGTTATGCATCTGATAAATACATGGAGAGCCCTAAAAATCTCCTTAGAAGACAACTCAATGAACCCATGACTCACACTGCCAGCCTGCCTTAAGAAGCTTGATCATCTCTGATTTTCACTGGGTTAAAAGGTAATGACCACCTGTGTCTACTACTTGGGCAGCATGACTTCCAAAGGTGGATGTAAACAAGCACTAAAAAATGGCTTTTAAAATATCTGTTTATCTGTTGGAAGCTAAGGAACATGAATACTTACCTTTGCTTCTCCATCTTCCTGACCACTTTAAATCATCCCAGAGAAGCTTTTCCGGCCTTCCCTTACCCCCCTTGCCCAGGGATCCATAAGCCCTCTGTCTATGTGGCTCAAGCCCCATGTGCATGAACGTGGCTACCATAGCATATTGGGCAGATGGGGTTTTTTTTGTACATCCATTTCCCCTACTTGGCTCCTTGAAGGCTAATCCATCTTTCATGCCTCTCTACAATGTGTGCCTTCAGAACAGTGTCTACTATTTAATGCTTTATGAATGGATTTTGTTTCTTCAATGTAAACCACTGCAGTAGTGACCTAAAGCAATGTTTCCTTTAACACACATCTTACAACTTTATCAGGTTACAGATAAACACTCAGAGCAAATTGAAACAGACTGACTGTAAGCAGAGACAACCTGAGCAATGCTGTAAGGCAGATGGCAAGACAACTTCAAATGATGCAAGAAAGAAGTTATGGGTGAAATTGTGTCCTCTCAAAAAGAAATGTTAAAGTCCTACCCCAAGGCCTTCAGAATGTGACCTTATTTGGAAATCAGATTGTTGCAGATGCAATTAGTTAAAATAGAGGTTGCAGTGGAGTAGGGTGGGCCCCTAATCCAAGATGACTGGTGCCTTTATTAGAAGACAGCCATGTGAAGATGGAGACACACATGGAGAATGACATGAGCCAATGGTGGCAGTGTTGGGAGTTACATAGCTGAAAACAAAGGGATGTCAAAAATTGCCAACAAGGGGCGCCTGGGTGGCTCAGTGGGTTAAGCCTCTGCCTTCGGCTCCAGTCATGATCTCAGGGTCCTGGGATCGAGCCCTGCATCAGACCCTCTGCTCAGCAGTGAGCCTGCTTCCTCCTCTCCTTGCCTGCCTCTCTGCCTGCATCTCTGCTTACTTGTGATCTCTCTCTCTTTCTGTCAAATAAATAAATAAAATCTTAAAAAAAAAATTTCCAACAAAATCACAGAAATCCTGGATGGCTAAGTCTTGGTTTCAGCACAGCTCATGACCTAGGGTCCTGAGACCGAGCTCCGGGTGAGGCTCTGTGCTCAGTGTGGAGTCTGCTCTGGATTCTCTCTCTCCTCCTTCCTCCTGCTCACTCTCTCTCTCTCTCCAATAAATAAATAAAATCTTTTTAAAAAGTCCCAGAAAGCTAGGAGAGGTAAGATTCTCCTACATGTTTCAGAGAGAAAATGCCCCTGTCAATACCATGATTTTGGACTTCTGGACTCCATAATTATGAGACAATAAATTTCTGTTATTTTAAGTCCCCCAGCTTGTGGTGCTTTGTTATGACAGCTCTAAGAAACTAATACAGTAGGAAAGGATAGCTGGGAAAACAAAAGAAACTAGGAAAACTAAAACAGTCTGTCATGCAGCTTATGTTGACTAATAATGTTAATACCAATTAAATGACTGTCATTGTTGGAGAACTTCCTATGATCAGACACTGCTTTGCATATATCATATCATTCAATTCCTGCAGTGGTCTCATGAGATTGGTTTTACCAGCGTTGTTTGGGTAAACCTTAGCCATGGACCCTAGGGGCGCTGGGTGGGAGTGGGGAGGAGGGAAGCCCTGATCTGAGTATTGCTGACTTCTATGATGTAACTGTTCCCAACACAGCCCACCAAGAGTTGCCAAAGTGACATCAACCAGCTCA
Source organism: Enhydra lutris kenyoni (assembly GCF_002288905.1). Classification (NCBI taxonomy): domain Eukaryota; kingdom Metazoa; phylum Chordata; class Mammalia; order Carnivora; family Mustelidae; genus Enhydra; species Enhydra lutris. Next base: position 13,849,539 of record NW_019154133.1, read on the forward strand.
CAAAATTCCTGAAAATTTAACACTCACAGGAGTCTCAAAAGTCAGTGTGAATTGACTCTATCACAACCCTGGATATTGTTAACCCTATTTAACTGACGAGCATGCTAAGGTTGGCATGATCCAACAACTTGCCCGAGCATTGGGATGTCCAATGTGACAGCCCACTGTGTCACCAGACTCTGCTGACAGCACAGAGAGGCCCTGCCAAATCATAAACTCAACCTCAGGCAGTGACACTCAGAACATGTGCTGGGACCTCACGTGGTCTCATTCTCGACCGCACTGCGTTCATCACAAACACAGTTGTCCAATCATGGGTACACTTATTTAAGTACGTTTTGCTTTTCCATGTAACAAATACAGAAAACTCAGAATAACTCATCTAAAAAAGAAATAAAGATCTGTTGCTGAAAAAAAAACCAACATACTACCCTTGGCAGGTCTGGCAAAGTCAGAGAATATCAGGTTCAGTTCTTCTGGCAAGACTTCAGCTCTGCCTCGATTTCTTGATTTGTCTTCACAAACTTCCTAGAGCTGTCAGCACATTCCGCCCCATAAACCCGGCATACTCTTCACTAATGCAGGCAGCACCTGAGAATATCGCCATCAGAAGCACATGATCACATCCTTTGCAAACTCTCATCTATGGTTCCTGCCATACATTGGGCCTTGGAGAGTTGCAGTTTTGTGGAATATTTGGGCTGAACAGTGAATTCAGCCCAAATCTCCAATCTCTTCATCACAATCTCCAATATCCATTATCTATATTTATTAATCTATAACTATTAATTTCCATTATCCATCATCTATAATCTCCATTATGGACATACCCTGACAAATATCTACTTAAAAATGGTGTGATTATTAACACAGCTTCAGGAAAAGTCCCAAGATCCCCTGCCATCCAGTTTTAATCCCTAAGGAACTGCTTTCAGTTAGCATAGAATTTCTGGAACAATCACTGATCCTTAATTTGGTATTGAGACTGTATTCTAGGGAGTCGAACATTCTGATACATGATAAAATTGGACCTTTTACTAGATACTGATACTGGCTAGTTTAAAACATAATTACCATATCATCAAATCAACCTTGTTCTAACTAACGAGAGGAGTTTAAAAAACAAAAACAAACCAGGAGAGTAATTTTTCAGAGGCTACTGTTTATTTTCTTTTAGTAAAAAGTCCATTGTGGGGATTTAATGTGTATTTCCTACATCTATTGGATCCTATGAACCATCTGTTATTACAACTCATTTCTAAATTTAATGAGAAAAAGAATATAAGCACCTAGAGGAACAGTGTATATGTCGCTAGATGTGGTTAGTTATCCCATTCAGGAAAGATTATCAGAAGACCTAAAAGAAATCATCTGTGAAATATTGGGAAAATGATAGATTCAAAAACCTTCACATTTTAATGGACAGCCGAATATGCCCTTGGCTTCAAAATGTAAATTTCCAACTTCTTCTGATTGGGATTAAGATCTCTGAGATGCCAATGAAAATTGAATGGGAGAAAGAACCTGAACTGTATGACTATTAGAAGGTTAAGCAGGGTTCACAGGTTTGCTCTAGTTTGTACAGAAAGATCAAATGAAAAGGTCCCTAACCATGTTAAGTAAGGAGGAAAATATAATAACATGATTTGTGGTTTATTGTAATCACTGTTTTAAGTGGCAAACGCACACATGGGTACCCATGGAGATAACAGGTGCTAGTTTGTACTAGCTGAACCTACAGAGGAAGCCTTGTGCTCCAAGAAGGAATTGTGTCACTCTCAGAAACACCAGAATGCTCACCTCAGCCAATTCTTGTCTTTCCAAGCACCTTCTAATTAAATGCACACTTTTCTTAGTTTTCCCTTCTCTATACTCTTCCTTAAAGTATGTCTGTTTCACTCCTCTTTGCAGAGCTTGAACTCTCTATAGCGCTATGAACCTTTAAATAAATGAAGAATCAAAGCTTTCCAATATCAATAATCTAGATTAAAATGTCCTTCTTACCCTTTGTGAAGATAATTGTCTTGATTCTTCTAAAATTCTGGTAGCTACTCTTTATTAAGCCAGGAATTATGTTCTATTTTATTTTATTCTCTTCTCACGACCAACCCACATGACAGAAGCACTTTCCCCCTTTGTTTTAAGACTAAGCTAAAGCTTAGCCTAATAGAACTTTCTGCGCGAGTCGTTCCATAATTAACAACCAGATTTGGGCATCATTTATATGAAAGTCAACTCTGGAATCAAATCATGACTCTGTCCCTCCCTAGTGTCTGACCTTAGACGAGCTAACGATCTTACATATCTCATCTCTTCCACCTCTAACATGTGGAAAGTAAGTACCAATCTCACCGGTATTTTAGTCATTAACAGAAACAATACATTAAAATACTTACAAGATTGTGCCTGACACTGGCAAAAAGTAAGTGTTAGTGCATGGAATTATTCTTTATTTAGTATCTATGTCTCCTTTAATTCAAAACAATTTCCCATTTTTCCTTACAGTGGTTTTGGATGACTTAACAGGGAGGTGATTTCTTGACGAATCAATGCTTTGTATGTTGCTAGAAGAACTGAACACGGTGTCTGTGAAAATCCATGAAAAATGCTGCTCAACAGCCTGAAAAGGAGAATCAGGGAGACCCTTTGAGAGCCTTACAGGGGAATTCACCAAATTTTCCTCCATTCTTGAAACTGAGGTGGGGCATCTGAGACAACTCAACTCTTCCTTTCAGAACTAGGCAGTTCTGGTATTTACAGTTAGACAAATAAAACAGATAGCCATCAGACAGCATCACCGTATCAAATAGCAAGATGCATAATGATCCCAAAAAAAGAGAAATTAGCCTTGGTCGGAGAGGCACAGGTTTGCCATCACGGATTAAGTTGGCTCTGAAGTTTCATGGTTTCACAGAGATTAGTTCATTACCTAGGTCCTTGTTTCTGTAAAAGCACCTGGGAATGTATAGCATTTAAAAAAAATGTTTTGAAATCTTTGAGCCTTGGCTTCTTTGTATATTTAAGGAGTAGTGTGGCCTGCCCAGGGAAAGTATCTCTTCACGCCAAGAAGTACGTCTTGGATCAGGCTCCACATGACTTTTGACTTAAACCCAACCACTCTGAAAAAAACCCCAAGTTTCATTTCACATAACAGCAGATGTCTGCGGGCGAAGAAGGGAGCGTTAGGAGAAGACAGAAGAGGAAGGAACGTTTGGGAACGAGATGGCATATGACTTGGCTGCTTCGAATGCAACAAATGGCCGGGGTTCCATGGCCTACATTCCTTTGATATCTCCTGCCCAGACATCCCATGACCTACATTCATTCTTTTTATGTTGATGTCATCTTACCCAGAAGCCAGATCTTGATTTGCTCTATAAAATGCATCCGGCTCGAGCTGTCCTTGCCAGCAGCCACAGTTTCCATTTCGTGTTTGAATTTGGTGAATCTCTTCTTGTATTTTCTTTTCCAGGATTATCCCAATTTGACAAATCATGCATTCTCATTTGAAGTTTTGACCAAAGGGAGAGCATTTGAACAGTTCGGTTCAGCTGTCTACAAACTTATGATCAATCCACTTTAAAGCCTGCCAGCAATTTATATGCTTTTAAAATCATGTTTAGCCTAGGACCATATGGAAAGAGCTATGTGTGTATCTGAGGATATTCTATCTTTTGCCTTTGTTTAAGGTTCTTTCAATGTTTACTGCAAACTCACATTTGGGAAAATAAATAGTACTGATGCTGTCTTTGACATGGCACTTATTCTCACATTAAAAGTATCCTTTGGGGCATCTGGGTGGCTCAGTTTGTTAAGTGTCTGCCTTCAGCTCAGGTCATGATCCCCAGGTCCTGGGATTGATCCCAGCATCCTGGGATTGAACCCCTGGAGGGGCTCTCTGCTCAGTGGGGTTTGCTTCTCCCTCTTTCCCTCACCCTCTTCATGCTTTCTTTCTCTCTCTCTCTCTCTCTCTCAAATAGATAAATAAAGAAATAACACAGTGGACATGGGGAGATGGAGAGGAGAAGGGAGTTGGGGGAAATTGAAGGGGGAGATGAACCATGAGAGACTATGGACTCTGAAAAACAATCTGAGGGTTTTGAAGGGGTGGGGTGGGAGGTTGGGGGAGCCTGGTGGTGGGTATTATGGAGGGCACATATTGCATGGAACACTGGGTGTGGTACATAAACAATGAATTCTGATACACTGAAAAGAAATTTAAAAAATTTTAAAAAAGATAAATAACATCTTTAAAAAGAAAATAAAAGTACCTTTTAAAAGACACTATTAAACGAATCAAGGTTTTCACTCATTTGGTATTTCCAGAAAGGTTATTATAGCTTCTGAGGTTCCTTAGCACTCATAATCAACTAATCTCAATTACTTTCATGGGTTAAGGAGCTCATCCATAAGAATATCTGGTTTAAATAGCCGTAGTTCATACAATGCTCATTTTTAGAGGGCAAATGATGTAGATGTTGCTTCATGATCAAATATGTAGGTTCTGGGACTTTCAGTCATCAAACTGATGATTTTCCTTTTGTTTTATAGCTTGACAGAAGCCAAAATGGAGGCGGGGTCATCTCTGTGTCCTTGACAGAAGAACTTTGGTGTTTGTAGCACCAGCCATAAGTAGTTTTGGAGTACCCTCACTGAGGTCAGATCCCATAATTTTTTAAAACTTTATCAACAGGGACTGGAGGAATGCAAGTTGGGAGAGGGGTTAATATTTGCAAGCAATTTGTTTTCCCTAAAAATAACTGTTCATTTATTTTGAGAAAGTTACCCAAACCTTCATGTCAAATATTCAGAAAAAAAAAAAATTAAAGCACCTTTATTGTGGGGGGCAGAGGATCACCATTAAAGTGAACTCCAATGTTTCAGAATGATGTTTAGTGTCCTCTTTGGTAATGAAAATTATTGTATGTAGTTGAGATGGAACCATTTCACTAAGGTGAGATTTTGCTTTGCGGAGTGTGGTAGGAGAGGGGAGAGGGGAGAGAGAAGGAAAGTCTGCTGGGTATAAATCCATAGATCACAAGTGTGATGGCAGATTAGAATCACCTGTGAGTTTAGAAAACCCCTCCATGCCTAGGCCCCACCTAGGAGGTTGTGAATCCTTGGGTTGGAGTGAGCATGAGGATCTAGAAGTCTAGATGCTAAAGGACCAGGGAAATGAGAGCCTGAGGAAACACAGCTGGGACAAGGGAACTGTAGTCAGAATTTCCTTGCATGAATTGCCAATGCATCCATGAGAATGGCCCATGAAGTTAGAGCCAGCACCCTAAATTTCAACTAACCCCTCACTCCTACAACTCCACCAACTCCAAACCAAGAGCAGCTACAGGGAGTAGAGAGCACAGAACCAGGAAGAAAGAGGATGCCGACTACTGACCACTCCCTCACTTACCTCAAGCCTTCAAGCTAAAAGTGACCACAAACTGGGGAAGGAAGGAACTTTCCATCAGGTAAAACTTGAAATGCAGCATTAAGTTGAGACCTTAATCACTGACCTGAGACTGTTCTTGAGACTGAAAGGAGCGAGAAAATCCGAAGGTCTTTCTGAAATTTTGTCTATGGGGGAGGGTGATCACTAGGAAGTTAGACTTTACACTAGAGTTACTTATTCATTTCTTTTTCTTGTGAACACAGAGGAAAGAGGTTCAGTATTAAACAGGAGTTCCTTAAGAACTAACTAGACATCTGCAGAATCTGAGAAATGATGCCATTGTCTCACCAAAGCCAGCCAAACCTGACCGTATGAGGACCTGGCATTTGGCTGCATCAAAATCAGTGTATTATTGGATAAAACTTTAAGGAAATTCCCTAGTGAGAAAATAGAGACACCAGAAGCCAAGAGAAGCCTCAAGATACTGGGGAAAATGTTGATGGAAGCCATGATTTAAAAAAAAAACAAAAAAACCCCAAAAAACCAAAAACAAAAAACCAGAAACCAAGGGTCAAGGAAAAAAAAAAGGTAACTAGCTAAATAAATAAATGTGGTGGTTGGTCAAAGACAAAATGCTGGAATGCCTGGCTGGCTCAGCCGGATTAGTATGGGACTCTTGATCTCAGAGTTGTGAGTTATAGCCCCATGTTGGATGTAGAGATTACTAAAAAAACAAAACAAAACGAAACAATATGCTCTGTTCCCCCCTTTCCTATTCAGGGAAGTCTGGATGGGGGTGTGTGTGCTGGGAACAGGGGTGGGAAGGAGGTCAAGATTATTTCCTCATACATGCATGTATGTACTTCCAAGTCATCATTTTGTTTAACATTATTTTACTACCATATCATACAGTTTTGAAATAGAGAGAAGTTCCTTTCCATTTTTTGTTTTTAAGACAAATTTATTGCATTTTATTTGAAACATGGAAAACCTAATATAATTTTTCCCTTCTAGCATTTGCAATTTAGGGTAGTTTATTTTTATTTTCGTTTCAGTCTCTGATATGGCTACTCAGAAGCTCTTTGGAGTATCTACAGTGGGGAAAAAGTAACCTTTGTAAAATGGGGTGGAATCAATAGTAATGTCATAGACAATTTCAAATGTTGGGTTAATTTTGTTAAGGTTGATTTATAATCAAGGGCTGAAATCTGAAAAAGCCCAGGAAATTATAGACATTGCATCACTCAAAAATTTTCCGTGCCACAAGGGCAGGGGAAGATGACACAGGCCCAGTAATGACAGATAAAATAGTTCCAGAAAATAGATAAGAGTGTTTTTCTTGTCCAAGACTGTATGCCTCTCTCAGTCCTTTGTAATGACATAGTGAATTTTAATTTCAGGGAAGAAATGAGTGCTAGCAGCTAAAACACCTGAAGGATATAGTGATGGCCTTGGAACAAGGAAATTAAATGGCAGAAGACAGTTTGGTTAAACAACACCCCCTCTCCTCCCCACCCTAAAGAGAAATGTATGTTTCAAAAACCTTTTTGTGCTATGGCATTTCAAATATTTCCTCCTAATCCCCAGGGCATCCACATTATTATTACTGTATTAACATTATTTACATTCATGGTTTTGGGGGGGGGTTTTGCCCTCCTTGAAGCCCCAGGTGATTTAATAACTTCAAATTGGCCAGCGCTAATAATCCCGAATGTCAACATAAAGATACGATAACTCTGCTGCTCCTAATTCCTGAGGCAATATGTATACACAGGACATTTACATTATTTTTACTCTGGAAGTCTGGGGGGTGGGGCTACGGAAAATTGCAAGGATTTTTCAATCCTTTATCGTTTTGGAACTAACAGTATATATAGGCCACATCTTGCCACTCTTATCAACACTGGGATTATGTATAAAAACCTACTTTTACTTTCAGAGTCTCAGTGAACTGCCTGAGTTGTGAGGCCAATAATTCTATGCTTTGTGGTGAGACAGGTACCTCTTCCCGCCAGATAACTGATAGAGATGCTTGAAGGGGTGGGAAGGGTGACAGACGGCACGCAAAGAATCTGGGTGTTTGGTTCTTTTGGTGTTGGGACTATGACACATGGCTCCCTTTCTCCCACTGTTATTTTTATGATCAGCAAAAATGGCCATATTGGATAAATAGCCATTCAATTTTCCAGTGATTCTGATGGCTGTCAGGACAACCAAAACATTCCTAGGATGTACTATCACCATCACCACCCCCCCGCCGCCCCGCCTGGCTTCATCTCATAAATAATTTCTTGTAATTGGGGAACTTTGATTTACTTGCCTGGGACGCCAACTCAGGGCTATAAGGCATAAACTTTTACCAACATTTTAGTCTACTCAGGGAAGTGCTCTCAATGGAAGTAGTGACAAGCTTGATTCAGACTTGGGAATAAGCATGTTCTTTATTTTGGCTTTGCCAAATTTTTAATTGCAGGAATAAATAGTCCTGTGACTATTTCTAAAGCTGTTCAGAGCTGTTAGGGAGTAAGACATATGATGAATTAGCACTCCCCCAAACCAAAAATGACAAAAGAATGTTTATGCTGGCCTTCTTTCCTGTAAGTCTACTCCTTTCCCTCGTCAAGGCTGGACCAATGTCCCTGAGTAGTCATTTTATAAATATGTGACATGAATCCAAAGGGGAGCTGGTCATCAACCCAACACAGCAAATTAACTATCCTCCCTCCTAAGACAGCACCAAGGGATGTGTGTCTCCTTATCAATGATTCAGCACTACTATCCCCATTATATGTAGGATAAGCCTTCTATAGATACACAGAAATCTAAGAAATACTCAGAGAATTAGAGGTTCTACTATTATCTATTAAGATCTCAAATCTTGCCTTTTAAAAAAAATTAAATTAAAAAACTTATTTGACTAACACACTAGGTAAATGCAATGTATATTACTTGCAAGCCCTAAGATTTCTGTGGAAACAGAGTCAAAACTTATTTTGAAAATCTAGTTTGCATTGCTAATTGGTAGTTTTTTTTTTCTTTATTATATATGCTTTTCCAAACACCATCTGCAATAAAAAGGTATCAAATGATCTCAAAGAACACTCAGGAAAATTTCAGACTTCTAGAAAGAAATGGTTCCCAAAATAAAATCAAATTATGCTTAAGGTCTCTTTAGTATTAGGTTTTCAAAATGTTACAATACTTATTGTTCCCAAGTATCTTTGATGATTTCCAATTGGGGGTTACATCTTTGTTTCTTCTGTTTTCCATTTGTGAAAAATGTGGCAAAAAGACATAAAACCAAGAGGAAGAAACTTCAGATGCGGTGGAGAATCTGTATGGGAGATCTTTGGGATATAACTTAGCTTCAAACTCTTAATAAGTGCTGTGCCACCCAGATCAAACGATGTTTAACAGTAACAGCATCCCTGTTATTCGGATTTTTTGTGCTTGGAAACTTAAGAAAAAAAAAGCTTTTTATTTGGAGCCGAGCATTTCAACAGGAAATGGGAGTTCAGCCACTAGAAAAGCACTTTTTTTTTTCCTGACACAAATTTTGCCATTGTGCTTTGATTGACAGCCATCCCACTGTCTATAAACAATCTACCGGTTGCTCCAAATCACCATTTGGCTCCCCATCCAACATTTAAACATTGAGTGGTTTTGCGCTCAATAAAATTCCTTTTCATTTCGCCCTAGGTTGCCATGTCTCTTCAAACAGAGACGGGAAACCATGGTCTGTGTCAGACAGATTTTAATTTTCAGTCCTCATCCATTCGGGGGAACTAGACACAGCAAACAGACTCTACCCCAAAACCTAGCAACCTGGAGTTTAAACAGCCAATGCCTCTGAGTCCCGGGATGGGGGGCCTGGACCTGTTCACACATGAATAAAGAAGATTAAGATTTCCTTTCAAAGACATGAGGCCTTTTTGACAGCCAGTGTCAACAGCGCTGTCTGCCTTCAATGTGACCCAGTCTTCTAGCACAGATTCCCACAGGGAGGTCCTGCTGATTAGCATGCTTCACACTGCTGCTCCGTGTCAGTATTTAATTGAAGAATAAGGGTGTAAAGTTTTGCAAACTCTTACTTATCCACAAAGAAAGGATAACTTACAGGAATTGTTGAAAGAAAATACCAGTGAACATGAACACCCACAGGGAGCCTTTAAAAAGGGGAGAACAGAGCGGGGAACTGAAGAACCGCAGTGATTTCTATTATCTAATTGCAGAGACGCTAACAAAAGCTTTGTAGTCAAAATGCACGTTTTGCAGTCACAAAAATCAGCTCTACTCCTGCAGAAAGAAATGCATAACTTTTCTTTCCAATAAAGTTATAAATTTGTAGTAAATAAGAGACATTTATTCTGAAAACATTTGACAAATACTCTTGTCTTCATAAACAGCTCGAGGGGGAAATCCTTATCAAATGATATGACTGAAATTTGAAATATGACTTCTTTTTCCAGGGTACTTGGTAATGTTGAATCAAGGCAACTAGAGCTTTATTAGTGAATTTCGTATCACATTACATACCCTTAATAAGAGCTAAAAAAGAAAAGAAAAAGTCATGTCTACAAATGTCAGTTTCACCAATTTAATGAACACACTTCATTGATGAGTTCAAACACTTAACCATGTTAAAAATAGAGACAATTTCTGGTTTGAAATTATAAACTCCGATTAATTTGCATGTCTGGATTATTTGGGGATGAGTTAGAAGAGCCGAGTTATACCTATTTACAACAACATAACTGTTTTTGATTATGTGACAAATGTTTATACAGTTTGATATCACCCGTTTGTTCTCCGAGGCTGGATAGGAATGTAAAACCGAAAATGTGCTACCCACGTGTATAGATGTTGTGTTTCGTCACTCTTGGCCCATGCATGTTGACTTGCTTTTCCAGGGGTGGTGAAGAAAGGGCAACACTGATCTACCCATTTTCATTCATTCATTAAATATTTATGTATTGACCCCCTACTGTGCACCAGGGACCCAGGTAGGAACTGGGAATGGAGGCCGCAGTGTCCAGGGCCCAGCTCTTACAGATGACATGTGAGATCCAATTGCATTCATCTCTTCCCAACCCTGTGTTTGGTATTGTCATAGGGGTAACTTGAAATTAACTAGAGTGGGAGTATTGACATCACCACAGTCAGCAACACCATGGGGTTGTTTGCAGAGTCCATTGTTAAACATTTGCTAGCATATCACCAGATGGAGGGGTAACTAAAGGTTTGATAAGGCTCCTGCCTTCCTAGATTCTCCAGCCAAGTGTTGACTAGCTACCCTTGCACACCGTGTATCCAGCAATAATGGTGCACGCATGGTAGCAGAGCAGGGGAACCTACAGAGGGATTGAGTTTGAAGATTTGTTTACTGGGATTTTAGCAGAACTCGTGCAAGGTGAGAATGTCTGCAAGTGAGTAACAGAACTAGACAAAACGGCAGGAACCAGAGGTCAAATCAATGCATGGAGTCTTCAAGGGCAGGGTGAGGCCTCAGCTATGGTAAATTCTCAATTTATGAGACAGCCATGGAGAGGATGAGGAAAAACACCAGGTCTGAGCCATTAAAGCTAAGATGGCTTTCAAGCTACAGTCTAAACCAGCATCAGTGTGGTCTCAATGAGCCTCCATACCTCCCACAAACTTCAGCTGCCAATCAACTGCCTCCTAGCCTCTTCCTGATGGAATGGGGTGCTGTAGGGCAGTTGTTCTCCAACTGATCTATGAGAGAATCACCCGGAAGCTTTATTAGATTGCAGGTGGCAGGATCTCAGCCTCAGAGGCTTTGATTTAATTGGTCTGGGGAGGGGCCAAGGAAATTTGTATTCCGAACATGCTGTTAGGTGGTAATGATGCCACTGGTTAGGGGATGGCACTTAGAACTGCTGCCTCACTGCTTTAGAATTGAATCAAACAAACCCAATGTCACCTGTTTCAGAAGAGCAACGATGCAGGCTTCACTCTGGGGGCCATGAACTGCTTCTCATCATTGCAAGGGGCTCATTAATGGGTGGAAAAACCTTCCCCAGTGACATGGCAGCAAGTGAAATAGTTAACTGTCCTACATTAATATGCTCTGTCTTCCACACCACTTGGTCTTCATGGGGAGATGTTACTTTGGAGGATATCTGCAGGATCCTTTGAACTTGACATCTCAGGAATCTCCTAGAACAAATAAACACGTCCTATATAAAATACAGCAACTCATACCAAAAAAACTCCACAACTTTATTACCGGAGCAGTGACCACGACATGCATACTTGTGCATGTACATCGTTATTACTGTCTGAAAGAGTGAATTCAGTCAGAGCTCAGCAATGCTCCACGTCCTGTCATTCTCCCAGAGCTGTATTTTAACACCAGGCATGAGAACATCACAATCAACTCTAATCATGGTCATTGCAGCATCAACCATTTTCAAAGTATATTGATGACTAATAAGCAATAATTTAAAAATACTTCATGACTAGGAAAAAGCAATTTCAAGAGATGATGCAAAAGGACACAGAGGCCAGCCTTGGCTGATGGACTTGTTGCATCCCTCCCCAACATCACTCTTCACTGGATTCTAGCCAATTCAGCTTAGTGGTCACAGAATTGGGTTTTGGTCAAGGGTGATCTCATTTGTAGGAGGAGCAGGTGACTATAATGTGGTTTCATTTGAGTGGTTCTTGCTGTGGCCCCTTTAGCAAAATAGAAGCCTATCACCCCAATATTGCCTGTCGCTTCACCACCATAGCTGACCCTTTTGGCTCTTCACAAGACCTGTTCACCTTCAGAAGGAGTGCTCACCTTCTGATGTGAATGCCCTTGGAGAGGCCACAGCTTTAAGTGGCATATTAGCTCAAATGCGAACAACCTGCCTCACAAAGCTAGCACTTTATCGATTTGTGCCAAAGACTCAGCCATTATTAATTAAAAATTTTTCCATAAGTAAGTGTACTTTTACTGAAATCAAGTGTAAAAAAATCTGATACGATATTGGAACACACTGACTTTTATTTGGTGATATTTAAAAAATCTCTGACTGTATCACGGATGTTATGGAGAATTCAGCAAATAAACTGGAGGAAAAAGAGGAAAGAGAACTCTGTGAACTAGAAATAAACAAAGGCAGAGAAGGATAGATGGGATTACACAAATCAACAGTGACAGCATCAAAGAACTTCCTCTTAAGTTATACTGTGCACAGTATTGATGCAGAATCCTTATAAATGTCTGAGTAACAGATGCTGTCTGAGAAATATTTAGAGTTAGAATTCTGCTCATTTTAACGCATCCAGTATCGGCATAAAATACGTGATAAAATATTTTACAGCTTCAGTTTTACTGGGATTCATTTTAATTTAAGTTAGCCTGAGAAAATTAAAACAAGCAGTTATTTATGTCATGAACATGTATAGGATTTCAGGAATGAAATTTTAATTGATAACACGTTTTTCATCTAATTCATATCATTTCATATGTTGCACAAATAGAAGTCAACTTATATTCTAATTTACTGAAGTAAATGTGTCTAGACGTTGAACAATTATAGGGAAACAGAGATAAATATAACAGATACACAAACACTCTGAAATTGATTCTGTTCTCGGATTTCAGCTATTTATAGGAGTTCGTTTTCAGACGTAAGAGCTAGATCTGGCACCAGTCAGGGATTTGTCATTTTTAAACATAATTTCTACCACAAATAAAAGTACTTTTTATTCATTTCCATAATTTGTTTGAGTGAATTCAAACCAACTTAGAGAGCCATATGTATTGTTCCCACAATTCACATAACTTTGTAAAGGGTTTCTCCTTCAGCTTGGTTCCTATGACCCGCCATTTGCCTATGGTCCTAGGAGAAGTCATAGCAATCATTTCAGTGTCCCTTAAAATTGAGGCTCACGTGACTGATCTCACGAGTTCCCACTTTGGAGATATTCTTTTCCTCCGGACAGAATCTGGGTTCTTTCCGCATACTGTCAGAGTTCGAACTTGTCTAACATCCACAGGAGGAGAGGGAAGTGGGGGGACACCCTGGAGCTGCAGCTCAGTGGCCTCAGAGAGCTGATTGCCCAACCCTCAGGAATTTTGCAAGCCAGTTCTTAATCACAGCGATGACAAAATTTTTAATTATAAGAGCTTATGAGTATTGAACATTTGCTAAGAGGATAGATCTTATGTTAAGTATTCTTACCACAGAATAAAATAACACTAATAAATAGTAATAAAATAAGAAAGGGAGGAAATTTTTGGAAGATAGGTTTTTATGGCATAGATTGTGGTGATGGTTTCAGGGACATAGTTTATCTCCAAATGCTCCAAGTGTTGTCCATTAATTATGTGCAGCTTTTTGCATATCAAAAGCCCCTTATAAGGATGCCTGGGTGGTGTGCTCAGTTAAGCATCCAAGTCTGACTTTTGGTTTTGGCTTGGGTCGTGACCTCAGGGTCACGAGACCCAGCCCCATGTTGGTCTCCATGCTGATCGCAGAGTCTGCTTGAGATTCTCTCTCCCTCTGGCCCTCCCACTTGTGTTCCCTCTCCCTCTCTCTAAAAATAAATAAATCTCTTTTAAAAAAAACACAAAAACCCTTATCAGTAAATATATTATGTACCAGAACCAAAAGTAATAGACACGCAAAGTTTGTCACTTTCCAATTATTTTAAAACATCTTCTATTTCCTATTTGTTAGGCTCTAAAGTACCATGTCAGCTCTCGAAGCTAGAATTAGACTCTTTTCTCCAAGTTTAGTGATCATCAGTGGTTTCTTTCCTACACAGCATTTATTTCTCTTCCATCAGATTTTGGAGGGGTACCATCCCTTATCCTCCATCACATAATATGTATTTAAGAACATTTTTCTTTAAATAAGTTGGTTGGAGAACAAGAAGAAAGCCAAGGATACCGTTTGCAGGTAGAAAACTGGACCTTTTCCTTCTATTCCAAGTCCCAGCAGGAGAATCTGCATTGGATTTCCTGAGAAGCTACTGCAATGGGTCACATGTAGACAGGACACCCAGTCCACCTTGTCTCACTCATAAAGGGTTAATCTCATGAGGATAGGGAGATGAAAATCTCAGCTGTCACTTTCAGGAATTCTCAAAGCTTTAGAATTGCAGACCAAGTGCCCCTTTGTCTCACCATGCTTCTGTTGAAGTGTATTTTCATTCCATCAAGTACACATGTACACAAAGCTGCCAGTTGTGTTTATCTTCTTTGCAATTAGCTTAATACATTTTGTGCCCTAAATGTATACAGGATAATAGTATCAGTATCTCTCAAAACTAAAGTTCATTGCAAAAAATTAATTCATTCTAGGAAATATGATTGTTCTTCAAATACTTTTAGATGTAATTCTACAATCATATCTAATAGGCAAAAGTTCAGATTCAACTTCAGATTACATTTCTTCATAACCAACAGTCTCTACTTCAGAAAATCAAGCAGATTGCCTCGTATATTTGTGCATTTATTATCACCACCATGTCAACCATCACATTTACTTCCTGAGCCCCAACAAGACCCCTCAGAGAAGTATTATATATTTGTCAATATCCTGGAGCTTTGAAACTCCCAAGTGCTTTTCCCATTTGACCCAAAACTTCCTCTCTTCTCAGATTCCTGTCTCTCTACACAAAACAAGCAAACCTTTGCTTAAATTAGTCCATGTGTGAATTTTTAGGGTCATTTGTTTCAGATTCACAAAGAATCTAAGTCTCTTTGTTAAATTTTGATATATCTTTACCTAAATGCCAGTAGCCTGAACTCTTAACTGTCCCTGGACTCAGTATTAAATGCTCTGTAGAATTTGGGTGCTTATATCCCATTCATTTCTCTTTTTTCAGAACATAGCAGAAGTACAGGAATAACACTTTTGTTGGATTTGGGCCTTAAAGTAGCTGTTAATTTCTGGCACTTATAAGAATCTGAAAATATTCATCATTCAGTCAACATTTAAGGAGTTGATCATACTGTTCACAGTAGCCTGGTATCACTCCTTGACATTCAAATTCATTTTATTGATGATAAACTTTGATATCATTTATTAAATCATAAATGGTAAATAATGCAAATTATTGTTATTAAGAACTTTGAATTAAAAAAAGACAGCATGGTATATTAATGTGATCTTTCCTCAATTTCTCAAGCTTTATTGACTTTAGAAAAAAAATACTTAAATAAAAATAGAATATTTTAAAAATTTCTGTAACTTTCATTAGTTTTGAGGCAGACATGGTCTTTCTCACAACTGATTCAATGATCTGTATGAAATGATGAGGTTTTAAGTATATTCTTTACAATTTCACCTGCCTTTATATAGTACAAACTTTGTTGCGCTTAAAAATTAATGTTCAAAAAAAATTAAAATTAAAGTTCAAAGTTTTGCCTCCTATCACATTTCAATAATGGATTCATTGCCTTATTCAGCTAAATTGTCAACATTACATTCATTCAACAAATGTAACCAAGGCCAACACACAGCAGATGTTGGGAAATACATCAAGTAAAATTAGAAGGTACACATAGAATTTATATTTCATTGCACCTATCTAAATATTTCAAATACATCTCTCTAATCTATATGGTGTCATTGGAAAACTACATAAATGATATTCTGAAACTGGTGAACATGAAGTAGAAGTCAAAATCTTAGCAGTGTTGATAAATCATTTTCTTCATGTTTCTTAGGAAAATGACATTTGAAATGGACTTTAAACATGGTCGAAAAGTAGAAATCTGTAAGGAAGAGGGAGACAGTTGAGAGATTCAAAATAAGGAAGCATGGTCCTAGAGACAACTACTGAGTCAGAGTTTTTGTGATCCAACAGTTGCCATGACCCCTCAGGGCACCCTACAGGGCCCTGAAAGTCTCCACTCCACTGGCTTGGTTATGGGGGACTCTGCAGGAACTAGAGTTTATACTGGCTACTTAGATACCATGAGCTTTATCCTACCTACCTGAACTTTATGTAGAAGCTGTTAAAGATTCTTCCACAGCCCAGAATGATTGATTTCCAGAACTGGCTCAGTCTCTGAGAATCTTCTAAGAATCTGCATGCTTAGTTCCCTCTTTAACTAACATAAGAGAAAAATCCAGGGCATCCAGAATGGACATCCCAGAGTATAATTAAAAATTAGTATCATCAGAGCATATAAATAAGCAATTTTAAAGTATTACATGTCAAGCCCATATTTTGTAAATGCCAGATATTGATATAGTCATTACAAATGAATTCTATCTATGGCACAGATCTTTAGAATCTCTAATCTAAAAAAAGATGTTTAAACACAAATACCCATTAATAATAATAATTATCATCATCATCATTAATAATCTTTTATAGACAAGTGCATGAACATTAGGGAGAAAAATCAGAGTACTACAGCAATAAAAAAAATCCAATGACATACTTCTGAAATTACTAAATATTTTCCAATCCAAAATAGCCTATTTTACAATAGCTAATATATGGAAACCACCTAACTTTCCACCGACAGAGACAGATGAGTGGACAAAGAAGATATGAATGAACAGATGGAATATTTTTCAGCCACGAGAAAGAAGGAAATCTTGCCATTGAGGCACCACAGATGAATCTGGAGGGAATTAAACTAGGCAAAATAAGTGAGAAAGAGGATCTCACTTGTATATGGAATCTTAAAAAAAAAAAAATGTTTTTAAAAGTCAAACTCATAGTAACAGAATAGAATGATGGTTACCAGGGCCTAAGAGGTGGGGGAAATGAGGAGATGCTGGTCAAAAGGGACAAACCTTTACATGAAGATGGATAAGTTCTGAGATCTAACGTACCGCATGGTGACTTGAGTTAATAATACTGTATTATATAATTGGAATTTGCTAACAGAAGATCTTGAACATTCTTACCTCCGGGGGGGGGGAGAAAAAAAAAGAAAGAAAGAGAAAAGGTAACCATGTGAGGTGATAGATGTGTTAATTAACCTGATTGTGGTAATCATCTCACAATGTATGCATGTCAAATCATCATGCTGTATGCTTTAAATATATGCAATCTCATTGGTCAATTATACTTCAATAAAGCTGGGAAGAAAAAAGAAAAGGAAAGAAAAAAATTGCCATCTGTAGCTTTTAGAAAAGGTGACTTAGACTGTATATTTAAAAAAATGGCCTATTTTGCTTGAATAGGACGAATGGGACAATTTTCAATTCCTGTATTCTAAAACACTAAAATTATAAGCATTGTATTCCAGTTGTAAAAATGTTACTGTGCTGTTAATATTTTATTAGTAACACAGATCCACTATTAACCTTGAAACTTCTTTTGCAATTTGTAAAAAGGACATCATTAATACAAGGACTCAAACATTCAGTGTTTCATGATTTAAACCATAAGTATTCTTATGTTTCTGGTAAAACAAAATACTCAAAGTCACTCTCTGTTAGTTGATGTATATCTGTGACTGCTTCACACCTCATTTGACAGAAATATTATGAGGTCTGAGTTGGTATTTGTGGACAACTCTGTATATTTTTCTCATGGCAAAGAGCCAACAATAATTTTACATGTCTACCACTTTTTATGTAGAGCTGTCTTTGAAAAACACTTGCCAAAACGATCTCGACAGAGGTCTAATCTTAGATGACTGCCAATGAACAGATACTATAGACAAAATATAGGGGAAGTGGAGAGACTAAGAAAAACAGAACAAAAGTAATTGGATTTTAACAAAATTTTAGGTCCCAAATCAGTAGATAGTATATTAATCAAATATAAAAAGTAAAGCCAGCAGGAATATTGATAGATCAACTTTGATAAGAAAGGATTTTGTGAGTAAGACATTTCATGCATTCACCAGAAAGTTTTCAAGGAATTTCTAAAAAGACAGTATCCAGTTATCAGTCTCAACAGGAATGACTTTCCCTGGGTCTTCAAGAAGAGGCTTGCTCAGAGCTCCTGATATAGGCTGACCTTGACAAGGCATCTCTATGAAACTCTTTAGATCCTTTGATCTGGTAACTGAATTTGACCAACTGACCCAAAACATTTCTGCTTCTTCTTCCTTCTATTTTCATTTGCTTAGTCCTTCTATCTTGAGTGAAACTGATCCTCTCAAGATTAATCTATTCTGAATATCAAGCTAAGAGAATGGTCGTTACACTTCGGTATTTAAGAAGTTCTCGGTAAATGCTAGGATAGAATTTTACTAACACATTGAAAGAGAATATTTCAGATTTTAAATAGGCTCACGAAGTGATTGCTTCACTGTCAGTTTGACTTATAAGAACTCAAGTTTTTTCAAGTGACAATTTGGTTGTCTGGATTCTAGCTGAGTCTTCTAAATAGACTTCCTCTATAGCTAATCTAACATGACCAGATCACAGGTTCTCCTAAGATCCAAAACAGAATGATTTCTTCTTTTTCACTTTCAAAGGCTAAAATATGTCACAAAAATTGTTCCAGAAGGTTTTCCCTCAGAATTGAATGATTACCTATTTAGATATTCTCTGCCTTGTATAAAGTATACATTCCTGAAAAAGAAACAATTACTTATTAATCCTGATTATTTTCTCGTACTTCTCTACCTCTCCAGTTCCTTACCCTCAGATTATTTTTCATCCCACTCTTTAGATGCTCTTGTTTTAAAGGAAGACATTCTTAACTGGTTTTCTTCTCAGTTGGCGTCTCTGTAGCCAATCTTAATCTTGGACGTGGCTTTACTTAGCACCTATTTACTATGACTCTCTAATGTTTACACTGAGTCGAGATTTCTTACCAGAGTGCAAGAACCATATATCTAACTGTTTACTGGATAGCTCCATATAGATGTCTTACTGGTATCTCAAACTTGATGTGCATTAAAATAAATTTATTATCTCCTCCAAACCTGCTTCTATATACCTACTACAAAGAATGTTTTGTTCAAACCATTATAATCTCACATCTGGGTATTATAATAAACACTATGAGTATCATGCTTCTTATCTCATGCTTCTTCATCTATAATCCATATTCCATGTGTCTCCTATTAATTCATTAAAGAAATACTAAAAGAATACAAACTGTTGGGCATTATTTTAGACATTGCAGATCTCTGTAAACAGTGATAACAAGAAGATCTTGCTCTAATGAAATGTATATTTTAAGGTAGTAGACAATAAAATGAGTATATAATTTGTCAAGTTCTGATAAAGACGATACTTAAGCATGTCATTCTACTTATCAGAATCCTTCAATGACTCTCCATTGTCTTCCTGATAAAATCAAAACTCTTTTCCTTGGCATACAATGCAAGCAGACCTCGCTGACTTCTCTTTGTAGATAGCTTCAGCCATACAAATAAATTCTGTCATTATTTTGTTTTCAATGCCTGGAAATTTTTCCTGCCTGTCACTTTCTAAAAAATCTATTTCTAGAGTCCCTGTTTTATCTTTGTCTTCTCTTTATTAAGAACCTTTCTGTGTGAAACTTTCTCACCCAAGCAGAATTAGGCATTCAATGGTTCAAAGCTCTTTTTTATACTTAAAAATTTGTATTACAATGTCTATCTCTCCATTGACATCCACTTATCAGAGGGTAGAAACAACTTTCTTTCTATTTATAGCACATGGAACATAGCATTGAACATAATATGTGTTCATTGAAGAACTAAAGGATTTTTTTTAAATAAAGCATGAATCATATGTTAAAAAATAATAAGTCTTAGTTTTGTTGTTTCAAAGATTTTTTACTATTCTTGCAAGCTGAAAAACAGACTGCCAGTTTCTTGGATGTTGGAAAAAAGAGATGAGACTCCTGAGACAAATTCAAAAGACAGTTTATAATTCACATCAATTTCAATATCCAGAGTATCAACAATTTTCTGTTTCCTTGAGTCCCAATTTCCAGGATGATGCTAAGAGGGCCTGGTGATGCTTGTGCGTATAGAGGGTCATATTATAGGACAAGAACCCTGAGCTTAGGGACACCGAATCTTATATGATGGACAGTAAGCTTGCCTGACCTTTGCCCTTAGAGAAGATTTTTCTTTATTATATTGAACAGTAAACAAATCTGTCCTTTCCTCAACCTTTGAAGTCTGTTTGCTATACAAATGTCCTTGAAAATATCACTGAGAGCAAAGACAGTCATGTACCGTTCTCCAGTGTGGTTGTAAGAAGTGTAGAAATGTGAAAGGCTCATGGACAACTGTCTCCTAACAATAGTAAATAACTTCTCTTGTTGATATATTTGTTATTCACTTAAATGTTGTTATTTAAGGTAGGTTGACAAGGATACTGATGAGTATAAAAGAGCATCAGAAGAAAATTTCCTACAATGTTATCCTAATTTGTCTTCTTTTCAAATTTGAACAAAGTCTGACTTAAAAAAAAAATCTCATCCAAAGCAATGCAAAATCATTTAGGAGTATTTTCTGAAGTACCTCTTTCCATTTGCTAAGTAATTTAAGTTACCAAACATAAGAGAACACTAACAAGGTGTCAGAGACAATAAATCACTGTAAATGCATTGGCCAATAATCAGGACATTTCAAAAGTATGTAGGGCAAACATGTTAATAAATATTTTAAGTCTTAAGCTACAAAAATCATATAATTTGATTAAGCATGATAGATTTGTAATAGAAATTCCAATCCATATTTCAGAATTGATTCTGTTAAAATTACATAATAATCTGTGTCTCAAATTTATATACCATATTCTCATGGTTTTCAGTGTTCATTTACACATCATGCTTCCAATATACATATAGATATATTATCCCCATTAAATTAAAACTGCCACCTTTTTTTTCACTGCATTATTGAGTAAATTTAAAACAACTTTTTGAATAAGAATATATTGACATTTATGCTTTACTATACAAAGATGACTTACATTTTTAAGAGGCATTTTAGAAAATGTGTCTCTGTCATAGGACATGGAAATTGCTTCTTCTAAACTCATAAACTAAATATTTATTTTGGGAGGTAGAAGTAGAATATGTGTAGTTAGTGATGTCAAATTGGGACTAAGTCGCAAAGATATTAGAAGTTAAAAAATTGTTAGAGTTACTCAATGTTGTTGAAGAAGTCAGAGATGGATATATCAGATAACATAGTTTTAATCAACAGATTCAATGAGTCCAATCCATTACAAGATCTGTCATTAAAATAGTAAAGCAGATGTGGACAAATTACAACCTGCAGATCAAATCCAGTCCATTGTCTATTTTTGTAAATAAAGTTTGATTGGAAATCATCACACTCATCCATTTATTATTGTTCATTTATTATTATTATTATTTACTATATATTATTTTTGTTCATTTATTATTGTTCTCACTGCAATGCAGAGTTGGGTAGTTGTAATAGAGATCATATAGCCTATAAAACCAAGAATATTTACTCTATGACCCTTTACAGAAAAAATTTGTCAACCTTTGTCAAAAAGAGAACGGCAACTCCAAATGTTTTCTACAGGTCAGGACCAGTTACTCAAGTTTCTTGCTGATTTAAACAGAAAAGAAATTGTTAATGATTATTGAGTAGCTTACACACTCATCAGGAGGGCTGGAGAGTTGATCTCAGCTACCCACCACAGGAATAATGTTAAAAGTTTTGTTGGAATTGACCCAGTTAGGATACCAAGTCTGTTACCACCACTAGCATTAAATATTGCAGCTTGCTACCTAAAACCCTGCAATTGCACTACTGGATATGTACCCCAAAGATACAGATGCAGTGGAAGGAAGGGCCATACGTACCCCAGTGTTCATAGCAGCAATGGCCACAATCGCCAAACTGTTGAAAAAGCCAAGATGCCCTTCAACAGACAAATAGATAAAGAAGATATGGTTCATATATACAATGGAAAGTTATGCCTCCGGGGCGCCTGGGTGGCTCAGTGGGTTAAGCCGCTGCCTTCGGCTCAGGTCATGATCTCAGGGTCCTGGGATCGAGTCCCGCATCAGGCTTTCTGCTCAGCAGGGAGCCTGCTTCCCTCCCTCTCTCTGCCTGCCTCTCTGTCTACTTGTGATCTCTCTCTGTCAAAGAAATAAAAAAAAATCTTTAAAAAAAAAAAAAAAGAAAGAAAGTTATGCCTCCGTCAGAAATGACGCATACCCAACTTTTGCATCAACATGGACAGGTCTGGAGGAGATTATGCTGAGTGAAATAAGTCGAGCAGAGAGAGTCAGTTATCATATGCTCTCACTTACTTGTGGAGCATAAGGAATAACATGGAGGACATTAGGAGAAGGAAAGGAAAAGTGAATTGGGGGAAATCGGGTGGGGGGAGACAAACTGTGGACTCTGAGAAATAAGCTGAGGGTTTTTGAAAGGAGTGGGTGGGGGGATGGCTGAGCCTGGTGGTGGGTATTAATGAGGGCACATATTGCATGGAGCACTGGGTGTGGTGCCTAAACAATGAATCTTGGAATACTGAAAAAATAAAATAAAAAATAAATAAATATTGCAGCTTGCACCGCTAATACCATTAGCACTGGCCAATGGAGTCCAAACCTAACATCACTGCTTATATCCCAGTACTCAGGCCACCTGTGATTATTGCTGCTGCCCGAGAGTCTCTGAGGCAGGTGGGTCTGCTAGAGGAAACTTTGTTCATGTGCTTGTACCTCACTGCAAAGGATTCTAAGACAATTAGTATCTGGCATTTTCAAGATGGGACATTCTCCAAAAATGAGAAGGGGCTTCAGACATTGGGCGGCCTAAAATCATAACTTTAACTATAATGTCCACTTCAAACTGACTGGAAATACTATAGCATTGAGTCAATTAATAGACATTTTTCCTTGTATGATACCACATGAAACATAATAGGATTATTTAAGGTATGAATAGCAGAGTCAAAAGATTTACAAGGGTCAGACATAAATGAAAGAGACCATGTTAAAAATAAAAATGGAGACTGCTAGTGACAGTTGCAAACAGGAGAGCATAAGATTAATCTAAAGACAGTCAATTGCAATTATTTTGGATAAGATTAGTATGTAATTTTCTCCAAGTGAACTGACGGTTTGAATCATGGATTGAATTTCAAATGTAAGTCTGTAATACATAATAATTAAGTCACATGACTTGTGATAGCTTAAGTCTTTGAATTTTTGTTAACATGTCTTCACTAGTACACTAATAAGTTGAAAGGTTGTGAATATGGGCCAATATTATTTATTATGACTATTTGCATTGGTTCATTTATGCACCTAATTTAGGAGGACCTACATCAGCCAGGTCCCTATGGATTCGGATTCCCTCTGGAAGACAAAAATAGAACTAGAATAGTGAACTTCTAAAAGTCTATAAATAAACTATGGGTTTGCTTAATGGTATTCTCTTAGCCATAAAATTAAAGCCAAAATAATGAAAATTAAAAGTTAATATAATGCATATATTTCCATGATCTAAAATCAAATATTCTCAAAAGAGGATTTTGTGGAATTCCTTGTTTATGAAGCTGATGCCTAAGAAGCTAATAAGTCCTTTCCATACCCTATGGTTTCTACCTGATAATCATACACAAGGAATTCAACTATGATCTTGAAAGCTAACTAAAACTAAACTAATTTCTCTATTTCCAAATGTAAAGTGGCTGAGTATTTTAGAAAAAATCACAGCAATGGAAATCTGATCTAAACAATAAAATTAGTGGTAGAAGAAACATGTAAAAGTAAGCCATAAATGGTCAAATTAGAGCTATCCTACACATCACAGTCACCATGAGTAAAATTAGGCAACTTGAGAAAATTTAAAATGTTTCAGAATCCATTTAAAATAAAATGTGGATTTTGGCAAAGTCTAACTCCATAGTTAATTTTTCAAAATAACCCAATCTCTTCCAGATTTGATCATGAAATCCCTCTAAATGTATAAAGAATTTTCTCCACTCTGTAGCAAAATATCAGTTTGAGTTTTGGTCTTTTTTTTGGCAAATAATTGGAAAAGAAAACTTCATGGAAAATATAGAAATAATTATACCATGTAAATTGACTGAGTCTCTCCAATATAAACCTTGGTTGATTAACAGTGAAGTGCATATCATCTGGTTTTATGTGTTGGACACTAAAATATAAAGTATATGTTTTCTTAAGTAGCTTCTGGACAGGAGTCATTTTCTTCATTGGGTTTAAAACCAAACAGAAATCTTATGGTGGGACTAGCAACTAGCCTTGATTATCTATTATTAGGGAAACTCACCTAATCCACATCTCCCACTGTTACAGTCATTCCCAAATCATGTGGTACTTGAAAGTGCTCAATTGAACTTGAAATTAAGACACATATTTAGGAATCCAGAGGGTCAGTGGCATGATGCTACCTTGGTATTAGATATTATTAAACAGATATTACCTCAGTAATGTCACAAAGCATCAATAATACCACATATAGAATATTCTGAAAATGACTCCCCAGAGAAGCAATCTGTACTGAGTTCTCCAATTGATTGCCAATCAACAGAGATTTCTTTGTTATCGGTCTCTTATCTTTTTGTTCTCTTCCTATTGGTCCCATGATTCTTGTAATTAAAAATTTTCTTTTAGTTAAGACATTTTGATTCTTATAATTAAGACATTTTAAAAGTATTCACAATATGTAAAATACTTATTCTTGCTTTATTTGGACTACTATAAAATTAGAAACCACAAAAATGTCCATCAATAGGAGAATGACTGGGTAAGTAAGGGCAACAAGATAGTGATATACTAAATAGTTATCTCAATAAGGTAATCTTAGATGTACAAACTAAAGGCATACATGATATATTGCATTCAAACAAACCTTAGAAGTCAATGTGTGTTATATGCTCTTTTCCCTTTTTAAAAGTTACATATCTATGTGGGTGTGCGTGCATAAGCACAGAGAACAAAATACTAGGATTGAAGAGGACAAAGGGACTTTTACTTGAGAGCCTACATAAATTTTAATAGTTTATGAGTGATTTGTACTCTCTATTTAACGTTTATTTTTCTCCATTTTTCAAGTGAAACATCTACTACTAATTCAGGGAGTATATGCAAATAACTTTGCCAACCACTATAAAACCAAAAATCTATTGGTGAGTTTAAAATCTCAGTCTTGGGACTCCTTTGACAACCCAAATCAAAAGAAATTTGTGTTTCCTTTTTAGCTTCTAGTTCAATATAGGGGGCTCTGTGATTTTATAAAAGCTACTATTACCCTGCCATCCTATATCATTAAATGATGTTTTATTAATTTCTGACTGGATCTCTGATTTTAAAAAAAAATTTATTTGGGGGCACCTGGGTGGCCTTCGGCTCAGGTCATGATCTCCTGGGATCCTGGGATGGAGCCCTGCATCGGGCTATCTGCTCAGCAGGGAGTCAGCCTCCCTTCCTCTCTCTCTGCCTGCCTCTCTGCCTATTTCTGATCTCTGTCTGTCAAATAAATTAATAAAATCTTTAAAAAAAATTTATTTGAGCAAATGGTCTTTCTCTTCAATTTCTGTGGGTTTTTAAACATTATTTTTAAGGACTTCCTACATTAAAGCAACAGAGGTAATTTAGGGCATCCTACCTTGATGCTAGAGTACTACTGTGAAATGGTACGGAAGAATTGACCTCAGATATCTTTCCAATACTAACCTATTAATAATTTTTTTAAAAAAAGTGTTCTTTACATTTTACTTTGCTAGCAATGCTGAAAAATGGATGTTGCAATATGTATTGGTCATGGACTTTTGGAGATAATCATATATACTTCCAAGTACAGCTTGTTCCAGTAAAGGAAATGTTTCAGAAAATTAAACTTTCTTGCATTTATTTTCAAATCTCTATTGAGTACCTCCTGTGTCCTTAGCACCCAAGTTGTATTTTGTAGACTACCTCCTATGCATAGAAGTGGCACCAAAAAAAAAAAAAGTATTCTAACAATAGGGGTGAAAAATATGGTAACTTTAGTTAGCATCAAAATATCCATATATCGGGGCGCCTGGGTGGCTCAGTGGGTTAAGCCTCTGGCTTCGGCTCAGGTCGTGATCCCAGAGTCCTGGGATCGAGCCCCACATCAGGCTCTCTGCTCAGCAAGGAGCCTGCTTCCCCCCCACCCCTGCCGCCTGCCTCTCTGCCTGCTTGTGATCTCTCTCTCTCTGTCAAATAAATAAATTAAATCTTTAAAAAATATATATCCATATATCAACACCTTGAACTATTATAATCATGTTTTGGAGCTCAGTGTAGGTGTGTGACTGTGAAGCAATAATTTTCCATAGGCTGTGTTCAGTGATCCATAAGAGGAATATGATGTGATATTTAATAAACAGATACAACGGATAAGAGTGTATTTGTTTTATTAATTGTAATTTAGTTTAGTTTCAAGGATCAAGATCTGGCCACAAGTCACCACTCCTAACATAGTGAGAACAATTTATATTCTGTAAAAGTTATCTGTGCAAGGCAAAATATTCAAGAGCTTCCTCATGCCTACTGAAATAGGTGCTTTGGACCTATTTCAGAGAATTTTATGAAAATATTATTCAGGGCAAGACCAAGCTCTTTGAGAATCACTTTCTTCTCTTCAGTTAGAATCAAAATAATTCCTGATGACAAGACTAAATGGAAATGGTATATACCACAGGGGACTCTCCAATTCAAAATAGTGTTTATTTTCCCAATAAATAGACTAGTTGAGGAAACTGAAGTAAGTTGTTAGGAGTAAAACTGATTGTCTAAGATATGATCAATTAGGTCTCCAACAAATCATTCCTTGAATATCATCTATAATGCTGTTTGAGTCCTTATGGCTCTTCATTGCATATTTCTGGGTCTTCTCTTTCAGGGCATGGAACAAAACTGGGCTTCTCTATCTTCTTTGAAGTTAGAGTTGGCCAAGAAACTTGCTTTGGCCAATGAAATCTAAGTAGACATTTTAAGAGCCAGACTGAGGTTTGCCAACATCCCTTTTTCCACTGTCAAGAGGAGTTATGTCAGGCTGAAGCTTTTGTCATTCTAGGTCCCTGAGTAACCAAAGTGAGTAGAACTCTCTTTGGCCCACATTAGGTGGATAATGTGCATGAGAAAGAAACTTCTGTTGTGCTAAAATTTGGGGGTGGTGTTTTTATTACCAAAATGTAATCTACTCCATCCTGATACAAATAAAACACCTTCCTTTCAATTCTAACATCCATCTCTCCCATCCTTTTCTTCTATTTCTAATTTCTTTTCATGAACTATGTCAAGTCCAAGAAGACAGAATCCTTTGTGAATTTGTGAGCTTAAAACATCACTGGGATATAGCCAACTATAATTTTATTTTCTAGGAGAATGAGGAAGATAGATTGCAAAACATATTTTAAAATTGTTCACTAGATGACACATTGCACCCTGAAGAAAACAGACACCACATATTTTCATTTATTCTCTCCTAAAATGCAAACACAGTCTTATCGTCCCATCTCTTTCAATTTATGTTCACAAATACATACCTGGCAAAATCACAAAATACAGCTTCCATAATTCTTAAAAAATCTACCTCTGGGCAAAATCCATAACACACCAGAAAGAATAAAATCTAGATTTTTATTTTATTTTATTTATTTATTTGACAGACAGAGATCACAAGTAGGCAGAGAGGCAGGCAGAGAGAGAGGAGGAAGCAGGCTCCCCGCAGAGCAGAGAGCCTGATGCGGGGCTCGATCCCAGCACCCTGGGATCATGACCTGAGCTGAAGACAGAGGCTTTAACCCACTGAGCCACCCAGCCGCCCTAAAATCTAGATTTTTAAAATGCCATTTCTATCTTTAATATTTGCAAAGCAATTACCAACTTCCCTTGGACTTAAGACCATTGGAGTCTAATGTTGAATAACTGCCAAAGTATTTTGCTCAGCTTAGAGAAGGTAACAAAACATTGAAGGAGAACACCCAGCTCAGCCACAGTCAACTTTGTGTTGATTAGTATTTTAGAGACCAAAAAGAAAGTTTACATGGAACCAGAAAACCTCTATGATATCCTGTATCCCTTTGCCGTTTGCCTTTTACCAAATGACTTGCCAACTGCTGTGGAGTGAAATTCAGTTTCAGACCATTCAGACCCCTTTCTGTGTTTCATGTGAGAAAATGATTATTATTCACAAGTCGGTTTTTAAAATGTAATTAATTTCAATAAAAATATATACTTCACCTAATGAGTCACAAAAGTCTCTACAATGTACAGTAGATGCTTTTGAAAATAAAAGGAACAATATTTTCTCAAAATAAATTTCCCCCAAATTGTGTTCATGCTTCTTTTGAGTCTTCCCTTCTCTTCCTCGGACGTCATGAGCCCTCATGAATGTTTCAATCTGACAAGGAATGTTTGGGAGAAATTTTGGCAGGAATGACAATGTTTTCTTAAGTATAATTAAAATTGCTTCTGTACAATGTGGACTAACCTACCTGTAATTTGTAACTTTAAATTTCTTTTTTTTTTTTGTAACTTTAAATTTCTTAATGTGCGAGTAAGTAAGTAATATGTTCTTTTGCAGGCTGATTTATAAAAACCAAGTAGAAGAATGCAATAGGAAAAATCTTAAACAGATGAGTTTATTCATATTATGAATACCAGGCAAAGCTTCTCTCAAGTTTTATGCTTAATATAATTCTTCCTATGTTGCGAGTAAAAATCAATTGAATTGATTTAGTAAAAAAATGAAGTGAAGAGGCATAGCGATGTCTTTGAAAACTTGGAAACTCTTAGATTCACACGATATGCTCTTTAGCTACATGAGAAATTAGGATGTAGGCAACTCATTTTAGGAATCTAAGAAGAAATATGGCATTTAAATGACAAAGTCATTATTAACAGTTAATAGATTTAATTACTTAAAAAGTTTATCACAGACATACCCTTCTAATCATGTGATAATAATGTAATTGTGATGACAACTTCAATAATAAGTCCATATTCTAACATGTTTTCATTGAAAATGATAATCAAAAGGGAAATGATAAAGGTGATCATCACTTCCCCAATAGTCTCTAGAGAAATAAAGAATAACTTTACAAACAAAATCTTGTGTCCATTTTAAACACCATCGTGAAAAAACTAAAACTGGTAATATTAAAAACCCTGTAGGATTGGGGTGCCTGGGTGGCTTAGTTGGGTAGGTGCCCACTCTTGGTTTTGGCTCAGGTCATTGTCTCAGGGTTGTGAGATGGAGTCCAGCTACACACTCAGCACAGAGACTGTTTCTCTCCCTCTCCTTCTGCCCCTCCCCTCGCTGGTGAATTCTCTCTGTCTCAAAAATAAATAAATAAAATCTTTAAAAACCTCACAGGATTGTACTTCTTAGCTTTCAACCTTAGCTTATATACATTCCCAAAGAAACAATACCTAGTTTCCTCCAGTCTGGGGACGGACTCTGTGGCAAATTCGGTATTTTCCATAGCATTTGAATACTACTGCTAATTTAAGACACAGCTTTCATATGTGAGCATAACCTAATCTGAACCTTTAGACAGAGACTCTAGAAATGATGATCCCTTTATTTCTCTTAACCCTACAACTTCTATCAGGTTGTATCTCAAAACTGAAACATTTTCACATGGAAACTATGCCTTGTTTTTTGTTTGTTTGGTTGGTTTTGTTTCATTTTGACTGGAATCCATGCTGGCAAAAGCTTTCCTTGGTGCTAGTACAATTTTTTTTTTTTTTAAACCGGCACAAGATATACATTAAACACAGAATAACATGTCCTATCTTCTCCCTCTAAACACTGTCTTAAAATCTCTGCTAACACAGAGTTGAACTGAATTTCAATGGATCTTGGCTAGTTAAAACCAAATAAAAGATAATGGAAGCATCATTTGATGATGGGTGTGACAAAGCAATCACCTGATATTTGAAAATAGATATCGTTTGTTTTACCCCTAAGTAAAGCAACATGTCAAGAAATCCATAATGGATATTAAAATAAGTTTCATTCCTTATTGTTGAACATTATCCAAAGTGTTGCCCATCTCTCCTTTCCTTACTTCACATCTCTTACAGGTCCTCTATTGTAATGAATCAGAAAGAACATAAATCTGAGGAGGAAAAAAAAAATTATCTCAGTGCTTAAGCATTATTAAGATGTTATTTTATTTTATTATTTTATTTCTAAAACAGAGATTTTTGACCTTTAATCTTTTCTGGTCTTTATTCAAGATGATTTAACTGATGATGTGTAGATAATTTGCACGTAACACTTCAATAACATTGACAGATGCAAGTAGTCCTTGGTACCCAACAAGAAGGGAAAAAGCTTCCTTCATCTTTTAAGTTGCTGGATTTACTGTGTGTATTTACAGAAAAACTAGGTAAGGACAAGGTTCCTTGGACATAGTTTATGTGAAAATAGTCCACTGAGGACATAATCACAACCTTAAACTGAAATAATTTTTACAGTCACAAGTAAATCACTCATTCTTTTCTATAAACACTATATTCCTAGTAAGCTACATGTTTGCTTATTCTTAAGAGCATGAAAAAAATAGTTACGTTCATGGAGACTTGCCTTTCACATAGATTTAAAAATTTTAATATCTTTATTAAGGTATAATTTGTATAATAATGTGTATAATTTGTATAATAACAAAATTCACCAATTAAAAGTGTTGGAGATTTTTATTAAATTTATATAAATGTGCAACCACCACCATAATACAATTATAGAACATTTCCACCATCCGAAAGGGTTCTTTCATGCCCATTTGCTGTCAATCCTACTCCTACAATGAGCACAAGCCAACTGTTGATCTCTTTTTTCTGTGAATTTACCTTTTCTAGAAATTTCATATAAACGAAATATACACTGTGTTTTCCTTTGTGTCTGGCTTCCTTCACTTAGCGTAATGCTTTTGAAGTTCATCTGTGTTATTGTGTGTAAAAGTAGTCCATTCCTCTTCTTTAGTAAATAAAATTCCATTGTATGAATATATCACACTTTGTATATTCATTCACTGGTTGATAAACATCAAGACTGGTTTCAGATTGGGGCTATTAAAAATTATGTTGCTAGGAACATTCACATATATGCCTTTGTGTGGTCCTATGTTCTCCTTTTTCTCAGGTAGGTAACTAGAACAGGAATCGCTGGGTTATATGGTAAGTACATGTATAACTTTTAAGAAACTGCCCAAGTGTTTTCCAAACAGGTTTTATCATTTTGCTTTCCTACCAGAAGGGATGTATGAGGTTCCTAGATTCTGTACAGTCTCACCAACTGTTGATATTTTCAGTGTTATGGAGTATAGCCTCTCCAGTGAATATAAAGTGACATCTTACTGTAGTTTTAATTTACATTTCCCTAGTGACTAATGATATTAAGCATTTTCTCAGGTGGTTATTATTAGTTTTTCCTATATTTTCTTTGGTGAATATCTAGTAACATATTTTGACCATTTTAAAATTATCTTCTTCTCATTGAATTGTAAGAGTTCTTCTGCATTCTGGGTATAAGTCCCTTATCAGATATATGATTTATAAATATCTTATCCCAGTGTATTTCTTCTCTTTTCATTTTCCTAATTATATCTTATGAAAACTGAGATCTTTCATTCAGATGGAAGTTAATATATCCATTTTTTTCTTTTATGAAATTTGCTTTGGGTATCATAACTGAAATATCTTTGCCAAATCTAAGGTTATCATATTTTCTCTTTCTCTTTTTTTTTTTTAGTTTTATAGTGTTAGCTCTTACATTTAGGTTTATGATATATTTGGAATTAATGTTTATATATGGTATGAGGTAAAAATCTAAATGAATTTTTTCTTTTCTTTCTTCTTTTTCTTTTTTCTTTTCTTTTCTTTCTTTTTTTTTTTTTTCTTGCCTATGGGTATTCAATTGTCTCAGCACCATTTCTTCAAAAAACAATTCTTTTGCTACTGGTTTGTCTCTGAACCCTTGGCAAAAATCAATAACTCTAAAGGCTTTTTTCTGACTTCTTTATTTCCGCATTCTTTAAATTAGAATTTTTTCAAAGTGTTTGGAATAGACAGAAGAGACATAGACACGTAGTGAATTGTCCACAGGTGCCTACTTACACATAGTTCTTAAATTACCCTTTACCGCTGTTCATACCAATTTTTTTTTCTCTTAGGATGCCATTTTTTTTTTTCATTCTTGTCTACATACTTTGCTTAATCCCAATTCTCTATCACTGGAAAACATGACCATATGTGAAGAAGTAGTGAACTGGAACATCAGTTTTGGAAGAAGGTAAAGGTATGAGCCAGAATAGTCAAGAACCCATAGACATCAAGAGTCCCAGGTAGTCTGGCATCCTATGTTAGGACCATTGCCTCAGAGCCCTTGCCCATAGTAGCAATTTCTCATTGCATGGATCATTTTCACATGATCTATTTGCATATTTTTAAATGACAAATAATGTCAACAAGGAACCTGTGGCTTTTCTCTCAACAGGAATGCGAAGATTTTAGTTCTCAGTGCATTGCTTTTATTACCCTGTTCTTTGTTTTCTTACAGTATTGTTTCAAAAAAGTGCTGTCTTCATGGTGTTTCATCTGTAGTAATCACAAAACATAATCTCTCATAGTATCCCAGGAAGATTTTTTCTCTAAACTGAGCCCTGGAATAAATAACATTAGTTTTTCCTTCCTAAAATGTCAACGTTGCCTTTAAAATAAGTTATTTTACTGTTTTAATGTATGCATTAATGTGTTTTATAAATATGCCTTCTTACCTGATTAAAGCAATCCAATTTGAAATGTACTTCCTCGGGGCGCCTGGGTGGCTCAGTGGTTTAAGCCTCTGCCTTTGGCTCAGGTCATGATGATCTCAGGGTCCTGGGATTGAGCCCTGCATCATCATCATCATCATCATCATCATCATCATCATTGGGCTCTCTGCTCAGCAGGGAGCTTTCTTCCCCCACCTCCTCTGTCTGCCTCTCTGCCTGCTTGTGATCTCTGTCTGTCAAATAAATAATTAAATAAAATCTTTTTTTTTTTTAATGTACTTCCTCTTGTATTTTTTTTTTTAAAGGTCTTGATTTGGACTAGGATAATAATAAAATTTGAGGTAATTTGAGGAAATTTTCTTCCCAAAGTACTGTTCACACTCTCAAGCTCAGTGACTGTTTTCCTCCCCTACCCTCAACACATTCACTCAAAACTGATTTTTTTTTTTAGTTCATTTTTTTCCAGAATAGTGTAATCAGCAGGCGATCACTTCAGGAAGAAAATCAATGTCTTCATTCTGGTTCTTTTCCTTTCTTCCCAGGCTCCTCACAATGATGAATTGTGATCATACTCAGCTTACAAACTCAGTTTAGTTGGAGTTAATAAATGCTCCTTCCTCTTACACCTATTTTCTTTCTTGTAAACATTTTAAAAACAATTTTTTCCCTAAGGAATTAGTAACTATCAGTCTTTATTACTTAGCCCTTAATTTTAGGATCTAGTTTAAGATTTTCCTTCTGACGATTTAAAATTTCTACATAAAAATACTTACTTTAGTCTATCTTGTTATTGTTTGTATCTTTGTATTTACAATGTCATTTTGAAAGGTTTGAAAATGTGCCTTTGGAACTTACTGACTCCTGTGATTTTGTACTGTTTAGGTAGTCTAAGCTGAGCACTGAAACAGCACAGCTTTCACTTCCATTAAAGTGGTGTCAGGAAATCTGCAGTGTCTGGTCAAATTGTGCGTGCTCATAGTAGAGCAGCAGTTACAGAAAGCACACGAAGGCTGGAGAACACGAATGAACTCAACCAAATCTTGGCACTTTTCTAACAGATAAAATGCCCACAGCATTTACAGTGTTTCCAGTTGCAAAAAAAAAAAAAAAAAGAGAGAGAGAGAGAGAGAGAGAAAGAGAGAAGTTAACGAGTTCCTGATGGCCTTTTTAAATTTTTAGTCCACAAACCAGATGCAACGATTGAATTGGGGGGTCATAAATAATTTTCCAGAGAATGAAGATACATGAAGCTTGATTTCAGGATATTCTGAAGTCAATAGTTCAGAGCCAAATAATAAGTGCAAAGGAGACATTGGCCAGAGCTGGGGTGTCTGCAAAGTTGGGTCTCTGAACCCTTACTTGAAAGCATGCTAAACCGGTCATGCCCTGCCCTTGGTACTGGAGCTAGGATGATGCAACTTTTAAACAGCATCTTACAGAGGATTTATTTTGCCACAATAGCTTCCAGAGCATTCTACAGTACAGCACAAATGTTCCCAGATTCTCTGCTAAGTTTTATTTTCCCCTTCAAAATTTACAACACCAAACATCTGGATTATATTTCGGTCTGAGCAATGGGCAGAGGAGAACCCAGAACCAAACTGAGAGTAAGGATAACTGTTTCTGGCTGGCATTGGAGATCAAAGGGAGACTCTGGATTTTAAGTGCAACTCTTTAGGGTCCTCTGGAAAAGCAACATGAAGGACATTATCACATTTGTTTTATCCAACACTCTAATTGTGTGTAGCATAGAGTCTGTTCTATAGAAAACATGTAATAAATATTTTTGAGTGAAAGAGCAAGCAGACTGACTAGATTCTTTCTCCACTCAAAGTAACCCTCCTCATTTGTGCAGCAATAAAATGCAGTTTATTGAGTGGATAAAAATGGAAAACTTTGTGATATGTTGGTGATGTAACGAGATGAGGATGGTGGTCCTTCCATTATAAGGCTACCAATATGGGTGGAGGTGTGACTTATGTGACCATTCAAATTATATCTCAGTTTTCAAAATGAACTTAGAATTCCTCAAAAACAATCTTACAGGTTAGACGGATGCCTTTGAGGCAGGGACAAATCCTAAATATAGCTGTTTGGGCATACAGGATAATTGGGTCTCTCCTTCCTATTAGGAGCACAGTCTGGCGGGAAGTTAAGGACTGTCCAGGCAAAAAAAATTGTTTTGATACAGATGCAGTCTCACAGACATCCTGAGATTTACCCTAGATAGCTGGGAACCAGACAAAAATTCTCAATTTTCCTATGATTACTGTACTTTTTTCTTTGGCAAATCTTAGAATAATGTCACAATTGAGCAAAAGCAGCCCAGTGAGAATGCTGGTTTATGTTTCCAACACTTCGGTCCTAATACTCACAAAGAACAAAGTCTGTATTCCACAAAGAAAAAGTGACTGTTCTATTAAACTACATTGATATATAATGTAGACTAACGAGAAACAGAAATATTTAACAGGATTTTTATATTCCAAATCTACTTGGGACTGCAGATAATCCTCTCCAAGCTAGCTGTCAAATTAGCTTTTTAGACATACATTTTTTATAAGAAAGGCCATTAAGAGATAATTGGGATCTTGCCTAGAATCCATGGCTGATAAAACTAGACTTGGACATGATTTCTAGAGATAATGGAAAATATTCAGAAATGCCAAGACTAAAAGGATGACTGCATAATCAATTATTTTATTATCATGTGCAACAGCCCAATAGAAGGAAGTATTAGTAATTATGAACAAAGTTCTGTGTTAGATACCAAACCTTTTCTTTCTAATACATTAGTTCAAGTATTGCTGTAGTTAGAGTAAATCACTATACTAAAATAGAATATAAATTAATATGTGGCATTTTATTTCAACCCTATAGAGACCATGGGGGTTTTTTTCATTGCTGAGTTGACTCAGGGTACCGTTTTGATCACTCATGAGTGTGGAGTCTGGAGTACATGAACAACTAAGGGGTCTATGTCACCCATTGGGACTCCAAAGAAAACAACAGATGCAGAATAACTTAAGTACTAAAGCTGTCCTGCCCATGTAAGTCCCCCATAGTTGATGTGGGCTGATTTAGGGAGCTCGCATAAGATTAAGATATCTAGAGATTAAAAAAGAAATATAGCAGAATATATTACTTGATCAGAGAGTAGATATCAAAGAATAAGAATTAGGCAAGACATCATTGGATGTTGACATTCCCTCTAGCCCAAAAGTAGTTACAGGAGAAGACTTTCTGAGAAGGAAGCTGGCTCAGCTTTGAGGGGATGTGTGATTTTAGCCTGGTCAGGATGGTGGAGTGTCCAGAGAGAATCTATTTATGAAGTTGCCATATACACATGTCTGTATACATTTTATAAATGCTGCATGAATAATAATCTATTCTAGAAATCTACGTTATTTTTGAAATGACCTCAGAAGCAAGTGAAATAGTAAATGGCATCATAAAAAAGAAAGAAAAAAACCTTTTATTTTATTTTTATTTTTGAGAAAAAAATTTTAAAGCATGCTGTGTGTAATACAACCAGTCGACTAAATTATCTCTGACCCCTGAAGTCACTACAACTTTTGTACAAAATTTTCAGTGGTAGATTGAAAGATCATTCTAAAAGTAGATGTATGTAGAATAAATGTAACATAAATAATATCTAAAAGCCGATACTCCATCCATCTTCTCAGAATGATAACCTTAGGAATGGCTATATGGAATGAGTTTTTAAAGTTATTTTGGAAAAAAAAAAAGGCTAGGAAAGTCATTTCACTTATGGACATATTTTCATATATATTTTAAGCTTTTCTGCCACTAATTTGTCTAAACAGTTAATGAGCTCATAGTGCTGTTTAAAGAAACATTAATTAAAATCATTTGTACTTTTGCTATACAATGAAATTCATGCAACACTGTGAGTTTTATGTTTGGTCTCAGCTTGCAAAATGTTTATAATTAAATTTTACATATAGTTGCAATCATTTTCTTAACATATTTTTTTCTATTAGTGGAAAGAAGGCAAAATTAATTAAGCTTTGGTTTTATACATATTAGACCTTATTATAGCTCTAAGTTTACTATAAACTGCTTATCTTCAAGTAATTTTTTGAATAGCAAGGTGTGTATATCAATAAATATGTGTGTGTTCTATCAGGCTACGTAAGTGAAGCGAAAGTTATTCACTGACCTATCAGTGGATACGTACTGCATTTATTTCTTCGGGCAGTGGTGTTCTAAATGTTAAGCCCTCTTTTTTGACACATTTGTCAAGTAACTTGCCTAAGTTATGGGACAATTTGAGACCACACAACAGAAAGTAGGAATCATAAGGTCAATGAGTGATCAAACTTTGAACTAGAATCTGTTATTGACTGATCTCAACAAACCAATGGAATGGGGCTCTGTGAGTGTTTGACGACAAGAAGGAGAGTATCTGTATTTTGTTCTAGAGAAAACAGGCTTTGGATACTTCATTTTCTCCAAATAAAACAAAAATGGCCTGGATAACATAGTTTCATAAACATTTACAAAGTTCTTATAAAATGTCTCAACCTGGATTTTGAAGAACTAGAAAAGTTTTTACTTTTTTTTTTCTTTTTAAGTTACAGAACAGTTGAAATTTGGTACTTCCAAGTCCTTAAGAATCACATCAAAGAAGATTTATGAGTAAAATCACTCAGTAGGTCATCTTATCCTTTGATGATTTGTATTTATTTTAGACCTGAAAACATGATTATCTATTAAATGCATGATGGAGACTGCCGTTGTCCTCCAAGCAAAACTGCAGCATGAATTATTCCACTTATTCTTTATGCCCAGAGAACTATTACTCAGAACATGATCCAAAAAGAGAAAAGTAGAAGAGTTGAATATCTTTGTGAAAAAAACACAAAAAATAAAAAACAAAATGACAACAACAACAACAACAACAGAAAACAAAGAGGCATAGTTATCCACACAATAAAATTAGGAGAAATTGCTATCAAGAACTCCAGATGGAGGGTATGTTTCTATTAAAAGAACACCTGCTCATCTGAAGCCAGGTTTCATTAGCAGCTGGCATGAGCTAACTCTATGTAGACATTGACATAAGAGAAACCCCCATCCAAGAGCTCATCTCCACTCTGAAATTGAGAGTAAGATCAAACGAGCCAGCTGCTGAATGCTCTATCTCCACAGGAATCAAGCTTACCTCATGCAAGCTTACTTGTCAAAAAATGAAAAACTCACCAAGTTATGTCATTAGGGATTTAATTGACACTCTACAACATTCACCACCACAAGCTCTTTTTCTAGTTTCATTTATGTTTTTCCACTCTGCAAAACCCAAGCCAGATACCTTTGCACACACCATGCTTTCAAAGAAAAACAAATAGTGTAAGTAAAATGGACAGACATTTCTGCCACTAACTGTTAAGATTTATAATATTTGTAGACAGATTACAAATTGAAATCTTTCGATGTTACCGATCTTTGTATTCTAGAAAACATTTTTTAGCACGCGTTACGATAATAGGAAACTACACATAGATTTCGATTTGTACTCGTAGTCCACACGTCTTTTTCTTTGTAACGTTTCACACACTTTCAGAAAAGAAAGAAAGTGAATAGATACAGGAATGAAACCGTAAGAAACAGACACTCTCTTTTATTGACTGATCAATTTTTAATTTTTAAAAAAATTTTAACCAAATGCAAGTATTTTATGGGAAAGAGTTTGGATTTGAAGTCTGGGGAATGGTCTTTAGTATCTTGTTACCAAAAGGGAAGTGGTTGTTGATAAGTCATCTCATTTTATTCCCATTAAAGCAGTATCTTTAATGTAGAAATGAAATGTGTTTACATTCCCTGTCTTTGTGGCACTTACAAATGATGGCAGCATTACACAGGTGTCTCCTTTCAGAAGATAAAATATCAGAAGCACTTTTATGTAGCAGATCATTTTGGAATCAAGCAACTGTATGTCACCTTCAGATTTCAATGGAAATAAATATCTGACTTTGAAATTTTTTTTTTCCTTGAGATAGAAGTAAATATAAAAGTACTTTACCTGTTGCCAATCAGCTGGAAGTTTCTTACCATGGGTTTACTTCAAAAATCTTTTCATGAGCTAAAAGATTAGCTAAAAGGTTCTCTGGATATTCTCCAGTTATTTGAAATATCATAACCAGTTTTTAACGCAACTTTGAAAGAGTCCTTTTATGACAAGTTCTAAATGCAAGCACCTACTTTTCCAGCTTGTTTTTTTGGGGTATTGGAAATATAACTGTCATTAGATATCTTTAAAAATTCCTGTGATTATAACGGTAGGGCACTTTGTAGTCTAGCGGACATTTACACTGCTGTCTACTCTTCTTCCTTTTAATTCTTCCAAGCTTCTTTTCAAGGCTGGAGGGAATCAGATGAAGTCAGATTTTATTTTCTCATAAGCCTATTTGTTCACTACTTTTCTTCTTCATTTGCCTTATTAAGAAGTTTCATTATTAGATTTCTGACCTTTAATAAACATCTGTTGAGCTGTAACTAAGCTCCAGGTAGTGTGGTCATCGTCCCAAACAGAATATATTAGTTCAGATGAATGTTTTCTGAGCATAACATATATCTGGGCTACTAACATTATTAAGACTTCCAGTTCTGTCTTCTGAATTCCTTATAGAACATGTCAGCAGCAGCTATCCCCTTTCACCATTCACTTACCATATGTTTTCTTTGGGGTGGGGGGAGAAACGTTGATTAAGTCTCAACATTGATCCATTGGACACAGCCACCCTGTGACTGTTAGTTGGCTGAGTTTGCAGACCTTTCTTAATTTCTACACTTTAATCATTTTGATATGATAACGATCTGAAGGGTCAAACTTAACCCTAGTTACTGTAATGGCCCTTAACCTGGGTCCTTGGCATTTATAGCTGGGAGCACAGGGCGGGGGTGGGGGTACAGAGACTGGAAGTCCATGGAGAAGATTAGGAGGTTTCATGAACTTGAATAGAGGCAACAAACCATCTGATTATTAGCAATGGTTTGTTGTTGTTGCTGCTGTTATTATTTTTATCATTGCCATTGTTGTTATTAATATAATGTCACAGATCTTTTGAAATACTTGGGAATTATTTGACCTCACACGACCTCTTGTGATTTAATATGTTAATAAAAAGCCCATAGATTACCAAATCTCAAAGATGCTTGGTGATGTTTTGATAATTGCATTTCAGTGTAACTTGTTTCATTTTGTAGTCCTAGGTATTTTATTTTGGGAATTTAACAACTTATTCTGAGAAAACACTTGTAGGTTTCACCAGCCAGCCAAAGAGGTCCACAGCATAGAAGTGTAAAGCCACCTCAGTTAGAGGATCATTTAACTGAAAAATATGGGAGTTTGATTCCTGAAGATTTCTCATTGCTGTTAAGAAGAATAGTGTCAGGGCACCTGGGTGACTCAGTGGGTTAAAGCCTCTGCCTTCAGCTCAGGTCATGATCCCAGGGTCCTGGGATGGGGCCTCGCATCCGGCTCTCTGCTCAGAGAGAAGCCTGCTTCCTCCTCTCTCTCTCTGACTGCCTCTCTGCCTGCTTGTGATCTCTGTCTGTCAAATGAATAAATAAAATATTAAAAAAAAAAAAAAAAGAAAAGAAGAATAGTGTCAACAAATGTATATCAGGGTCCTACCAACCAGACATTTCCTTCATGCACAGCACACTGAAATCACAAAGTTATACTCACAACAATCCAACCTTAAACTAAACATGAGTGACCAAAGCCTGAAGACCAAAGAAATTAGAGGACAGTACCCCCCCTTTATCTGTGGGGGTACATCCAAAGACCCCTAGTGGATATCCAAAACAGGCATTACTAAACCCTATCTATATATACTATGTTTTTTTCTATACATACATACCTATGATCAAGTTTAACTTATACATAAAGCATGGCAAGATAGTAACAACAGTACAACAATAACAAAAATAGAACAATTATGAAAATATACTGTAATAAAAGTTATACGAATGTGGTCTCTCTCTTTCAAAATATCTTATTGTACTCTAATCCGCTTTCTTGTGATGATGTGA
This sequence comes from Enhydra lutris kenyoni, assembly GCF_002288905.1. Classification (NCBI taxonomy): domain Eukaryota; kingdom Metazoa; phylum Chordata; class Mammalia; order Carnivora; family Mustelidae; genus Enhydra; species Enhydra lutris. The sequence goes on from NW_019154133.1 coordinate 13,890,642, forward strand.
GATGATGAAATGCCTGCCTGATGGCATGAAGAGAGGAGAATGACACAGGCATTGAGACCTGGTGTGAGGCTACTACTGATCTGATAAAGCGTCAGAAAGAGACTCATCTCCTTCCAGACAGTGGTTGACTCCAAGTAACTGAAACCACATATAAGGGGGACTACTGTGTCAAAAAGTTGGCTGAAATGATGGACAATGTGTTCTTTCCTGAAGAAAGAAAGAAGTGAAGAAGTGGGAAGGCTAAAGGATTTGGAAGAAAGGAGGACTTTTTAGCTAAAGATCTAAATATCCTCATAGAAAATTAGTCACAGGACAGGTAAACAAAAGAGATCTACATAAGGTTTTGCTGTGAAGTGGTTACATGCTGGGAATGTTTGGCAAACGTGGTGAAGTGAAGGGACAAAGACTGAGTGTCGGGGTGGGTCATCTGTGTGGAGGCTGAGTCACATGGGATGACCAAAGTGTGTGGAGACAAAGTCATGGGCAAATACCCTCGGACAGGGGAAACAGGGAGAGGGAGTAGAGTCCAATGGCATGAGCTTCAAAAAGATGGCTTTTAAAAGACGATAGGCTATAAAAATTATACTTTCAAGGAAATATTTTGAGACGAAATTTCGCTAGACTTAGGGAAGGTTCAAAGAGGCAGGAGAAGCACAGTGGGTGCTTTTTAAAGGCCCTGGAAAGGCCAGTTGAGGGGATCATTTCTTTAATAAGAATGGCCACCTGGGCTCAGGAAAGGAGAAAAAGAGAAAAACAGTATGAGCTCCACCTCCCAGAGAAGCCTCACATAAGAGGCTACAAGTGATAACTAGAGTTCCTGAAGAAAAAACACTTCTCACATTTTTAAAATCTGGATTTTTTCCTGAGATATCATAAGGAATAACATCGTGGCAAGAATATTGAAGAGAATACCAACATAAAAATCCTGAAACTTTCAAATGTCATGTGTGTCAGGAGTCAAAATTATTTACAAATATCATGAACACTTCTGACAAATCCACCTACTACCCATTAAGTATTTTCTTTCACAAGAGATCAGCTTCACACCATGTCTATTTATGCAAAGTATTCTACTTTTACTCTCTTTAGTTGGAGGAATGATCAGTTTTGACAGCACTTTTTTTTTTCACTTTTTCTGGTTCTCTTTTTTATTTATTTTCTCACCATAGCACATACTCTCCCCCATGTCCATCACCAGGCCACTCCATCCCTTCCAACCCCCTTTTTATAACTAACCAGGGAACACTTGGGACTTGGAGGTAAATACGTTATATAGGTCAGGGGAGGCCTGTTTTGTCAAAAGGAAAGAGGGTGAAAAGAATACCTCTTAGTGGCCCCCAAATCTCTACTCGTGTTTGATCATTGTATTCCTAGCCTAGGAAGAAGAGCTAAATGATCTCAACTTTCAGTTCTCAGAACACTAACAGGCTTAACACTCACTGGGCAACTAAGAAGACACTTTTATATATGTTTATGGTTTAAAATGCTTCTATTTCCTGCACACTATTACAATCATATAAGACCATTACTAGCAAGAACCATATCTTATAATTCTTTTGTCACCTGCGTCAGCATCTCAGTGCTAAAAACATACCCAGAACTCATTAAACCACTGACGGATTAAAACTTACAAAGTTCCAGGTTAGAAAAGCATTGATCATGCTTGCTTTGTATGGCTAGGACTCACAGCACCTCCTGGCTTACATTGGATCTCCTGTTCTCTGGTAAGGACTGCCTGTCAAAGCTATCCAAATGCACATAGGAACCCCATTATTCCCAGCAAGGTTTTCCATTGCCTAATTAATTCAATCCTACTCTTTCAAGATCACCCTGAGTAGCACTATTGAATCCCAATGACTTAAGAAGCTGGCTCTCTCAGCAAGTAGTTTTATGAACTGAGTGTGAACTAGAAGCAGTGATAAAATATTACCTGTCCCTTGCTCTGTTTGTACAAAAGCTGTTATTTTGAAATGGACTATTCCTGTCTAAATACCATTCACATCGAACCAGGTTTTAAATGGGGTAGATTTTCTAAGAAGCCAGACATGTTAGATGGAAGAAGGGCAGTGAAATGATGAAACAGAAACTGATACTAAAATATGCACAAGGCTCTTACCCCCTGCCCCAAACAAGGTTTAAGGGTTGATTCTGTTCAAAATATTCAATTGTTGTGGTTCAGATGAATTGAATTCTTGAAAGGCAGACTGATGTTTCCTCACGTAATAAAGATGCAAACAAGACTTCTGTTAGCTCATGATCTATGTCAGGATCATCTCCAGTTTCAGAACCCAACACTCTGCCTGGCCAATGGTGAGTGTGGTACACTTACTACTTACTGATCCAATCCTCTAGTTTCAAAAGACTTATCTGAGATGATATTAATTTCTTGTTTCTCTTACTTTCCCCTTCATGATAGGTTGATTATTTGTCTTCCTGTCTCAAACATAAAGATTGTAAGTACTTGGAAAACTACCCCTCTTTCCTGATGGTTTTATTATGTCTCCCACTGTTATGTGAGAAAGAGTAAACCCAAAACCATAGCCATTTACAGATCTGGAACGGTCTGGAGCCCCTCACGTGTAGGCTCTTATGTAGAAAGTTTCTCAGTAAAAAAGTAGTAGAATAACTCAGACCTGTGGAATATAATGACACATAAAGACATTTGAGAGGTAAAGAAAAACCTCTGTCTTAAATCTGGAAGCTGAGTAGCATTTTCCAAAGCTCAAAACCAAATCCATTTCAATCTTACTGCCTATTGAATGAGGACTTTCATTCGAAATCCCACTCAGTCACTGACCTTTCACCTCATGATTGTTTTCTCCTCTTGTCCTACCTCTAGGCCATTTTTAAATAAACTTCATTGAAGTATAATTTACATCCAATAAATGACATCCATTTAAAGAGCTTTGACGGATACATACACCACAATCAAAATACAAAATCCCCGTATCCATTACCCAAAAAGTTTTCTCATGTTCCTTTGCCATCCATCCTTTTTATGGCCCTGCACCTGGGCTTTTTTTTTTTTTTTTTTTTTTTTTTTTTGGCCACTTTAGCCTGCATTTTCAGTATTTTATATTAATGGAACTATACAATACGTACATTTTTGTTTCTTTTTTTAAAGATTTTATTTATTTATTTGACAGAGATCACAAGTAGACAGAGAGGCAGGCAGATAGAGAGAGGGGGAAGCAGGCTCCCCACTGAGCAGAGAACCAATGCGGGGCTCGATCCCAGGACCCTGAGATCATGACCTGAGCCAAAGGCAGAGGCCTTAAACTACTGAGCCACCCAGGCACCCCTACATTTTTGTTTCTGACTTCTTTCAACTTAAAAATTTTTAGATTCCCCTAATTTTGTGTTTGTCCATACTTTGCTATTTTTTTTTTTAAATGACTGGATAGTATTGTATCCTGTGGATATACTACTTTTATTCATCCATTCACTTGTGGATGATCACTTTTGAGTTATGTCTAGCTTTTGACTATTCGAAACAAAAGTTTGTGTAGATATATTTTTATTTTTATTGATTAGCTACCTAAAAGTGAGATTGCATTTTTATATTTCTTGGTTAACTACCCAAAAGTGAGATTGCTGGTTCATGGGGTAAATATATGTTTTGTTTTTTGAAAATCTGCAAAAGATTACCAAAGTTCCCATATAATGTTATATTCCCACTATCAACGTGTGAGTTTCATCTGCTCCATATCCTAATCATCACTTGGTGTATTCTTAATCTTTTTAATTTAATTTAATTTTACTATTTTTTAAAATAGTTATTGATTTAGTTTAGAGAAGGAGAGAGAGCATAGCAGGGGGTAGGGGGAGGAGGGAGAGAGGGAATCTTGAGCAGCCTCCATGCCTAGCAGAGACCCTGAGGCCAGGCTTGATCTCACAACACTGAGATCATGACCTGAGCTGAAACCAAGAGCTAAACGCTTAACCAACTGAGCCACCCAAACATCCCTTAGTCTTTTTAATTTTAGACATTCTAATGAGTGTGAAATGACATTTCATGTGGATATCATATGCATTTCCCCAATGACTACACTTGTTAAGCATCTTTTCATGTGCTTATATGCCATTAATATATCTTCTTTTGAGAAGTGTTCAAATCTTTTACCAATCTTTTTTTATTGGGTTATTAGTCTCCTAATGACTGAGTTGTAAGAATTCTTTCCATACGCTGACGATCAGTCCTTTATCAGAAATATATATTGTGAATATTATCTCCCTCACATTCTGTGCCTTTCTTTTTTTCTTATGAGTAGTATCTTTCAAAGACCATTTTTTTAATTTTAATAGTCTAATTTATCAATTTTATGTATGTATTTTTAAAAGATTTTATTTATTTATTTGACAGGCAGAGATCACAAGTAGGCAGAGAGGCAGACAGAGAGAGAGAGGAGGAAGCAGGCTCCCTGCTGAGCAGAGAGCCCAATGTGGGGCTTGATCCCAGGACCCTGAGATCATGACCTGAGCCGAAGGCAGAGGCTTAACCCACTGAGCCACCCAGGCACCCCTATGTATGTTTTATGATCCAAGCTTCTTAAGTACTCCTTCTCAAGCATGCATGCTGTGTAAGCATTTTTGGCTCTAAGAACACAAGGATTTTCTCCTGTCTGTAATTTTTTCCAGGTCTTGTTAGAAGTAACCTCCTCTTGGGGCACCTGGGTCGAGCCCCACATTGACCTCTCTGTTCAGCGGGGAGCCTGCTTCCGTCCCTCTCTCTATCTGCCTGCCTCTCTGCCTACTTGTGATCTCTGTCTGTCAAATAAACAAATAAAACTTTAAAAAAAAAAAAAAAGAAGTAACCTCCTCTTTACAATGATCTGGTTTTGGTAATCTAATATCTCATTTATCTAATTTATGGATTTTTATATTTTTATTCAGTTATTCCAAGGAAGAGTCAGAATTCCCAAGGGTAATAAAATATCCATAGGGAAGTACTGTACAGAAAATTAGGTCTTTGGTATAAATTTAATTTAATTTTCTTTCTTTCTTCCTTCCTTCCTTCCTTCCTTCCTTCCTTCCTTCTTTCCTTCCTTCCTTCCTTCCTTCCTTCCTTTCTTTCTTTCTTTCTTTCTTTTTCTTCTTTCTTTCTTTTGGGGAGGGTGGGACAGTGACTCTAGAAGCAGTCAAGATTTGTCCATAGAATTTAAACCTAGAAGGAGCCTTCGAGATATTCAAGTCCAGTTGCTCCCTTTTGTAACATAAGAGAACTGAAGCTTTCAAAAAGTAAGCAATTTTCCATTAACACGTGGTTAGTTCTTTGTTCTCTCTATACATTTTATCTTCCTTCTCTGAGGCATAATCTGAACTCTCACATGGAATTCTAAAGTAACAGTCTTATTCCCACTAATATTAATAAAATCACTGAGAATCTACAATAGTTTAAATTCCAATTTCAAATATATCTCAGGAAAGCTATCTGAAATTTCCCAATTTGAATGAAGAATTTGGTTGCCCACCCCCCAGGTAGTTTCTTTCTAAATGATGGGATGTCAGAAAAACTCTACTTATCAGAATGTTCTCTATGCACCCACTGGATTAGTTATTTATTGTTATATAACAAATTACTCTGAAACTTAGCAGCAACATGTATTTATTATCTCACAACATGTTAGGTCAAAATCCAGGCATGGCTTAGCTAAGTCCTCTACTTTAGGGTTCCTCAAAAAGCCATAGTCAAGGCCTTGGACAAATCTGTATTTGATCTCAAGGCTTGAGGGGGAAGGGATCAGCTTCCAAGTTCACTCATGAGGTATTGGTTGGATTCAGTTCTGTGTTGGACTGAGGGTTTCAGTTCTTCACTGACTATTGGCCAGAGGCAGCCCTCTGTTCCTTGGCAAGTGGTCCTTTCCATCAGGACAAGCACCCAAGCTGAGCCAGAGAGAGAAAAGCCACGTCATTTATAAGCTAACTCAGTAGGTCCAATCCACACTCAAGGGGAGATCACACTATGGTGAGAATACCAGAGACAGGGATTATTGGGAACTATTTTAGAAAGCTGCCTATTATACCCATATATAACAATATTTCCCACATCAGAGATTCATTTTCTTAAGTCTTAACTTTAAAGAATTGGCACTTCAAATTTGGCACTATCCAAAATGATTCAACTATGGGAGTGATAACACCTTACTTGGTTCTTACGACAGATCCTTTATATGGATTTGTTATATAATTAGTAAATTGGGAAAGTAGATCCTGGTACATGGGACAATATGGATCTTGGATTGGGGCGCCTGGGTGGCTCAGTGGGTTAAGCCTCTGCCTTCGGCTCAGGTCATGATCTCAGGGTCCTGGGATCGAGCCTCACATCAGGCTCTCTGCTCAGCCAGGAGTCTGCTTCCCCCCTTCCTCTCTGCCTGCCTCTCTGCCTGCTTGTGATCTCTGTCTCTCTCTGTCAAATAAATAAAAATAAAATCTTAAAAAATAAATAAATAAAATAAAATATGGATCTTGGATTATCAAGAAGGGAGTAAAAAGTCCCATTTAAGTCCCAATTTCTGACCAGTGGAAAAATTCAAAGAGCCAAGCAGCCTCATGGACTAAAGAAAATGGGGGGTGATGGGAGAGCCATTATCTGGGAACCCTTGTCTAGACACAGCTTCCGCCTCAAGGAATATTCCTTCACTTGAAACAAAAAACAAACACACTGAATTTGTGCCTTAAGTTCAATCTGTAGAATGGTCACATCACTGACAAGCTGGCATGTGCTATGTATCAGCGGCTCTACCTACCTTCGAAGTTTCCACTCAGGTGGGTTTTATTAACCAGGGTATATTTAGTCTATGAAGTTCCTCTGATAAGAAAAATAATAATAATAATAATAATAATACAACCCCATTGGGAAAAAGATGTCTCTGGGGTCATGGCTGGGAAAACAGAGGGCACATGCTGAGAAGAAACAGGCACCCTTTTCTTTGATAGATGTTGTCCTCTTTGCCAGTATAAGGCACAGGGTGCAGACAGGAGAGGATGGACTGCACTTTCAGAAAAGACTTATCTCCTCAACCAAGAATCTTTGCTCAGTGCATATACTCCACCACCAGCTTCAGCAGCCTGAATTTCTGATAAGGAAATCCAGCATTTTCCTTTTCCTTTGCAGTTGAAAGTTGAATTTGGGATTTAGAAGACCTGTGTTTGGTTTCAGTTTTGCTACATACTTCTATGGTAACCGAAGACACTCACCTCCTGAAGTTTCAGTTTCCTATCTTTAGATGAGAGTCAGTGTGACATAGGAGAGTCTGCATGACATAATCGTTGTGGTAATTAGGCGAAGCTGTATTTGGACATTTTGTAAGCTCTGAGTTTTATGTGGCCAAGTCATTTGGATTATCTTTTGGATAAGCCAGTGGGATCTGGGTCTGGTGCCATGTTTTCCCTATACACTCCAAAAGAGCTGGAGAGGCTAAAGTCCAGTTGGCCCGCAGACTAAAACTGTGGGCTAGGAGGTCTTCAAACCTGTGTGCGTCTGCCATTCCTGGCCACAGCCTACACAGATGCTCATTATCATAAACTTATTGGCAGGCATGTGTCCCAGGGCTCACAAGAAGGCCCATTTCTTCCATGTTTCAGAAAAGCTCACATTTTTGAAAAAGAACTAACAGAAAGAAACAAAAGGATTGCAAATGTAAGTTACAGCATTTTGAAAATCACAGATATTTGATCTCTGTCTAAACATCTACAAATCCTGAAAAACAAGAACTACGAAAGTAAAATTGCGTATCCGAATTACTTAAGCACCCCCCTTCTCTAGCCCAGAGCAGAGGGGTTGTAAGAGTATTAAATGACGGGACTCCTTCTGGGATCAGTTTTCTCACACAAATGAGTCCACACCCTCAGTTATCTTGGTTATTTCCTTTTAAATACCTCCCCCCAGTCTTATCAATATCTTCAAGGTTGAAAAAAAGCGGGTGGAGAGGCAAGTTATGGTACTAATGGCAATGACATGAAAAGGAAACCAGACAGAAAGAAAGATTGCAAAGGAAAAATTTAGTTTAGATAAAAGATTAGATTAAATACTTAAGTATTTGACAAATTTGGCCTTGTCTCTGAACCTTAAAAAATCTGTGTGCTGGATCTTAGTGGGAGAGGGAAGACAACACAGGATGGCATGTTTTGCAGAGCAAGAAGGTCCTCCATGAAGAGGCAGCTAAGGTGGGACAGCCTTTGGGCTGTCCTCCCCAGTTCCCACAGGCCCAGATTTGGACCAAGCAGGGAACCTTCCTGAGAGTTTCTGTAAATAAGCCAGCCAGTCGCTGGGGACTCCGATCTCTCTTCCTATCCAAAAAGAGATGTGAGAAAATCCATTTCAACCTACTGCAACACCAACAAGATTAGTATTAAAAAAAGAAAAAAAAATCTGAGGGAACATAAAACAAAAAGCCCATAAAAGCTTGTCACACTGATTTTATCTTGGAAAACTTGAATGAAATAGAGACCCAGTTTAAGATATTTTAAGGGAAAGATATTTCGGCCCTGTCCCAGAGCATGTCTGGGTCATTTTTTTCTACTATCAAGGCTCCTCAGACCCCAGAAACACTGACTTAAGAAAAGGTAGATTCCACAGAAATGGCTTTCAGATGTGAATTCTTATTACAGTCAGGATTTATAATTCATATATTGTTGAATTCTCAGAATTGAATTCTCAGCTTGAGAATAAACAACTAGTTATGCCTGGTGTTGAATTTCAGCACAAATATCTATTGGATCTATGACATTTTTTAAGTTATTTAAATATTCTGAGCTTAGTGGGATTAATGCAGGAACTGGCATATGGTAGGTGCTAAATAAATTTTTCCATTTTGCTAAGTGCATTTTTACTATTCACAAATGACTTCATATTCTATCTTGCACTATAATCTAGGCAAGAACATTGGCTGTTTCAGTTTATATTTATTCCTTTGTTGCTTCCTATTAAATGTTCTTCCCACTTTTTGTTTTGTGATTAAAAATCAGATTTCTGGGGCACCTGGGTAGTTCAGTTGGTTAAGCAACTCCCTTCAGCTCAGGTCATGATCCTGGAGTCCTGGGATCGAATCCCACATCAGGAGTCCCTGCTCTGTGGGGAGTCTGCTTCTCCCTCTGCTTCTCCCTCTAACCCCTCCCCTCTCATGCTCTTTCTCATTCTCTCTCTCTCTTTTGCAATTAAATAAATAAAATCTTAATAAAAATAAAAATGAAAATCAGATTTCAGGAAAACATACTCACTCTTCTGTTTTAAGAAAGACTAAGTGTTAGCACTTCCAGATCTTGAAAGATCTTTATCTCAATGATTGATTTCTAGATACTGTGGAAGATAGACATCATCTATATGGCACCCCTTCCAAACACACAAAAATGTTGGATAAAATAGAATAAGAAAATAATTTTAAATACATAATCAAGGTCAAAAGAAGGAAAGAAAAATCTCTTTATGACAAAAATGAAGAGTTACTACAAACCAAAGGCTATAGCCACAGAGGAAGTAGACCTGGATAAAAGCCTTTGAGGAGTAGGGTTTAGGACCTAAGCTGGAACAGGAGAGTAGGTCTTGACTGTAAAAAAGGGGATAGGATAGATCACACTGTGCTCTGAAGAAAATTGGCAGCTTAAGGAATGTACCTTCCATGAAACTGGGACTAAAAAATTCTGCCTACTGCCTAAGGAATTTGATATTTTTAGGAACTGCTGAGAGGTACAGAGGGAAATTAAAGAAATTAGGCAGTAACATATTCAAGAGTAAGGTGTGGATTTATACTATGCTAGGGCTTAGGAGACTAATATGAGCCAAATAACATAGTACCTGGTTTGGTCTTAGGACCCAGGAAGAATGCAGAAAGTATATAGGAACGCTTTAGTGACTCAGTACATGTCAGTCCCACAATAAATTAACTACACCAAAGATAAGTTCACGTTAAAAAAAAGTTATTAGGGGTGCATGGGTGGCTCAGCGTGTGGAGCGTCTGACTCTTGATCTTAGGGTCATGAGTTCAAGCTCTGTGTTGGGCATGGAGCCCACTTAAAAAAGAAAAAAAAATTATTAGCGACAGAAGGAATTGTCCCATCATCAGGAAGAGACAACATATGCAACAAACAGGAAAATGTGAACCCCAAAGTTGGGAAAAATAATGGAATAACTGGTATATTATAGCTGTTAAAAAAAAAAAAAAAGGACTTTTGACAAAGTATCAGACCATTAAGGTTTTTAAACATCAGAGACAAAGGACTACTATCCAGAGTGTATGCGAGCATGGGCATGTGAGATTCTGACAGTCTAGAGCTGTATTGGAAGAAGATACATTGTATGGGCTGTGGTTGGAGTTTTGTCTCCTCCCACCCATCAGTCTTAGAATAGGGTATCTTGTAGGGAAGTCTCCATATAGATGTGGCCTCAAAAGATTTCCTTAGTTTTATTTCAGGAACAGAAAAAAATCATACACCAGCCTAAGATAGCAGCAAAGGAATCTTGCCATCTAACTGGGACCGTGAGTGAGGAAGGAAAAAGACACCAACATGAAATTGAATCGGAGCCAGTTCCATATGTAACACAGTGGTTTAAACGCAGTCAACCTGTATGGTGCTAGAACCTTAAGACCAAACATGAACATAAAATCTGTCCGAGACAAGTAAAATACAGAGGCACTTGCGGAATCCAAAGAAACCCTGCCTCTGAGAATATAGTCACAGGTAAACAAAGCAACACCAACAAAAGATTAGCTCACAACCGAGATTCACAACCACACAAGAAAACATGAAGTCAAATCCACATATACAAAAAAGGAAAATTAGTGCCCCGAGAAATGGCCAATCTGATTTAGTCCATAAATATCTTTGAAATTCTAACGACCAAAGAAAGGGGAAGCCATAATGATTACTCTTGTGTGTTCTCAAATACTTGTGGGTAGGGAAGGGCTACAGATCATTAGACTGAATGAGATTTTAAAGGAAACCACTGAAAGGACGGAAGTATGGATAACTTCCAAACTTATGGGGTAGGGTAAGTAATAAAGAAAATCAGATAACCAGATTAATCTAATAGAGAAAAGGAAAACAGGGTAAAAAAAAAATAAAAAGCAGTAGCAACAAAGTTAAGTATGTAAAAATGTGCATGCAAACAAACAAAACTTGTAGAAGTAAGTGCAAATATATCAGTAATCATATTTTCTTAAAACTGTAAGATACCCCATTCGATATATTTTTGAAATTTATTTAACTAGTCTTACACTCATGGACTTTTTGAGTGTTTTTAAACATATATAATATACTTGTGTATGTATATGTGTATGTGTGTATAAGTATACATAAATATATAACTATATATAATTTCAGACATTTTCTGCTAAACCTATAGGATATATTCATAGATGGGGAATTGTAGTTTTTTAATTTTTTCTTGACAGTTGCTTTCAAACCAATGTAACTTGCACTAGAAAAAGAATGTGTTTCTCTACGGCTTGGCCATAGCCATTTATCATTCAAACAAATGTATTATGTCTGCTTATCTAATGAATGCCAACAGTTTAGGACTATTGTTTAATTTATATTTCTCTTAATTTGAGTTTTAGAGTCATTTGTATTTTCTGCTTCTACATTTCCCTCCCTACAGTCAATTTGAAATCTTCATTGCGGAGCAAACCAATGAAAACCTGAGTCCACCAGGTCACTCTGCTTCTGCAAACCTCCCTTTTGAGTACCTGGTTTCCTCATGGGAAAGCTATCTCCCTGGGTTTACTCCTGGGCCCCTCCTCCATTATGCTGCGTGGCCCTTCTACATTGGGCTGGCGTCAGCCTCGGGTCTGGCTGTTCTCTCCCTTGCTCTCTCCTTTGCACCACACTGGCCTTTTCTCATCTTCAGTGCTGGCCAGGAGAGCTCATGCTTTATAAACTTGGTTCTGGCTGGTCTGCTTCTCCCAGCTATCTGCTTGGCTAATTCTCACCCTTTGCAAATCTTTTCTCTGATTTTACCTCTTCAAAGAAAGTCTCCTTAAATAACCTGTAATACTGCAGTTTTCCCTGGGGCACTTAACGTTTTTCAATCAACACCCCCTATCTGGCTTTTTTCCTTGTATTGGTTGTACCATAAATTATATAATATTTACAATATCCTGTCATTTAGTATACGCTATATACTTACTATATACCTTATACTTACTATCGTAGTGAAGTTTGCGTACTCATCTCCCCATTACCTTCTCTTGCTCTTCAGCATTTTCTCCCATTCACTTGTTAGTTTTTAAAGCACTGATTCAGAGAGCATTTTTATAAATGAAAAGTGGTCACTTTATTGCTTTGTGTGTAGCAGATATTTCTTCTGACTTGGCCATTTATATCTTGATTTTTCACTTTAGGGCAAAATTTATTGATTATGCCTTCTGGGTTTTTTGTTTTTTTTTTTTTAAGATTTTATTTGAGAGAGAGACAGAGACAGAGAGAGAAGGAATAAATGCGGAAGAAGCAGAAGGACAAGCAGACACTGAGCAGGGAGCTGGATGCCAGGCTCAATCCCAGGCCCTGGAGATGATGAGAGATGATGACCTGAGCCAAAGTCAGCTGCTTCACTGACTGAGCCACCCAGCATCCCTATGGCTTCTGTTTTTGAAGTCATAAGGGAAGAGGTCTTCCCACTCTGTATAAAATATGTATATTTTATATATGTAACATATATAAATTATAAAAATATATGTAAATATGTATATATAATATATTATATATACACACAGACACATATTTATACAAAACATAAACAAACACAGAACTGTAACATCATTTTGGAGGATTTAAAACACAAACATACACACACAATGCCTTTTATTTTTTCATTGATACTGCATTTTTTTTATAGATCAATTTAGAAAAAAAATTGCTTCTTTGTCATTTTGGTTCTTCCTATTTGAAAATAGTATATCTCTTTATATATTTAATCTTCTTTGTATAAATTGAATACACTTGAAGAGTTTGGGAGGTTTAAATTTATTCAGATATTCCTTATTTGTTCTTAAGCTTATTCCAGGCATTTCACACATTGAGCTACTATTAAGAATAAGATTTAAAAAATAATAAGATTTTTCTTGTGTTATCTTTTCTACTGTCCATTACTCATACATAAGAAAATTATTGATTTATATGTTAATTTTGTACTCAGAAACTTTATTGAATTCTTTAATTTGAATAATGTTTTAGATATGTGGTTTTGAAGGTATCATGCTACATTATTTGCAAACAATGAGAGTTCTTATATCCTTTCCAGTTTTTCCTCTCTGTTCTTTCTTGTGAGTTATATCAGATACTACTTTCAAAATAATGTTACATCATAGTGATGATAGTGAAATTCTTGTCCTATTCCTAATCATCATGGAAAGACATCTTTGGGTTGAGATAAAGTATACATTCCATGATATTAGTTTGTCTCCATTGCTGTTTTACTTTGAGACTTTTTTTTAAGTCAAGTATAAATACAAAAGTAGAAAAAATTCCCTTTTAGCATTTACGGAGATGATCCTATTAATAGATTTCTTCATATTAAGCCATGGTAAAATGTGTATATGAACCTCTTTTGGACAGGTGCTATTATTCTCTTTGCAAATATTTCAGATTATTAGATTAATATCCACAAATCTTTTCTATGTGCTACCTTTTTGAATGTTATGGTCAACATTATATTTGGTTTCACATAAAAGATTGAAAGATGTCCTTGTCCATCTTCTGTCATAGTTTAAATAGCCGTTTCTCTTCTGTCATTTATAGGTTTGATATAGTCCTTTTGGCAAACCATGTTTCTGATGCTTTGGGGGAGATGGGTAAGACCTTTTTGCAGACATTATTTCTGATGTAGAAATGTTGGGGTTCAGAGCCAGTGGACAAGGAAGAATTCTTGAGATGTCTTTGGTGCAAAAAAGTGGTTTTATTATAGCACTGAGATAGGACCTGTGGACAGAAAGACCTGCACTAGGGTTGTGACAGGTGACTGGTTATATACTTTCAAGTTTGGAGAGGGTTAGGGATTTTGAAAGCACAAGCCTAAGGAATTTTGAAAGCAAGGTTTCCGGGACTTCAAGGGGGCTAGCTATTGTTAGGAAAATGTCATTTATTACTGTCTTATAAAACCCGAATCTTGAGACCCTTCAGATGTTTATCAGTGAGCCATATGCTTAGAGAATGGTTGCTGACCTATGTCTTAGGGGGCAAAGATAAAGGAAGTTTCCAAAGAAATTTTTTATGTTCAAGTAGACTTACAGGATCTTGGGGAGTCAGGATAATGCTAAGCTGATTGCCTTTTGCCCTTAGCAAAGCATTAGCATCAAGGCAGCTGAGTTCCTAGAGGAATGTCACTCTGCCTGTTTCACAGACTTTGTCAATGGGCTGTAAGAAGTAAGGAAGTTTATTTTTTTCTCTTTTGCTTTTGTTTCCCACATCAATTTCCTCTTTGCAAAATGGTCATTTTGTCAGTTTTAATCTATAACATTTTCTTAGAAAATGATCTATTTTATCATGGTTTTCAAATTTATTTTCTTCAAGTTAAGCAAAGCTGTCATTCATAATTCCTTTAATTCTTCTGCATCTATGGTTATTTTCTTTTCTTACATTTATTTTTATACTTTTTCCTTGATTAAATTAGCTAATAACGTTCCCTTTATATGGCTAATTATTTTTCAAAGAATTGACTCTTATTTGAATTAGTCCTGCCATTTTTCTGTTTTCTTATTCATTAATGTGTTCTTTATTTCTTTAATGTCTTCTTTATACTCTTTGGTTTTTATTTTTCATCATGTTTCAAATCACTTTAATCAAATGCTTGATCTATTGACTTTTTATCTTCCTTATTTATTAATGTGATTATTTAAGGCTTTTCTTTATAGAGCACACATAGTTCAGATTTGTTTTCATTATGTTTTCTTTCTATGTATGTGCAATTTCAGTTTTGTTTATATCTTTGATATGAGCTGTGTAATTGGTATGATTTTTTTTCTACATTTTAATTAATGTGGGACCTCAGTCAATTCGAAGTATAAGCAGAGAATGTTGTCTGTATCCCAAGCCGTTCCAATTAACTGAGATTTCCTCTGTGACCTAGTATTTGGTCAATGTGTATTAATGTTCCTTGAAAATGTGAAAAGAAGGTACATTCTTTGTTTTTAGATGATAGTATTACAAGTATACACATAAATTTATTATGTTACTTAGATCTCTATCATCTTCATTTGGCTTATAAAACAAGCAAAACTTTTCTTAATATCTTAATGTTTTCACTCTATGTGTATGTGTGTGTTTATGAGTACATATATATGTATATATTAATTATATTAATAATTATATTAATTGATATATATTAATTAAATATATTTTATATTTATTTAAGATCTTATTTATTTATTTGACAGACAGAGAGAACAAGCAGGGTGATCAGCCAGCAGAGGGAGAGGGAGAAGCAGGCCCTCCACTGAGCAGGGAACCCGATGTAGGCCTCAATTCCAGGACCTTGAGATCATGACCAGAGCTGACGGCAGACACTTAACCAACTGAACCATCCAGTTAAGATTGGTGCTTAGATATTGATGAAAGTCAGAAAATCTTTATAGATTGTGTCCGTTGCTATCATAAGTGTTTTTATTTGTCTTGTCCAGTATTTTTACTCTGAAATCTACTTACCTGATATAGAAATGGTGGTCACTGTTTTTTTGTTATTGTTGTTTTTTGTTTTCTTTTCGTTTCCTAAGATACTTTTTTCATACTTTTTTACCATCTGCTTTTCTTAGTCACTTTGTTCTAGGTGTGTCCTTGATTTATGCTTTGTGAACTTGATGATGACCTTTTAATTCGGGAGGTTTGCCTTTCTGCTTTTAGAACATTTAGTAGTTACTTCTGTAAGTATAACTGAATATAACATATTTAATATGTTATTTATTTTGATAGTATCAATTGACTCTCCACTGTGAGGCCACAAGAAATTAACATATCCTACCTAATTCCTTTCAGATCTTCTTTTCTTTCTTCTCACTGTTACCAATACAATAGTTGATGTTATTTTCTTGGTTCTTGAATAGTATTTAGCTTTAGGACATGAAAAAGACACACCTTAGTTACCTGATTTGTCAGCTCTTAAATTAATGGATTGACTCCTGGCTATAAAATGAATTATACACCTTCCTAGCCTTCCCCAAACTTCTTCAATTTTGTTCTTGTTGTACATATGTGTATTTCCATTCTTTTGGTTTTAGGAGTAATCTTTAAGAGATATTCAAATGGCAGAACTGTCTATATATCACATCCTCAAAAGTGGAAATCCAAAAATAATTTCGTGTCTGTAAAAGCAAATACATTTTAAAAGGTAAGGATATTTTCCTATAGTCACCAAAGAGTTAACCAAGGATTTTAAGAAGGAATTTAGACAGAGTAAGTCCTGTACAGCACAGAAAAGAATAAATTGAATGCTATAAGAGTGGTATAAAATAACTCAATTCTTACAGAATATCAATTGTGCATAAATTTAAATTGTGTCATTAAAGTAGTTATTATGTATATAATAACGTTGCATGAAAATATTGCAAGGCAAAGATAATATTTGTGAAGTGGAATAAGAATGGTTTGTTTCAGCTTCACCTGCATAGTGCCTAATATAAACACAATTCTGTTTGCTCACTAGAAAGAATTAGTTGAATACACATTCTCTGGACAGTTTGACATACAGTCAAGAGGTACAGTCTGTACTACTTGTCTAACTATACAAACTTTTCAACTTGAGTTAAGTAGAAGAGGCAGTTTCTAATGGGTTTGTCTTTTGCATGAGAACTTCTTTATGTCTCATATAACCCCAGGAGAAAGTACCATTGGGGTTACTGGGATTGGAATTAGGACCACCAGAATTGGATGTGAGTTTTATTTGCTGTGTCAGGGAAAACTCAATGTCTGTGACTGTGGCTATCACAGAAGGAATTCAGAGTCAGTTGCTTAAGAAGTCACATATGGGCAGTCCCAGGATGGACTTTGATATACATTTAACCAATTCAGGCTGCTTGTTGGTGCCCCCTGGAGGACCTAAGGTTCATAGGCAAGGTTATCGTCCACCTCTCTGAGAAGGCACATCACAAGGGTATCTTTACTTCACTGTCTAGTATTCATTCATGCATGTATGACCATAAATAAAATTTCCAACTGACCATATTATGAAGTAGACATGCCACATCCCACTGGCTCTCCGACTCTGACCCAAAAGAATTCTAGATGTTTCATTGCTTAGAGTCAACACGCTCATAACCAGAGAGATAGACACAGTTGTGATAACCTGCCCAGCAGGTCACAAGCTTCAGCTACCTTGTTTGAAATGTTATCAATACTAATATTTACCAAATCACCACCCTAAGAAAGCCAGCTCCTTCCTACATGCTCACTGAACTCAGTGCTTCCAATGCAGAGAAGGTTTTCAATCAATATATCCATTGTGTTAGAGTTCCTGCATCTTGGCCCTCTGCCAAGGCTATGCCCAAGACATTAGTCCTGCGTTGCCTCAGTGAATTCAGCCTTTCTTATAAGATGCAGGTATTTAATCACTCATGTCCGCACAATACCACTGTGAGCCTTGGGAAGCATTACCGCATTTCTGTTTTTATTTTGTCACTCACTCCTCTGACTGGTTTGTTTTTAGAGGTTTAACTGAGCCTTTAGCCTAAGGGTTGTTTCCTTTACAAGTGTTATACAAAAGCATGTAGGAATTTCGCCAAGAGGCAATATAATGAATGTTGAAAACGGGACAAGTTTTAGGGTCAGATGGACCCGCTGCATTTGAGATCTGGCTCTACCACTCAATTACTGAGCAACCTAGGAAAGTTCACTTCTCAAAATCTTATTTTTGCATCTGTAAGTGTACATACTAGCCTCCAAATTAAATACCTATTTTGAAAATTAAAGTCATCTATCTAGGTTTTTTAAAAATAACTAGGTCTTTTCTTTATGAGTATATATGCATTTAAAGCAAAAGACTCACACACACAAAATTGTCACTTGTCTATATTATTAAGGGAAAAAAAAGAAAAGGAAAAATAGTTACTACCATAAGAGGATAAGGTACTCCTGGAATTTTTCATTCTAATATTTAAGTTAATATATGTCATAGGAAGCATCTTTCACAAATTTTGAATGACAGATGACTCAGTGTAACAGTCATCTTCCAGTGTGAGGTCTGTGCTGAGTGCCATGAGAAATTCAAGATGCAGCGGAAGGGTCTTGCCCTCAATGGCCATATGTTCCAATGTTGTGAGAGGACAGCACAAAGAATGAAGACATTATAAAGAACAACATCATGAAAACTACCTGAGAGGAACTGGGAACACTTTGCAATTTTAATGAAAGAATCTGCATCTGGTTGGGGGAGAAATTAGGAAGAGCTTCAGAAAGGAGGAGCTCTTTGAACTGGATCTAGCAAGATGGGTAGGAAACCTCCATGTGGGGATAAAGAAACAATATTCTGGGAGAGTAAAATAAAAAATAAATGTAGCTGCCAGTTGTTGACATTTTCCTATGTGCCAGACGTTCTAATAAATATTTTAAACATTTAATCCCTAAAATGTTCCTGTGAAGTTATTATATCTATTTATAAAACAGAGAACCAGTACATAGAAAGGGTAAGTTACTTAAGGTGAAACAACTAGTAAATAAATTTAATCTTTCTTGTTGAATTACGATCTGATTCTTAAGTCACTTTAGTAACAACATACCAGGTTGCCTGTAGGTAAGTTTGGTATATCTGTAGAAATTAGGTGGTAGTTCACTTCCAATTTAAGGCTGGAACTGAGTGGTAGGGTCGAATAGAAGAAAGTTTTGGTTGAAAAAATCGGATTTATTTTTAAAATGAAGAGAACTCTTGGGAGTATAGTGAAACAATTGAAAATTTGCCTTTAATGTTAATGTGACTCTTGTGTTTAGAATAGGGACAGTGATAAAATTAAAGAGAAATAATTATTTTGGAAACTATTGCAGTATCTAAGTAAGAGATATTACAGTAACTAGCTTGGAAATAAGAAATATTATCTAAGAATTACTGGATTATTTAAAAAACTACTGGATAAAGAAACTAATTGGATATTGTTTCACACACACACACAAAAAAGATAAAGTCAGAGGTTGCTGTTGTATAATAAAGAATTTGATTGGCATTTATCCCTATTTCCTGGAAGGGAAAACTAAATCCTTGGAATTTCCCAAGTAATAGGAGTATCTCTGTGATTGTAAGCCTCTGGGATCACACTTGAATTTATGCTAAGAGATGAGATGATTCAGCATTTGGATGACTCACCAGAAAGATCAACCAGGTAAACAGAGAACTGCAACTGGAGATTGAGTTCACTCACAGTCAATGATTCAATCATGCCTACATAATGAAATCCCAATAAAAACTCTGGATGCTGAAGCCCAGTGGAGCGTCCTGGCTGGTGAACACGTTGCAGGAAAGTAACATAAACTGATTCTGTGAGACAGCTCAGAGGCTCTGCCTTTACAACCTTCTTGGACCTTGCCTTTTGAGTCTCTTCATTTGGCTGGTCCTGATTTATATAATTTACAATAAAAGTGTAATCACAAGTATAGCACTTTCCTGAATTCTCTGAATCTGTCTAGCAAATTATAGAACCTGAGGAGGGTCCTAAGACCCCCTGAATTTGTAAGCAGTTGGAAAGAAGTGCATGAAACCTGGGGATCCCTGAAATGTAGCTGGTATTCGAAGTGAGAGTACTCTTGTTGGAGACCATGCGGTTTCACCTGTGGAATCTGACACAGGTTAAACCAGGTGGTTAGTGTCAGAATTACACATAGTATAACAGGTGGTGACACAGTGGTTGCTCAGAAATCTTAAGCTTCACTGAGAAGAATACAATGATAAAGATAATAGCAAAAATAGATCATCTGGAATTGTACTCCAAGATATTTAAGATAATTAGAAGGTTTCTAGAAATGGAAAGCCACAGCTTATTATTAGTATTGGTTTCCTAAGAGTTGCTTCAACAAAATACCACCGACTGGGTGACTTAAACAAAAGGAATTTATTTTCTCACAGTCCTGGAGACAAGGAGTGTTAAGGTCAGAGTGTTAGCGGTGCCTTTGTCTGTTTAGGCTGCTACAACTAAAAGCCACAGACTAGGTGACTTATAGACAGAAACTTACCTCTCACAGCTCTGGGGGCTGGAAGTCCAAGATCAGGGTGTCGGCATACTCTGGTCATTTTAATTTAATCACCTCTTTAAAGACCTTATCTCTAAATATGATTATATTCCCAGGTTCTGGGAATTGGGGTTTCAGGTTGGGGTTGAGGGTGTGAGACACAATTCAGTCTTTAACACTGTAGTTTTGAGAAGCACTTAAATATAAGGTATTGTTATAATCCCTAAATATAAGGTATTCTGTTGAAAACAGAAGATTGGAAGAAGTTGCTGAGAGAATAAATATAAAAGGGAACATAGGTAAAGGCTAATAAAATACTTGGGAATCCCATGTAACAAATAACATGAAGCCAGAAATTAGAAATCTAAGAATACTTTAAGATCAAAGGGGCAAGATGATGATAAAATGCTCAACTCTTAAATACCACAAGTCATTGATGCAAATGGTTGGTTGGTTACTCAACTAGTAAGAATATATTACTGTGGCCACTGCAACAATTCCCAAAGTGTTGAGGAAAGAGGCTAACTTGGAAGGCAGCCTCCCCAAAAGTGGATAAAGGATGGATACGAGGAATAAGAGGTACAAAAGAACAAAGAATGAATGACTATAAGAATATCTGTTTCATGAGGTCTTTTATTAAAAACTGGCCTCTGATCCAAACTTAGAGAGTCAACTAACTGTCAAAGTGACTATCTCTGGTGTCCCAGGCATCGAAAAATACATATATACATACATACAATAGCCTTCTACCTTCCTCCATAGGTTAAAAAAGAAAATCTCTCATTGATTTTGCTTGAACTCATCAGCATTTTGGGAGAAAAGGGGAAATAGAAATAAAATTTCTGATAGGTCATTTACGTGTATAAATAGAAGTACTACTAATTCATTTATATTTTGGTTATAAAATTTCAGCAAATAATCTGGAAAGGAAAGATCCTTTCATTGGCTCCCTAGGTATTAAAAGGCACTGAAAAGTGAATAGTTTCTAATCTGTACTCTGTCATTGAATATAGTCATTGACATGAGCACAGCAATTTAAATCAGAACTCAATAAGAGATTGGACAGATTCAAACTCAGTTAAGAAAAACCCGTGATTTGATAAGCTCTAAAGCTATCGATTTTGGGGGCGCCTGGGTGGCTCAGTGGGTTAAAGCCTCTGCCTTCGGCTCAGGTCAGGATCCCAGGGTCCTCAGATCGAGCCCAGAATCGGGCTCTCTGCTCAGCAGGGAGCCTGCTTCCCCCTCTCTCTGTCTCTCTACCTGCTTGTGATCTCTCGCTCTCTGTCAAATAAATAAATAAAATATTTTTTAAAAAAAGAAGCTATCGATTTTGCTATCGGGTCATAGCAGCGAGTACATGAAACCACTCTTAGTGGAATATAGTCTTCTAATGCTTTAAAATGGTGTTCCTGGGCGTTTTCCCCAAGCAAAGCTACAGCATTTAGCATACCCTTGAACTGCTTCTATTCAGCTCCCAGATACAGTCCAGGTTCATAATGAAAATGATCCAGAAAAATGAATGAGGAAAATGATATTACCGTGCCACACTCAGGATGAAGTTCAATCTATATGTTCATTTTATTTTAATCAAAGGAAATAAAAGGTAACATTGTATCCTAGCTAACAGTATAGAATTCTTTTCCAACAAAACAAATGAATCTCGTCTATGCCACTATACCAAAAGATCTAACATTCTCCTTTTTTTTTTAAGATTTTATTTATTTATTTGACAGAGAGAGAGATCACAAGTAGGCAGAGAGGCAAGCAGAGAGAGAGAGGAGGAAGCAGGCTCCCCACTGAGCAGAGAGCCCAACTCGGGGCTTTCTCCCACAACCCTGGGATCATGACCTGAGTCGAAGACAGAGGCTTTAACTCACTGAGCCACCCAGGTGCCCCTAACATTCTCCTTGACAATCTTCTGATTGAATGAGGAACTAAACTTCCTGGTAACTATTCCATTATATTGGTCGATACTATCCCTAGAATATGACATGTTCATCTGTATAAACAAGAATATCATACTGAGGCAATAACAGTGAACAGAGCCTGTATTCTAAGTTAGCTGGGCTCTTGTTTTCTTCTTTAACAGATAATATAATCTCCCACAACGGTGTACATGTTTCTTAAAAAATAAGACATCTTTAGAGGGCAAATGTCTCTTCTCACTGGGTCATTTGATTCCTCTCCAAAAGCTGTAGCTACTCATATATTTTTATGACCTCTATATTCGGCATGTATCATGTTTATCCATGTACTTGAATCATATTTAGTCATTTGGTCTTAAGCAATTGTGGAGGAACTGGGTGAGGATAGGAATTCTTGAAAATTTCTCTGCTATAAACTCATGAATAGTGTTTGTCGTCATGACTATTGTAATACTGGTTTTAAAGTGAGACAGAAGCTGCTGTTTTGTTTTTGTTGAACTGTTTTTCTTAGATGAAGAGATACAACTGACAGTGAGGGTTTCAAAATATGGCTCACTTTGCAAAGCTGGCAAGACACAGCATTTAAAGCAGTTTTTGGAAGAAGAATGGGGGTAGAAATACCATTAAGCCACTAAAATGACATGCATTGTTTTATGTTTGTCTATACATATGTGTACTTTTCTGGTAAGAAGTTCCACACTTTGAACAGATTCTCAAAAGAAATCTATCTATACTTTTATAAATGTGACCAACAGCTGAGCTACTGACTTCTCTTATTTCAGGTCCCATCTAAAAGCACAAAAATAGGGCATTTATTCTTTGTATTTATTTAACATTTATTGAGTTCTTATCTTGTCACCCCACTCCTCAGGAAATTGTAATTTAGTGGAACAGATGGTAACTATAACACTAAGGTAATATGTGTACTAAAGGATAACATTTTTTAAAAGATAAAAAAACATGGCTCTCAAAAAATGTACCATGAACACATGTAAAAGATTTTATTAAATTCATTAATGAGGGAGTCGGTAAGATGTTACAACCAGTTCAGAGCAGAATTTTCAAAAAAACTACACAACTGTAGGCAATAAAAAATGCTAAAACAAATCTATAAATCAGTGCAAACTGGTTTATCCACAGGACAATAGTCAATTGCATTCTACTAGGACCCAATTTATTTGCATTTCTCAAAAAGAATCATTTACATTATGTTTTGTCTTTTTTAAAAAAATTTAATTTTTTTGAGAGAGACAGAGAGGGCAGAGCAGGAGGGGCAGAGGGAGAGGAAGAAAGAATCTCCAGCAGACTCCATGCTGAGTATAGAGCCTGGTTTGGGGCTCGAACTCACGACCCTGAGATCACATTCCTGAGATCATGACCTGAGCCCAAACCAAGAGTCAGATGCTTAACCAACTGTGCCACCCAGGTGCCCCACATTATGACTAGTCTTAAATAGTTCAGAGACAGTGAAAAGCACAGATAACCTAGAAAGGAACACTGTAAAGGATACCAGTGATCTTCCCTCCTCCCCCATTCTAGATCTGTCTTGTTTTCTCCTGCCATAAATTTTCAGAAAAATCATGATAAAGTTGTTTTTTTTTTTCTGTGAGGAAAAAATGTAAGGAAGATTTGATTGAAGGAATTAAAATAAGTTTCCATGCAAGGGATACATGAAAATTGAGGAATGAAAGTGAGTTAGATAGGAAAAGGGAAGATGAAGTTCACGTAAGTAGATTTAATATCTATGGCACAAACGTTGTCTTGGGTGTGTATGACATCTGCACAGCTGGGTAAAGCTGCTAGATGGCAGTGAAAATGTAACGTCTTGTTTGGAGCAACTTTGACATCCCCGTGAAGGAATTGGAGTTTTTATGATTTTCCAAAATATTTCTGATAGTAAAGTAGGTGCACTTCATTGCTTGAGGGAGTCTAAGCGTGTACCCCAGGGTTTCTCAATGAAAAAGTCGAACTTATCTAGAATCACTTGTTTTATCTCAAAACTTTATGTTACAGTTTTTAATTAAAAAACTTGAGATTATAATTTACTGAGTTACATTTATTGTGTCTGAGGCACAAGGGGTAGGCAATGCATGGGGGCTGGATTTTGGCTGAACGGACATTCCAGGAAGGCGTCCCAGGCTTTGAGTCACAGACTTTCTGGGCACATGCTTTTGTTTCTGGGGATACACAGGCTTTTCTATTTGAGATGCACCACAAACATTGGCAACAGGCTTCTAAGAGTGTTTCTTACAGAAGTAACATGGTTAATTTGTTTGCTTTTCTGGTTTTGTTCTGTTTTTGCTGTTGTTGTTGTTGTCGTTGTTATTGTTTTGCTTGACAGAAGTTACTGGCAATTCCATGAAAAGAGAACTTGGATCAGCACTAACAGGCATCAGGCTGTGGAAATACCTCAGAAGATAGATTGGAAGGCAGGGACTAAGTTGGCAGGTCAAGTGCAAAGGGAAAAGCTATATTAAAGAATTAATTAGAATTTTCTAACCGATTGGCTATACTGGAGGAGAAAGTAGGGTCAGATATATAGATGGGTAGCTGTTGAAGAACAGAAGAGTTGGTGAAGACACACTCATCTAAGAAACAAATCCTAGGTTTCTTGGATTATTCGTGGATCTTTTCTTCTGACCTGTTTAGGTAGACCTGTAAAAGACTAGGCCGCTTTCGAATTTCCTTTCTTTTTACCTGAGAGTCACATAAACTTTGCACTTGAACAGGGTAGCAAATTTGTTGTCTTTCTAAGACACTAAGGGACCTGAGATGAACTTCTTCGCATGATCAAAAGGCATCATCTGCTCCATGTGCATCTGTGAATAAGTCTTCCATGATTAAGTTCTGGTAAGAAAACAACACTTCCTTGTTCTGGTAAGAAAACAAAACTTCATTGTAATATTGCCATGGTTGTTGAAGGGGTTAATGGAAGTGTACAAAGCCAAGCAATACTTAAAACTTACTTGCCTAAAAAAGAAGTCTTCAGTCTGGCATTGTAGCAGAGACATCCCATAAAAAAGTTTCTTTTAAGTCCCTACATTACAGAGCTTTCAGAAATGCAACATAGGACCTTTCAGAGATAAGTTATGTAATTACAAAGATGTATATATCTATATAAAGTTTCATTGGATGACAGCAGGTAGAAGCCAAGAGGAGAGGAGAGATTTTGTGCTGAAGTAATTGTGCTTTCTGAGTACCAGAAACACACACACACACACACACACACACACACACACACACACACAGTGTTTCTAAAACGAGAGGTATAGACCTGGCTTTAAGAGCGCTAGGACACAAATCCCATCCCTCTTGTATTCCAGGAGGCTGGTCGGGTTTAAAGGGCATCTGAGGGCAATTACCATAATTTCTTTAATACCATCTGGTCCTGAACTTTCCCACAAGTCTGGTCATAGAGACATTTCCCAAGGAGTTCTGCCTTGGGTATTTATATACGTCTGACTTCTAGGAAAAAGCCAAGGAATTGACAGAGAAACAAATACCCTACAGACACTTAGAGATGAACCAGATTGTAATGCTGCACATTTCTTATGACAACATAATATATTAGAAAAGAGTGGGTTTGCTTGGATAAGAATCAGAAATTTGGAAAAACAATGGCTCTGTTAGCATATGCAGGCTTCACCCTACCATGGAGCCTGTTTTTCTTAGCACACAGTGGATTTAAAGTTATGGCCTGAGTGGATATTCTCAGCTCGGTTGATTTCTCATGAGCACATATATTCACATGCCCCAGACAAGATCATTTCCAGTTTTCAGCACTTGGAGTTCTGGGAAGGGAGAGCTAAATTATGTGAGAGCACTCCCAGTGGGGGAGCACATAGAGATAGTTGTTCTAGAAGCAATAAAGCAAGGGCAATAAAGGGAATTGAAGGTTAGGCAAGTTTGAGGCCTCAGACATTGTGTTCAATTAATTATAACAAGAAGGGCCTTAGCATTGATTCTAGCTGAAATCTTAAGTATACAGTGGCTGGGTTAGGCTCATCAGAGAAAACAATTATTTCTGGGGTTACCTATGAAGAGAAACTCTGTAAGAAGCTCTTATTTTCATATAAAATATTAACACCTCAAGACAACATTAGTTAGTATATTCTGGACACTGGAAATACAAAAGTGAGGAAATTCAAAAGGTCTCTCTCACAGAGCTCTCAGTCTTCTCCCAGGTTACCTGTGGACTGACAACAGAAACAAAACTAGAGAATAGGTGTACCCATAACTACTAAGGTAACTTGGTAAGGAGAAAAAGGGTGAAAGAATGCCCAAGAGAAATAAGATATTCTAAATAAAATAAAAGCTTATGCGACTCTGTTTCCAGCTGCTAATGTTTTTTCTACCGAGTGTTTTTGTTTTCAAGATTTTATTTATTCGTTTGAGAGAAAGAAGAGACAGAGCACACAAGCAGGGGAGAGGCAGAGGGGGAGGGAGAAGCAGGCTGCCCACTGAGCCAGCCAGGAACCTGATGTGGGGCTGGATCCCAGGACCTGGAGATCATGACCTGAGCCAAAGGCAGATGCCTAACCATCTGAACCACCCGGGCGCCCCTATCAAGTGTCATCAGATTTTTCAAACTGCCACCCGCCCTTAATAAGAAACTCTTATTTTGATCGTTTGCTTACCCTGGTTAATGTGAGCTGAGTTATAACACTAAGCTGGCTATAAAAGCAGCAGCTACTGGATTCCCTTTAATGGCTCTACTTCCATCTCTATGCTGGAACCATTTCTAACTTCCTAGTGTCAGTCTCCCCACCTGCAAAATGGGTTTAGCAATACATTTACGTAATGGATAGTTAAAAAAAAAATAAGTATACCAAAGTTTATGTGTATAAGCCACAAAGAAGAGTAGTTTATTCATAGTAAGCTGTAGTAAATGTCAGCAAGGAGTATCCTTACCAGGCTATTTTGGTTTCCTAAAGACTCTGGGATTCCCCCAACCCTGGTCGTCGCCCCCTACCCCACTCTTTACTCCTATCTGTGGTGTGAAAAGCTGTTACAAAGGAAGTGAGCAATAGCTTAGGCTTCTCACATGGGAGGGGCTGAACTAGCAAAAATCCCCAGCAAGAACACTGGGATTCTTTCCTCTTTCTTCCCCATCAGGTCCGGTGGGAGGAAAAGATCTGAGTAGCCGGCACACTCTGTGTATTGGAACTTATACTTGGGTGGGCATTTCCAAGGTCTATACAGGAGGGTAGGTGTGAACACATGCATTTTTGCTCTCAATGGGCAAGGTCTCTTGTCAGTTGACTCTGGCACTTCATCTGCTCATGCTCTTGTCAGATTTCTCAGATCACACAGAACTTGGGAGCAGGAAGCAGCCAGAGGAGGAAGGGTGATTTTCATTCAGCCCCTTCAAAAATCTCTGTATTTTTCATAGCCTGAACGTATTGTTCGTAGCGTGACCTATGAGCACTACTAATAATAGTGTAGGTGAGTGAGGAATAAAAGCTCTCTTATTTGTCGTTACTCATTTGTATCAGCCAAACCATTTTATTTTCTGTTAAAGAGCTCCCTACTTCGACCTAGGCCTGTTGTTCTGGCTGGCAATAAGGTGGACATCCCTCAAGGTCCAGCAGAAGCCATGGCGTGCATGTGGGCGTGTGTGTGGGGACACACGCGTGCGCACGCATGTGCACATGGGTGGGGAGGAGTAGGAAAGAAATATTAGAAATCAAGTTCTGGGAAGAATGGACTCAAGCGTTAGCTTAGATGGTAATCACTAGAGGGCTTGTTAAAACAAGACAGCTGGGTTCCAACATCAGAACTCCTGACCGCATAGATCTGGGGTGCGGCTTCAGTGTGACTGTCCAGCAAGGCCCCTGAGACCATCTCTGTTAATCTGGGATTACACCTGGAGAGTCACTACGTCAGAACTATTTGCAAAAATGTGTGTGACTGTGTAGCAAAAGTACATGTAATCTTCTCTCTATAATTGTAGGATCAATCCAATGGAAAGCTTTGAACTGAAAAATATCATAGCCAAAATTAAAAAAAAAAAAAAAATCAGTGAGTGGGCTCAAAAGGTGGATGGAGACAACAAAGGAAAGAAGCTGTAAACTGGAAAATGAACTAGAAATTAGCCTATCTGAACAAGCAGAGAAAAATAGAAAGAAAAATTATTGAACAGTGCTTCTAGGACCAACAGCACATAACAAAAGATTAAAAAAAAAAAAAATCTAACAATCAGATCATCTGAGTCCCAGAAGAAGAGAAAGTGGGCAGGGCAGAAAAAGTGGTCAAAAATTATTGACTGAAAACTCCCCACTTTTTTTTTTTAACTTGATGCATTATGGAGCTGTTATTAATTAAGTCCGTTGACACTGACCATTATGTCCCCTAGATAAATTAACCACTTTGCCATTAGGAAGTGTCCCTCTTTATCACTGGTGATTTTATTCCCTCTAGAAGCGACTTTGTCTGATATTAATATAACCAGGATTTTTCAAATTAATGTCCACATGATGTACCTTTTTCCAACTTTTACCTTTAACCTTTTTACATTTTAAATGCTCCCTTATAAAAAGCATGTAGTTGGAGTACACTTTTTGTCCAATCTGCAATCTAGTACTTTTAAATCAGTTCTTTTGACATTTGCATTTAATGTGACTTGGATATGATTTGTACCCCTATAAATATTCCAAAACTTTGTCCTGGGACATAGTTAAGTTACTGGGAAATAAGTTGATCTTTTCAAGTCTTGTTTTTTTGTTTCTTTTTAATTTATTTTTTTTTATAAATATATAATGTATTTTTATCCCCAGGGGTACAGGTTTGTGAATCGCCAGGTTTACACACTTCACAGCACTCACCATAGCACATACCCTCCCCAATGTCCACAACTCCACCCCCCTCTCCTGACCCTCTTCCCCCCAGCAACCCTCAGTTTGTTTTGTGAGATTAAGAGTCACTTATGGTTTGTCTCCCTCCCTATCCCATCTTGTTTCATTTATACTTTTCCTACCCCCCTAACCCCCCACGTTGCATCTCCACTTCCTCATATCAGGGAGATCATATGATAGGATAGTGCAGTCAGTTTTGTGTTAATTTTGCCCCACTGTACGAGAAAAGTCCTTTTGTCTACCTAATACAGTGAATTATAAGGCTCAGTACTCTGGTAGTAACAGAAAATGTTCTAAGCCAAGTGGGAGCTCCAAGTATTGTCCCCCCCCCCAATCCTCTAGAGCAGTTCTTTTATTAATTTTGTATAGTTTCTTCACATGCATGTGGTGATCAGTACTCAGTTGATGATTTGGAGGAAATGCTCTGGAATTCTCTGGAATTTTCTCTGTCCAATTTTCTGTCTCTGTCTTCTTCCTTGTGAACTCAAGCTTCCTCAACCTTCCACACTCCCCAGATCTGTCACCTCAATTCAGAGAAATGAGAAAATCCTGCCTGGGTTCTCCCTTCCCATACCATTGTCTGGAAACTGGAAACATTCTCCAGGTAGTAAATTGGAACAATGGTAGGTTTTTCCTTATTTGTTTCCTGACTCTGAGCATTATCTTTTATTGCCTAATGTCTAACATATAGAATTCCAGTATGCCATATATTTTACCCACTGTTCTATTTTTTTTTTTTTTTCAGTTGGGAGGGTAAATCTGGTCCCTGTTATCCCACATTGGCTAGAAGTCCTATTATTCAGTTTTGAATGAGTATAGTTCTATTTCTACTGTTTGTTCAGGAATAATTTACAGAATAGCAGAAGTAATCTGTGGCTGTCAGGAATTTTAAATGAGATGTGTTTCATTATCATCATTTTTTTTTTAATGCTATGTCTTGGACGTACATTTGTCCTAAAGTGAACAGATTATCCAAGCAGGTTGATATAGCTCAAAATAAAACATCTTATTTATCTTTTGCTAGGTTATTGAATTTATTTTACTTACACGCTATTGACTTTGATCAGGAGCTAGTATTTTCTATTTCTTCCTAACTTCAATTCAAATCCAGACTGCTTTCATATAGGAGCCCAGATTTCAAAGAAACCTACATCCTATGGGATGTTTATTACTTCAGTCCACCCACGCTCCCTTAGGATTCTCACTTATTTTTAGAGAATTTTATGCTTCATTCAAGATGTGAAGATATTCATTTATTTTGGCTTTCATCAGCCTTCCTCAATTCATCTGAATTTCAGAATGTTTGGCAGATATTCTTCATAGAATATGGTTTAGGGAAGTAGAGTTTTTTCCTCCTCACTGCTAATAGAATTTTCTTTTCTTTCTTTTTTTTCTTTCTTTTTTTTTCTTTTCCTTCTTCTCTCTCTCTGTCTCTGTCTCTCTCTGTTCTTTTGGGTTGGTTTCATAGATTTCACAAGTACATTATCATCATTCACTGAAAGCCTTACCTTTGTTAATGAAGCTGTAAGTTTCTCATTCCTCAAAGTCTAGAACCTCAGCCACCTTTCTAAATATGGAGAGCAAAAGCAAAAGGGGTTAGTCATTCAGCTGTCAATTATTTACCAATTTCCCTTACGTGGATCTCTTTTCACCACCACTAGAATGCTGGTATAGGCTTTTATCATTGCATGCTTGACCACTGAAATTATTCTTTCATGTATTATTTTGAACTCTCCTTTGAAAAGGAGATACCGATTTACAATATGAGATGCAGGTTCAAGTCTTTGCTTAGATGTCACCTTTTCAGTAAGGGCCTGCCTTGACCACTGAACTGCCATCTACTTTCCTGATACTACCTAATCTCCCTTATCTTGCTCTGATTTTTTCCCCCCTGAGAACTTATGAAAAAGCACTCTAATCTATATCAGAGGCATATAATAGAGTCATATACTATGTGTACTCTATACGGTATAACCTCTGAAATACGTCATAGCCGTCTTCTGGATCATGATTATTGTCTGTCTCTCTTTGTTAGAACACAAGCTCATGGGGCAGGGAATCTTTGTTCTGTATTGCTGTTTTGTTCCTCTAGAAGAGTGCTTGACATTTTGTAGGTTTTAAGACATGTTTGTGTGATATATTTGTTGTGAATAATAAGTAGAACTATTAAAAAAACAGGTAAGGGGCGCCTGGGTGGCTCAGTCGGTTAAAGCCTCGCCTTCGGCTCGGGTCATGATTCCAGGGTCCTGGGATCGAGCCCCACATCGGGCTCTCTGCTCGGCGGGGAGCCTGCTTCCTCCTCTCTCTCTCTCTCTCTCTCTCTGCCTGCCTCTCTGCCTACTTGTGATCTCTGTCAAATTAATAAAAAATCTTTAAAAAAACAAAAAACAGGTAAATGATGTACCGGAGTCAGAGAAACACATAAATGAGGGGCACCTGGGTGGTGCAGGCAGTTAAGCCTCCGACTCTGACTCTAGGTTTCCCCTCATGTTGTGATCGCAGGGCTCCAGGCTTGGAGTGGAGTCAGCTTGGGTTTCTCTCTCCCTTTCCATCTGCCCCTCCCCCCAGCCCCGGTGCTCCCCCCACCTCAGGTGCTCATGTGCACCCCTCTCCCAAATAAATGAATAAATCTTTAAAAAAGAGAGAGAGCGGGGCACCTGGGTGGCTCAGTGGGTTAAGGCCTCTGCCTTCGGCTCAGGTCATGATCCCAAGATCCTGGGATCGAGCCCTACATCGGGCTCTCTGCTCGGCGGGGAGCCTGCTTCCTCCTCTCTCTCTGCCTGCCTCTCTGTCTACTTATGATCTCTCTCTGTCAAATAAATAAATAAAATCTTTAAAAAAAAAATAAAAAAATAAAAAAGAGAGAGAGAGAAACAAATAAATAAAACAGAATTGCTGCATTTGCTGAGTTTCCTGGCAGATCCAGGAATGTGATGAGTTAGAAAGATTACTTTTGAGAAAGACTGAAAATTGTTTTTTGTCTAGCACCAAACTCTGAAAGAATTATTACAACAACCTTATACCTTGTCTCTCTGCTCTGTAAAAGTCATCTTTCTCATTCCTAGAGGATCATTCTTGTTAAAGTGCTGCTTTACTACCAAATATTGTGTCCTGTTCAGAAACTTAAGATGTATTTACATTTGCTACAAGATAAAGTTTTTAATTTCTTAGAGGCATTCAACGTCATTTTTAACCTGACCCTGGTTTATTCTCCATCTTTTTCACTCTATAGTTTTCTAAACATTAAACTCCAACGTTATCTCCTTACTAGTCAAAATGTTAATTAAAAAAAACTTTTTTAAAATTAACATATAATGTATTATTAGCCCCAGGGGTACAGGTCTGTGAATCCTCAGGCTTACACAATTCACAGCACTCACCATAGCACATACCCTCCCCAATTCTACATCCCTTCCTCCTCTTTTTTATTTACATGATTCCTGTTGTCTTAGCTCAGGCTGCCATAACAAAACACCTTGGACTGTGTTCCTTAAACAACAGATGTCTATTTTCTCACAGTTCTGGAGGCTGGAAAGTCCAAGGTTAAGGTTCTGACAGGGTTCAGTTTCTGGTGAGAACTCTGACTTGCTGTTTTCACATTGCGTCAGAGAGAGAGAATGAGAGAGAGAGAGAACCTGGTATCTTTTTTATAAGCAGAACAGTTCTATTGGATTAGGGTCCCACCCTAGGGCTTCTACATATGAATCATGGGAGAACAGCGCCTTTGTATCCATTCTGGGTTGTCCTTGATTTATCAATGTCTTTCTCTTTCTAGAGCCTGCCAAATTATTCCTCAATCTATTCCCCCGAAACAATGTATGTATCACTCATTGATTTTTTTGTTTTCCTTTGAGCTCCTATGACAGCTGTCAGAGGCATTTATGGAAACTAATCATGACTACTGCATGAGATTTCTAGTGCCTTGATATTATTTATCTCTTCAACCTTTTAAGTGTTTATACCATTTCTTTGTAACTAAATTGTAATGTCTATCACTGCAAACTTCGGCAACTTAATTTCTCTGGGTTCAGTTTCACTTCTAAAACGCAGATAATCTTTGCCTTACATGGTTGAGAGAGGATTAGAGATAATGTACATTCAGTGACTAGAATATTGCCTCCTAGTGCTGTCACTCAGAAATGGGCCGTGAGATTCTTTCTGCTGCTTTGAGTAGCCTCAGATGGGAATGAGAAAGATTGCAGACTCATGGTGAATGAAACTGAAATTGTAAGTCAGCTCCCCTCCCCCTGCCCTCAGGACTAGGGAGCACATCAGAAATCAGACCCAGTTTATTTTATTTTATTATTTTTTTTTATTATTTGTTTTCAGCGTAACAGTATTCATTGTTTTTGCACCACACCCATGCAATCCATGCCCTCTCTAATACCCACCACCCGGTTCCCCCAACCTCCCACCCCCCACCCCTTCAAAACCCTCAGATTGTTTTTCAGAGTCCATAGTCTCTCATGGTTCACCTCCCCTTCCAATTTCCTTCAACTCCCTTCTCCTCTCCATCTCCCCTTGTCCTCCATGCTATGCTCCACAAATAAGTGAAACCATATGATAATTGACTCTCTCTGCTTGACTTACTTCACTCAGCATAATCTCTTCCAGTCCCATCCATGTAGCTACAAAAGTTGGGTATTCATCCTTTCTGATGGAGGCATAATACTCCATAGTGTAAATGGACCACATCTTCCTTATCCATTCATCTGTTGAAGGGCATCTTGGTTCTTTCCACAGTTTGGCGACCGTGGCCATTGCTGCTATAAACATTGGGGTACAGATGGCCCTTCTTTTCACTACATCTGTATCTTTGGGGTAAATACCCACTAGTGCAATTGCAGGGTCATAGGGAAGCTCTATTTTTAATTTCTTGAGGAATCTCCACACTGTTTTTCAAAGTGGCTGCACCAACTTGCATTCCCACCAACAGTGTAAGAGGGTTCCCCTTTTTCCATATCCTCTCCAACACATGTTGTTTCCTGTCTTGCTAATTTTGGCCATTCTAACTGGTGTAAGGTGGTATCTCAATGTGGTTTTAATTTGAATCTCCCTGATGGCTAGTGATGATGAACATTTTTTCATCTGTCTGATAGCCATTTGTATGTCTTCATTGGAGAAGTGTCTATTCATATCTTCTGACCATTTTTTTTTATATGATTGTCTGTTTTGTGTGTGTTGAGTTTGAGAAGTTTTTTATAGATCCTGGATATCAACCTTTAGTCTGTACTGTCATTTGCAAATATCTTCTCCCATTCCGTGGGTTGCCTCTTTGTTTTGTTGACTGTTTCCTTTGTTATGCAGAAGCTTTTGATCTTGATGAAGTCCCAAAAGTTCATTTTCGCTTTTGTTTCCTTTGCCTTTGGAGACATATCTTGAAAGAAGTTGCTGTGGCTGATATCGAAGAGGTTACTGCCTATGTTCTCCTCTAGGATTCTGATGAATTCCTGTCTCATGTTGAGGTCGTTTATCTTTGTGTACGGTGTAAGAGAATGGTCGAGTTTCATTCTTCTACATATAGCTGTCCAGTTTTCCCAGCACCATTTATTGAAGAGACTGTCTTTTTTCCACTGTATATTTTTTCCTGTTTTGTTGAAGATTATTTGCCCATAGAGTTGAGGGTCCATATCTGGGCTCTCTACTCTGTTCCACTGGTCTATGTGTCTGTTTTCATGCCAGTACCATGCTGTCTTGGTGATCACAGCTTTGTAGTAAAGCTTGAAATCAGGTAACGTGATGCCCCCAGTTTTATTTTTGTTTTTCAACATTTCCTTAGCGATTCGGGGTCTCTTCTGATTCCATACAAATTTTAGGTTTATTTGCTCCAGTTCTTTGAAAAATACTGGTGGAATTTTGATCGGAATGGCATTAAAAGTATAGATTGCTCTAGGCAGTATAGACATTTTAACAATGTTTATTCTTCCGATCCAAGAGCATGGAATGGTCTTCCATCTTTTTGTGTCTTCTTCAGTTTCTTTCATGAGTGTCCTGTAGTTCCTCAAGTACAGTTCCTTTACCTCTTTGGTTAGATTTATTCCCAGCTATCTTATGGTTCTTGGTGCTATAGTAAATGGAATTGATTCTGTAATTTCCCTTTCTGTATTATCATTATTAGTGTATAAGAAAGCCACTGATTTCTGTACATTGACTTTGTATCCTGCCACGTTGCTGAATTGCTGTATGAGTTCTAGTAGTTTGTGGGTGGAGTCTTTTGGGTTCTCCATATAAAGAATCATATCATCTGTGAAGAGAGAGAGTTTGACTTCTTCATTGCCAATTTGGATACAGTTTATTTCTCTTTGTTGTCTGATTGCTGTTGCTAGGACTTCTAATACTATGTTGAACAAGAGTGGTGAGAGTGGGCATCCTTGTCATGTTCCTGATCTCAACGGGAAGGCTGCAAGCTTTTTCCCATTGAGGATGATATTTGCTGTGGGTCTTTCATAGATAGATTTTATGAAGTTCAGGAATGTTCCCTCTATCCCTATACTTTGAAGCGTTTTAATCAGGAATGGATGCTGGATTTTGTCAAATGCTTTTTCTGCATCAATTGAGAGGACCATGTGGTTCTTCTCTTTTCTCTTATTAATTTGTTCTATCACATTGATTGGTTTGTGAATGTTGAACCATCCTTGTAGCCTAGGATGAATCCCAGCTGGTCATGGTGGATAATCTTTTTAATGTGCTGTTGGATCCTGTTTGCTAGGATCTTGTTGAGAATCTTAACATCCATATTCATCAGTGATATTGGAATCAGACCCAGTTTAACTTCAAATGGTCGACTTTCATTTCCCCATTAGAAACCATTCCTTAACTTTTTAATAGACATGGAAAAAGAGAACTAGAAACATACATCTTGATTTTCCTTGAAGCTTCCATAAGCTACACGTGTTAACCCAGAAAACACAGGGTGTGTATATGATATTACAGGCAATGAATATGTAGGTTACATGGAGTCATCATGCCCTCCCCCCATCCCCAGTTCTCTTCCCAATTTGCCCACAAGAAGGC
This sequence comes from Enhydra lutris kenyoni, assembly GCF_002288905.1. Taxonomy (NCBI): domain Eukaryota; kingdom Metazoa; phylum Chordata; class Mammalia; order Carnivora; family Mustelidae; genus Enhydra; species Enhydra lutris. The sequence goes on from NW_019154133.1 coordinate 13,926,571, forward strand.
CAAGGAGCCTAACAACCCCATGCATCTGCTGTAGAAGAAAAAGCCAGGTGCGATGTGTGAGTTGTATTCTGGAAGCCAGTTCACTGCACTTGGCAAGGGCCTATTATAAACATCTCTTTCCTACTGCATGGTCAGTGAGAAGACATTGAAGCTTGGGATCAAGTGTAGTTAGAGTACACTATACGGAAGGCATACACTACAAATTAGGGTCTTTTATTAGGGGAGATCAGATTGTGAAATATTTACTAACACACCACCCAAGTATAGCCTTAACACATCTTTACCTCCTGCCCTTATATCAGCCTTAAGGTCTTTTTTTTTTTTTTTTTTAAGATTTTATTTATTTGCCAGAGAAAGAGAAAGAGAGAGTACACACAAGCAGGCAGAGAGGCAGGCAGAGGCAGCGAGAGAAGCAGGCTCCCCACCGAGCAAGGAGCCCAATGCGGGACTTGATCCCAGGACCCTGGGATCATGACCTGAGTCGAAGGCAGCGGCTTAACCAGCTGAGCCACCAAGCGTCCCCAGCCTTAGTGTCTTTAACAAATGCAGCATCACACATGCAGACTGGTTATGATTGAACTCTGATATCTGCTTGGAAGGGGAAGAATTAGTATAATATATCACAACTTATAAAGATATATCTTTTGGATTATTGGAAGTATATTTACTTAATGACTCTGGAAAAAAAAAAAAAAGAAAGGTTAACCCAACAAGTCAATGTTGCTGACAGATGAGTGAAATAATAAACAGAAACCTTGCAATGGTTTATACTGAGGAGGCCCACACATCACTCCAAACCTCTTTGGTCTGGCTATCAGGCTGGAAATCTCACACGCTCAAATTGGCAATGGATATTTCCAGTGTTTCTTGGGTTTGGCTCAGTGAGGGACACCACAAAGCTCAGCTCACTTTCTTCTGTGGTATTGCTTTACTTCCGATTCCATAAGAACCATGAAGTCAAAGGGTCAGGCAAACAAAACAAAGAGCATGAAAAGGAAAACAGGAAGAGAATTTGACGAATGACTTTAACCCTCAACAAGGATCTGGTTTGATTTTCGTGGCAAGGGTTTCCATGTAGTTTAGACCAACTCAAGCTCCCTCTGTTCCTTTTCATCCCCTCGCATTCCACTCGGCAAGATTTCAAGGCAGAGATTCAGTGTTGATGCCATGAATCTGTTGCTTTGGCTTCCATTGGCTCAGATGAGGAAAGCTGGCAGGCAATAGGGAACCTGCTTTTGGAACCAATCAACTTGGCAGATGAAGACCTTCAACTTGCCGTGAAAGCAAGTTTGGTGTGTTTCCCATACATCTGTGATCAGAACATACTAGGCATTTCTTTTCTCCCTAAAGATTATCTGTTCTGTTGAAATGTGACTTTAAAAAATAGTCAAAGGGAAACTCTATGAGCTCATTCAGCTTTTGCCAAAGATGTTCATCTCAGAGCAGGTTACATAAAACAGAACAGAATAAGACGAGTAACTCAGAAAGTCATTCCCTCTCCTTCCCGTTTACAAGTTCTTTCTAATGTAGCATTAACTTCCACCTAAAAACAAAAACTCCCAAGTATTTTACCACAGTTTTCAAGGAAAAAAAAAATGCCTAGATAGAGGCAGCCAGGAATGTCAGGCAATGAGGTACCAAGTTGGGAGATGTGCCAGGATTAATCATAATCTCTTTCTTCAGAACCATCCGAGTTCAAAGCTGCCTGGCTGTGGCTCCACATGGGAAATCCTTTGCTTTTGATTGCACGGCAAAGAATTTGGCCTCTTAGTCTCCAGGGAGGTACGTACCGTACCTTTCAGTCATAGCTTGCCTTTGAATACAACTTTGCACAACTTTGGCCTGCCTTGAAATGTACATGTATCCGAAGTCGTTGAAAACCCTGAATTAAAGAAATAGAGAGGACCAGGAATTCTCTAAAGACCAGAGAACAATCATAAATCTTGACTTTTAATCCCATGCTATTCAGTCTCATCAAAGGAAAAAGTGGTATAGTAGTCTCTTCCAGGAGGGGGGCAGGAAAACTGAGGTCACATCTTGGTTTGTTGTACATCTGATCACTTATTCTGTGTAGCCATGGCAATGTACTTACACACAGCAATGAAGACGAGGCTGAGTATGACAGTTATATCCTTGGCTTCACACGTCAGCCAACTAGGGTTCAAATCCTGGCTCCACCACTTCTTGGCATAGGCCAAGCCTCTGAGTATCAAATATCACTCTCCTCATCCATCACACGAGGAGGATAATAATGGACTAATATGCTGTGCTTGTAAGACACTTCGTACCATGTTTGTCTCATAATAAGTACTAAAAGAGGGTAGCTATTCTTTTTTACTAAATATATCCAAAGAGGCCTCTCCCAACATATTTTGGAGACATAATTCCTCTAGGCTACAGTGTTTACAATTAGTGGAGGTCCATCTTTCAGGATGCCAGGCTAGACTCAACTGTTTATGGACATTGGAACAATTTTCTTAACGTCACAACCTGTTTCATTTCTTGGTGCTCCCAAGAAAAGCTGGCTCACCCCATGTACAAACAGTAGTATCCCTCGCAGCTCTGGATCTTTGATTTAATTGTATTTCTTTTTAATTAATACCCAGACTATTAATATCACGATTAATATCTTCTTTTATTTGTTCTTGTCATCAACTCCTCCGACATAAAAAATCAGCACATTGCCTGGAGCCTAGCTGCTGGATTTTTAAGGTGATAAGATATGGTAACCTCTCTTCCAGGAAGAAGAAACTCTTGACTGCTTCCTTAAAAAAGAGCCAAACTTAAGGAAGGAGTTAGACACCATCATTAGAGAAATTTCTTAAAACCAAGTGGCTGAGACCATCGGCTCATCTCTGTACATAACTTCAGGTGAGGCACAACATGCTAGAAATATGCCCTATGTATATAGCAGCATGACACACTCTCAGGGGTTGTTGTCCAGAATCATCAAGTCCACAGTCTTTCTGTGACTAAACTTCATGAAGTCATAATAGGTCTGGAAAGCGTACACCCTCATCCTAGTGGTGCACAGTGCAAAGGCCTGACCTTTGGAGTCTTGAGGTTCACAGACCTGCCCTGAAACCCGCTGCATCATCCCAGATGAGTTAACTCAAATCTCCCTTCATCTCCATTGTCTCGTCTATAAAATGAGGATAATCATAGTGCTACCTTTAGGGTTGCTGTGAAGATTAGGTGAGACAATATATGGAACTCTCAGGGAAGCAGCTGATATGCAACAAGGCCTCAACATATATTACTAACAAATAGTATTTTTATAGAAGTTCTTTTATAAATAAAAACTTGTAAAAAAATAAAGTTTTTTTTTTTTTAATGTGTAACTACCAATCTGTCTCATGAAGGAATTATAGGTATGCTTAACTTCTGCTTTAAGAGCAATGGAGGCTTCAAATCTCTTTAATAAGCTACATCACCATTCATAGTCCTTCAGGTTGTGGTAGTTCTCAGCCTTAGATGCATATAAGAATCATCTGAGAAGAATCACAAACCCTCATGCCTTGGCTTCACCCTGTAGGTATTCCAATTAATTGCTCTGGGATTGGATCCCAGGCCTGATTTTTTAAAAATCTCCCTCTGAGCAATCAGTAGGCACTGTTAGTTTTGAGAATGACTTGGGTTAGAAGAATGCCAAGTACAAGTTGTTCCTTACTGAGTGAAGTTGGACCTGCATGCTCCAATCTTATGTTGATTCTGTAGTTCAGCTGCTACAGATGACAAAGGGAGTCACAGTCAAGTAGGTTATTTTGCAAAACATGGCACTAAAACTGAATTCCAGTTTTCTGATATCAGATGTTTTACACTGATCACGTCTAATTGCAAGGCCCTCAGAGACTGCGAAGACCAGATTTCCATAGCTGACATTGACATTTCTACAGCTATTTCTTAAAGATGAGTAACAGTAATGTTGCGTCTATCAAAAAAATAGTAATTACTGCCATTATTTGGCACTTTATCTGTTATGGACTGAATGTTTGTGTTCCCCACTCCCCAAATTCATATGCTGAAGCCTGATCTTTTGATGTGATAATATTTGGAGATGGGGCATTTGAAAGGTGATTAAGTTTTGATAAGGCCATGATGGGCTTAGTGTCCTTATAAGAAGAAGATAAGACACCAGAACTCTTTCTCTCTTCCACAAAACTTGGTGAAAAGGTGGTCATCTGCATGCAGGGAAAAGAGCTCTCACTAAAACCAGACCACATTGGCATGTTAACCTTGAATTCCCAGCCTCATTTAAGTGTGGCTACTACTATTTTGTAGATAAATAAGCCCCTTGACAAAGTGATTATAGCACTGGACTAAAGGACACTAGGACAGAGCTGAAGCTCCACACCAATGACAAGAGGGGAGGTGTGGTCTTTAACTACTCTAAGCTTCATTGAACTGTGGTGAAGATTAAATGACGTAATGCACACAAGGCACAGAAGAAGACCCTGCAAAGCACTGTAGCCACAGCAGCAGCAATTTTATTACCGTATTGACCCTGGGAGAGTTCAGTTATATCCCCTGAATTTGCACAGCTTCTGAAGAATGCAGGAGGTGTTCAAACACATACCTAACAGCAAACCACATGATCTTATCACTACAATACACTGTCCTTGCCTTCCTCCTTCAACAGATGTCTACTTGGCACAATAATATTTCTTCTAATATGAAGGCTATGTTCAAAATATGTTCAAATCTGCCTATCACTGGCAAAGACTCCCTCTATAAACTTAATTTTTCAATGACTTTTATTACTGTCAGTAACAGGGGTTTTCCAAGCATACAATTCCAGTTTGAGTACAAAAAGCACCAAAGATTAAAAAGTAGGGTGCTAAAAGAAGTAACTGTAATGCACACGAAATTGTACAATCTGTTTCATAAACCCTGGTGTCTGTGGCTAGGATCTGCCTATGGAAAAGTAATATCCCTTCTGTACTTGATAATGTATTTGATAAACTTCATAGCCATGGGAAGCTAACTCCTTTTTTTGTCATCTGAAACTTGATTCTAGCTTGACGTTCTAGAGTCATCAAAATCCAAAATCCCAGAAAGACTGATGGAGATATAATCTTAAATGAAATGACATGGCTATCTTGCATATATCTTAAAGTATAAAGAGTTAAATCTGTGATACCATAAACAAACAAAAAGAATAAGTTAAGGTAAGACTTATTTTAGATGGACATTTTAATTTGTCTTATGAATGCACCTGGCTGCAAAATCTCCTTTTCTCAAAGTACAACTTGTAGTTTCATTACAAGGATTGTGATCAGTTATACCTGCTCTAAACTCAGGAATGTCTGCAATGTCTACTGCGAATTTTGGAGCCAACATCTTCTGCAAATAGAGAATTTGATCTAACGTTATTCAAAATAAGCCAGACTATGCTGAACAAACTCCTAACCTCAGGGGGTTATTGTTAGACATGGCCAACTCAACCCATCTTTGTTTATAACACATAGGATCACCACAGCAAAGGAAGTGTGGAGAACTCAAACCTCTGCTAAATGTTCCATAGTTGCACTGATGGCCCATTGGTCAGAATTGGTCCTATAACCCTGCCTAGCTGCAGGGGGCTGGGAAATCTTCCCAAGTACCCAGGAGGAAGAGGAGAACTACATTAGGTTGAATAATACTGACCACTATCACAGATCCCAAAAAAGGTATTTTGCAAGGAATTCAAACAATGAGTGTATAAAAGATGCTAAAATCTTGGTTCATAACTTACTTAAGATATATACATATTTGTTTTCCACAATGAAGCACAAATTTCCACTGGTTAATTTAAGTCACTGACAATATGATGTTGATGATGCTCCAAGGAATATTCCTTGTTTATTCTCATTATCTTTACCTAAAAAGTTTTGCAAAATACAGTAATAAAACTTCCACTAGCACAACAGTTCCCCCTTTGACTCAGAATCCAGGTGGTAAACCTTGGGCTGGTCACTCAGGAAAATGCCTGTGGTTTATAAAGGGCCTTTCAGACACAGCTATACTGTACTGTACTGGGAAATGCTAGTCTAACTGATGAGTTGTAAGTTCTTTCAAAGACTCCATTTTTAAACTATAGATTGGCCATTTTCCCAGAGAAGCCATGTACACTGCACATCCACAAATCCAGTCACTCCCCTTGCCATTAGCAAGCCCTTTCTGGGAGAAAATTGCTGTGTGACTACTGTATTTTTTAAATAGTGGGTTATTTTACTTCTGTTGTTGTACATGAAACACTCAGGGATTTTCTCAGGCACATTTTAAATGATTCTAATACTGAGGGGAGTGGCCAAATCATGGCTTCTGCTCATATCCAATGCCACTTATGTTGGCTTTCAAAGATGGGTTCTATAAACATCAAAGACTTGAAAGAGACAAGAAGCCATCATAGACATTAAAAAAAAAAAAAATAGAACACTGGTAAGGGAGCCAAATGCAAATTGAGAAACCAACAAATATTTATAGTGTGGGCAAGCCACAATTTGCAGCAGGGGAAGAGCTCTGTCCCTAGGAATGAGGAAAGATGTTCCCTCCTCTCCCTCGAAGGAGCACCTTTTAAAGACTGTGAGTTCAGCAGCTGGCAGTGGTTAATTTCCTTAAAATCAACCAAAAGCTTATGTGTAATTAGTTTGAGGGGGGAAAAAAGAAGGTAAAAATGTTGCAGCTGGACTAATTCTTAAGTTTTTCCTAAAGATTTTAGTTGTCTCTTAATCACTATTAACCAAAGGAAAAGGAATTTTCAAAGTAGATGTCTCCACACAGTGACTAGAGAGACATCAAATTGGTAATGCCTTAGTTTTTCTTTCTAAATAAGGGAAACTCTATGTTCCTTACACACACACACACACACACACACACACACACACACACACACACAGAGCTGTTTTTCCATCTATCCACCCACAGGAAGTTTCTACAGCCTCATTAAACTAGACTACTAAAGGTTGTTCAACAAATGAGCCCATGCTTGTCTCCCCCCTGAAATCCAGCTGTGCTTACAGGAACTGGGGACCTTGAAGTGCATTGATTTTGACCTTCTACTTCCTAGAAACATTGTGTAGGCCACCCACTCTGTCAAGTGTACATAAAATCTTTGCTCTTGAAATCACTTTTCCAGTCCTTTAAGCACTGGTGTGTTCATGAGTCTCTCCTCTATTTTCATTGCACCCACTCTCATTGGCTATTGCCGTCTACTGCCCTGATTTCTACGGTGGGCTCTTTAATAATTTTTGTGTTGATGGTGCTCAAGGTCTCAGATGTGTCCCAGTCTCTTTAAATTCTACATGTTCCCAACTGAACTCAACATCTTACCCTCAATCCAAACATATTTCACTACCAGGTGTTTGGGCTGGAAACCTGACCATTACCTGTAACACTTCCCACTCGTCTTTAATCATTACCCATTTAGATTCTTCTTCTATCCATGCACTTCCTGTCTCTCGTGTTGACTACTGCAACAGCATCCTAACCATTCTCCTGGCCTCCAGTATTTTCCCATTATGATCCATTTTCCCATAATGAAGTCAAATACCATCTTTCTAAAATGCAAAACTTACCATTTACCTGCTCAAAACTCTTCTATGTATTTCACTGCCCACTGAATGTAATATATCTCATAATACCCTTTATAGTTTGGCTCTATACAGTATGGCAGCAATTTCTCATCTGCATTACTTGACAATACTGTGTGTCCCCTATATTCCAGCCATACTCAATTGTTCATTTCACTTGATCCATCATGTTCTTCCTTATCTCTGGATCTTTACCACGCAGTTCTCTCAAAAGAGCTTTCAACCCCTTTCTCCATTATTATCCCCAACTCCCTTCCACTTCCCCAATTTCACCTGAATAACCCCTCTATTCCTTTAGATTCCAGGTTAACCAGAGCCCAAGATTCCTTATCTGTGGTGTAGATTAGACTTCCTCAGGTGTGGTGTCTTAGCACCCTGTACTGTGCTCTTATGCTCTATTGTAAATGACTATTTGTCAGTGCTGTACCCACAGTAGCCATCTAGATACATGAAGGCAAGGACATGTCTGTCCCACTACTGCTGAGTCTGAAGAGTCTAATCTGGTATTACATAGTGGGTGTTTGACAATTAAGGATTGTTCAGTAAGTGTTACATGGAGCTGCATGGGAGGTATTCTCAAACACCTCAAAAGCCTGTGGAGATGGCCCCTTTTTCTAAAGGAAATATCATGTGATATTTCTCTTCTCTGTCTCTTTTCATACTCTGTATGAAGTACAGTACTTCATACTTCATGAAGTAAAAAGTACATGTGACATTACATGAAGATAGTCACAGTCCCTGCCTGTCTCATCCCTGGAGGCTCTACCCAAGATGAACATTTTTCTGGCCTTCCAAAAGTTAAAGGAAGAACAAGTCATTGGTTAAGGAAGGATATCTTGGGGGGTATATAGTGCATCTAATGTCAGATGAAAGATTTAAATCTAAATGGGGAAAACTTACCATGAAAATAGTTTGAAAATCACAGTCATCCATTCTCTTGGTACCTGGCACCCCTTGCTTTTTTTTTTTTTTTTTTTTAATATCTTGTGTTTCTCAACAGTTCTTTCTTGTCTCCTTCCTGCAGTCTCTTTGCTTGTCCCCTAAACTTAGGTGTTTTTTAGAGAGGCATCCATAGGCTCCTCTCAGGCAATGTGACCCATTTTTTATAGTTTTTATAAACTCATATATGCACATGAATGACAAATCTGTTTCTTCAGCCTTGCACTTGGCCTCAATATGTTCTGGACATTTCAGATCAAATAGGCAGTTGCTCTTCAACTTATCTATACTGTAGCTAATATTTCCAACAGCTGATTCCCTTTTGCTCCCTTTATTGTCTTATAGCCACCCCCACACCTAAGCCTTACACCTGGGAGGCATTCTTGACAATACTTTATTGTCCCCTTCTATGTATGTGCAATAATTCCATAAAAGCTGACAATTCTAGTCCTCAAATAGGTTTTGATTCTGTCTGCTCCCTTAATTCCAGAGTATACCAGCTACAGTAAGACCCTGAATTTCTTTTGTCTTAATAAGTATAAGTAAGACTTTATTATTATTATTTTTTTAACTCCTGCAACAACTTTCTCACTGGTTTCACCATTTCTAGGTTTGCCCATTCCTCGTGTCTCCTACTTCTGCTGTTCTCTACAGCGGCTAGAGCAAGCTATCCTAACATCTATCTGTCAGTGTCGCTCTACTCTCTATTGCTGAAAATCCTTAGTAACTCTCTTCGGCAATGGCTCTCACCCTTGGCTATTCATTAGCATCAAATAAAAAGCTTTTCAATAAATACTGGGGTCTACCTCAAACCAAGTGAATCTTAATCCCAGAGAGTAGGATTAAGTATCTGTGATTCTGATGAGGAACAAGACATGAAGACCCCTGGATGGAACATGTGGTTTTTCCTAGCTGCATCCACGCCCACTTCTCTGCCCCACCAACTGTCACATCATATCGCACTGTACGTGCTCTAGCACATCTATCATACTGTATGTGTATGCATTTGTTGTTATTTCCATGCACACTCTGCCCACTCAGACTTCTGTACTGGGTTCATTCTATTGCTCACACCAAAATGCTCTTATTTGCTTTTGTTGCTCAGTTGACTTTATCTCATCTTTCAGATCCAGCTGAGGCATTACCTCCTCCCCAGAATCTTCTTTGACTTTCTGCTCCCCTGACAACTCATTCTCATCCAAGATCTCAGATGGGTTCCCAACTGCTCTTTTGTGTTCCCATAGTAGTCATCTAGCTTATAAATATTTTCATCATTGTGCATTACCATATTTTCTTTAAATTATCTGTATATATGTATATTTCTTCCACTAAACTATGATATCTTTGAGCTTAAGGGTCTAGTTTCCACGTCCAGAGGGCAGGTGTTATCAGGAAGGGACACTCAGAAGTCATGGCATGGGTTGGAGTCAAAAGCCATCTGTCCATAGTAGTGGTCTTAAAGTGGGGAATGTGAGGATCCTTTCTAGAAGCACTTTTTGTGTGGGGATTTCAAGCCCTACCATGGCAATAATTATGGAGCTGTGTTAAGAAACACAAATGAAGAAGAAGAAGGGGAGGGGGGAGGAGGGGGGAGGGGGATCAGAAGAAGAAAGAAAGAAAGAAGAGGAAGGAGGGATGGAAGGAAGGAAGGAAGGAAGGAAGGGCAGGGAGTAATGGGAGTAATGGGAGTCAAGGTGAGTACCAAGATATTCAGAGTTCATATATGACATTTGAAAGAGGAGATAGAAAAGCAACCTGGAGAAATCTCCTGATTTGGGCTCTAGCTGCTTATTGGCCTTGGCCTCTGTCCTTGGACTCCAAAAGTGATTATAGCAGTTGATAAAGAAGACAGGGCAGAGACTGTAGTGTGCATGTGCGTGTGCGTGTGCGTGTGCGTGTGTGTGTGTGTGTGTGGCTGTCATTGATCAAGATTCTCTTCTTGACCAAACTCTAGCCTGGCTCCCCTGTGCTCTCTTCTTGACCAGGCCTCAACCTTGGCCTATAAAAACTGCAGACTCAGGGCGCCTGGGTGGCTCAGTGGGTTAAGCCTCTGCCTTCAGCTCAGGTCATGATCTCAGGGTCCTGGGATCGAGTCCCACATCGGACTCTCTGCTCGGCAAGGAGCCTTCTTCCTCCTCTCCCTCTCTCTCTCTCCTCCCCTCTCTCCCTACTTGTAATCCCTCTCTGTAAAAAAAAAAAAACCTTTAAAAAAAAAAAAAAAAAAAAACTGCCGACTCTGAGCCCAAACTATGGCATCCACCCCAACTCACTCCCACATTAGAAGATATGAACAAACACAAACATATTTTCTAATAGTCAAAGCAGAATCTCCAGGATGATGGTTGTAGCCCCTTAAGTTCCTTCCCAGGAAAATGCAAGGCTGCCAAAAGCATTTACTGTTTGTTCCTGCCAACATCTGAAGATAGAGCCCCTGCCTCCCAGTCTCTGTGGAAGGACAGAGGTCTGACTTCAATAAGCAAACTCAAATGAGTTTCACATGGGTCAACACCCCTTCCTGTTTTTTGTAAATTTCCATTTCCCTGACTCTCCTCAAGCTCTGGCAAATCCCATCCTTACTTCCTCTCTCTTCCTTTGAAACATGCAGTCACCTCTGCACAAATTGAAGTTGAGTTCAGTTCATGCTAGAAACTCTATTGCAATAGTTTATTACTGATTAAAATCTATCCTTACTACTTTAATTAGTGTCTAGATTTGTATGTCTTTGGTAGCATTGTCAGCAACATACACTCTGATATCCTGGTCGATCTGATTCCTGAGGTTGGTGTGGCACTTAGGAGAGTGACTATCTCCAGGAAAATGTCTGTGGGCAAGAAGCAAACACTGACCAAGTGAAGGTTGGAGGAAATACAGTACAGATGAAAGCATCAGGGATGACATGTTTTAAAGAAAGACTATTCCTAATAGAGAAAACATTTGGATCCACAATTGAATATTTTTGAAGATTTTTTTATCATAAGAACTTTTAAATAGAGGAAGGTTCTGGTCACACAAGCTTACTCTTTTTTTATTTTTTTTTTAATTTTATTTATTTATTTGACAGAGATCACAAGTAGACAGAGAGGCAGGCAGGCAGAGAGAGAGGAGGAAGCAGGCTCCCTGCCGAGCAGAGTCTGATGTGGGACTCGATCGACCTGGGACTTGAACCCAGGACCCTGAGATCATGACCTGCACCAAAGGTAGAGGCTTAACCCACTGAGCCACCCAGGCGCCCCAAAATATACTATTTTCTAAGCCTTTGTTTCTACCCATAAAAAATAATAAATTTTATGAAAATTAGTCTTAAATTTCTATACACATGAATGTGTTACTGTAAGAAAATTTATTATATTATTTGATTTAGGAGTATAATGTCATTCATACAATCAGAATTTCTTTGTTTATTCTTTAGCCATGTTCTGGCCTTTAATATTGTTTCTTTGACAGTAATACAGGCAATTTTATAATTTAACCATATGCCTTAAAGGTCCAGTAAACAAACTTAGATTAAGACAAATAAGATAAAACAGACAATAAGATACTCAATAGATTTACTTAGATCCATTCACTTAGCATCAATGCATAATATATTCCAAAAGCGAGCATATATCAAATGCAAAATGGATAACCTTAATTAGGTTCAGTGATTGGATAAATGGTCAAACAATTTTCATTTGCATATGCTTTGGGCATGCATTTCATTCCTTATTGATCTGCTTTATTGAATTAACATTTCAATTATTTGTTTTGATGGGAACAGGGAAGATAATCATAGGAAGGAGCAGTGCTAGAGAGTATGTCTCTTGCTGTTGCACAAAACACACATAGCAGGTGATGATACCAAATAGCTAACTCCCAGAGAGACCTGAACGGCACATCTTGGCACATGGGGTAAGTATAATGTTTATTCATCTAAAAAATGAGAAATTATTATAAAAATATAAGAGGTAGAAAACCCTACACAAGTTAAAATACAGAAAAATTTTAAGCAAAGTTATTTGAATCAGGCAATATTTAATGTATCAAATAGTAATCTTAATAACTAGGTACAAAGGAATCTAAACCCAGGACACTAACCATGTCAAAAGGCAGCAGACATCCTGACCACCCCAGAATCCTTTGCCAAGGTTAGTGTTCTCTGATTACACATTTAGGCACCCCCTGGTTATAAGAGTACTTGTTTATTATTGATATTATAAAAATAACCATCCTCTAAATTATTACACATAGTAAATAAAATTAGAACTATACATAAGGATTTGAATAATTGCTATTTCTTTAAGGACCATCTGCAACTTCTGCCTGCTTCACAGACCTGTAGGGGAGAAACAAAACAAAAGAGAATGTGCTTAATAATACATTTACAATGAAACACATTAAGAAGAAAGTTTGGGACCTTAATGCTTTCCTGTACTCTGTATGAACTTTTACAATGGCACTGACCTTAGGGTACCACCACTATCAACTGTACTTTGCTGTCAGAATGTCAATTTCTGGTATCTATATAAACCCTTTTTTTATATTTAATTAGAAGTAGATATTCTACAGATATCTTGGACTGTTGAAAAAGACTTGCTTCCCTCCCTTCCTGTAGGAGGGAGCCAAGGGAGAAATACAGCCAATGAGAAATACTTGCAAGGCATGTATACAATTACTATCTTGGAAGGAATTATGAAAACTGAATTTAGGAAACTAGTGTGGCATAAGATAGATCAGGCTATATCCTTACTTCAGCACTGGAACTATGTGCCCATACTGCTGATTGAAAAGAATTCCTTTATTTTTTCCCTAGAGGAATATGATTATGATGGCAAAGGGAAAGATACATGCTTCTAGAATATTTTATCTGTTTTTTTTTCTGTTTTGTTATATTTAATATTTGTATTAAATATTTGATTAATATATTAATATAATTTATTATATTTAATATTTCAGATTCCTCTACTAGACCATGAATACTTTGAAAGAAAAATATCAATCTCCAACTTACTTATAGGACCTGAAAGAATATTTTGCACATGGTGTTTGCTCAGTAAGTTTTTGTATGGTGGGAAAGAGAGAGAGGAGAAAGGGAGAAAAAGAGGAAAGAAGGGAATCCAGTTATTTTTGCACGTATTTTCCCTTATCTGGAATACTTTATTTACCCCAACCAATCCCAGCTAACTCCTTTATCTAATTAACTCCTACTCCTTTAGGACTTAGTCATCAATATCACTTTCTTTAGGCTCTTTGACCATGATTCAAGGTAGAATTCTCTGCTGCATGCACCTATCTCACCCTAGTTACATAAGGATAATCTGCAGTGTTTTATGTAAATCATGTTCAATGTATGACTTCATCATTTAGTAAGCGTATGTCACATGTGATAGTGACATGTTATTCTCTGGCATAGTTTTAGGTCTTTATTAAATATGCATCAAATGAATGATTTACTTATTTAGATCTCTTGGACAGAAAGGCCATATACCTGCATCTTATACAAAGAACATACGAAGGACTAAAGAAGAGAACAGCATGATCTGTGTGTTCTACGATAATAGAGGAAGAGAAAGAAAACTTCTGTCCGTGATACAAAAAGAACCAGAAAGAAGGCAGCTACAAGGATTCAGATTTGGGGGCAAAAAAAGAGAATAACCTCACCTGAAGTAGGTTTTAAACATTTTATACAACTTAGGCAATACTGTTTGCTTACTTGTCTGCTTTTGTCACCATACTGTATGTTACATCCCCATGACTTATTTATTTCATGATGGGAAGTTTGTGCTTTTTGATCACCTTCACCTATTTGCCCAGTCCCTGCCTCTGGCTAATACCAATCTCTTTTCCATACCTATGAGCTTGGTTTTTGTTTTTGTTTAGATTCCACATATAAGTGAGAGAAGATGTTATTTGTTTTTCTCTGACTAATTTCAATCAGCAAAATATCCTCGAGTTTCATCCATGTTGTTGCAAATGGCAAAAGTTCATTCTTTATGGCTGAATAATATTCCATTATATATGCATACCACATTTTCTTTATCCATTTATCTGTTGATGGGCACTGACGTTTTTTGCATATCTTGGCTATTGTAAATAGGGCACAGAACATGGGGATGCAGATATCTTTTCAAGACATTTTTGTTTGTAAATATATGATCATGTATTTATGCATTGTATATGATAAAAATGAATTTATTTAATATACTGTTTTATAACTCTTTAATGTAACATTATTACTAGACTATTTCCACATCAGACTATAGATATAGATATACAGATAGATGGATCTAGTTACTATCAATATAAATACATGTATTTATCCAGTGAATATAAATCTCATCCTTCATAAGATGTACAGTATTCCATTGTATAGATGTTATACTTTTTTAATCAATTCTCTTTTATTGGTCATTGGCTTGTTCACAGCTTTTCACATGTTTTCCATGTTTTAATATAAAACATTTTTTGTTTTATTATAAAACATGTGCAATGAACATAATATTCTGGTAACAACACAGTAGAGGCATTGCAGAAAGTATTTCTTTAGGTGATTTGTTAATATAGAATTATTAGGTTAATGAGCAATTAGACCAGGATACAATTGAATGAGCAACCATAGGAGGTAGTATATTTCCCACTACTCAAGATATTGATGTAAAGATTGAATGTCTATTTTGTAGGGACACAGTAGAGAAGAAATCAGCATTAGATCAGAAGAGAAGTAGAGGTTCTAAAATTCTTTCTAATTTTGATATTCTTTGATTCTCTGAGTGCTAAGGACAGACTCAACCTTTTGCTTCTCTCTGTAACACACTTGGGAGAAGAAACTATGAATTATTTATATTATATATCCAGTTTATATATTAGCCTCTTATCCATAGATGTAAAATTGTTCTGAGATTCTGTATCTTTAAGATATAGTTAATGGTGTCATAAAGTCCATGATCTTCACACATTGGGGGAATATGTTTTCATCTCAGTTCTACCTAAAAGTGATTTTCCTGACAAGGGGAAGGGATTTAAATTCCCATCCCACTTCCTCAGCGTGGGAGAATACAGACTCGATGAGAAGCCTGAGATCCATAGAACGTAACAAAAAGAGAAATGAAACATTACACAGAATAGGAGGGAACTCTGTTTCTTGTTAGAGATCATGAGAACTATGCATTAAAAAAATCTGAACTTGGAACAGTTGTGGATAGTACCCATAATTACCTGACATTGATATTATGTGCCCTGAGCAAACATACCAGAGTAGACCAGGGTAGGACAAGAAGAGCATGGAACACAAAGGAGAAGATCAGCAAAACCTGCGCAGTGAAAGAAAAAGAGATAATATGCTGGACCAGGAAAAAAGAAATCTATTAAACATAATTCCTTAGCCGATTAATTGAAATTAATATCAAAAAACTTAGAGATTTTTTTTACTTAGAGTATATAGTGAGCTGGAATTACATATAAGTTAACTGCTTAATAGTGTGTATATTCTTATCCATACTGCAGTCATTTTCAATTCAAACCTCTGCTGAATTTTAAATAAAATATAGGCAAAATGCCCTCCAGCTGGTGTTATGAATATATATGTGGACTTTAAGAAGACCTCACATGAATCATATTCATAATTCTTATGTCCAGCATGGGTTAGGAAAGAAAGTAACAGTTCAGGTGGCTACCCTAACACAACCTAGTCAGGATTGGATATATATATGTCACAGAATGGTGATGCTATCATATTTGCAATTTCATGTCATCATCACAAAGTTATTATGGTATTTATAAAAGTAGTACATATAAATACATAGACACTTTATTCATAATGCCTGGCACATAACATTACATGCTAAATGTAATTCCGCTGAATGCATCCCTGAGTCAGAAGAACAGTGGGACAGAGAGACAGGAGTATTCTAGGTTAAAGGAATGGCAAAGTAGAATGGAGGATAAAAGCAGACTATAGATATAGATATACAGATAGATGGATCCAGTTACTATCAGTATAAGTACATGTATTTATGTACATAGATGAACTAAAGAGATCAAGGGAGATGAACTAAAAAGATGAACTAAAGAGATCAAGGGAGATAAGCAATTCCACATATCTTGAAGAGAAAGGAAATAGATTAAGTTCAAGTTTTCCAAAGCAGATCTTGGAATGCTAGTCCTGCATGGTGTTAATATGAATGATCCACAAAAAATAGCTCCTTGGTCAAAGAATTTTGGACAGGGATGCCTGGGTGGTTCAGTTGGTTAAGTGTCTGCCTTCAGCTCAGGTCATGATCCAAGGGTGCTGGGATCAAGTCCAGCATCAGGCTCCTTGCTCAGCAGGGAGCCTGCTTCTCCCTCTCCCTTTGCTGCTTCCCCTGCTTGTTTTCCCTCTCACTCTCTCTCTCCATCAAATAAATAAATAAATAAAATCTTAAAAAAACAATTTTGGACAGCAACATACCATATCTGCTTTTTGCAGAATCAAAATACACACAAGCATATTAAATAAAGGCTCTCAGAAGTCTTATGTAACTTGGTATTTATCAAAGTTAAATAAATTTATGTACTAAATAAAACTGTAACTGGATATTTATCAAAGTTATTTGATATTAGATTTTCATATAACTCATTTTTTAAAAATCTGTAGTGATCCATTGGTAAATTCTTTTTCAACTAGAGTCTAAGACACATATCGATGCAATTGCTGTTTCGCATAATTCAGCAACAAAATTTGAAAAAGTGTGGGTTTTGTTCTCAGACCTGAGTTCAAATTCTGATTCCACCCATTCTTATATACATGACTCTGTGCAAGTTTGCTCAGTATGCCCCTCAGAGGGTGGTTAAAAGGGAAACACCTTTGCAAGAATCATTAAATAGTAGATATTTGATAATTTTACAGTATTCAAATTTAGATAAATAGGAACTACAAAAAAATTCGGACTGAAAGTAATGATTGTATGGATGGAATACTTGATAAACCTTTAGAAATCTTACACATGGAAGGGTTTTGAATGAAATAATGATGCATTCATATTTAAATGTTTTTTTACCATCCAAAGATATTAAAGATGCTTGCAGGAGAGCAATTGAATTAATGCTCCGTATTAGTGGCTCTCAAATTTTAAGTGTATTAGAATCATCTGGAGGGTTTTGTAAAACACAGGTTGCCCAGACTTCACTATTAGAGTTTCTGACTTAGCGGTTATGCAGAGGGATCCAAGGAAATTGTGTTTCTTTCCATTTCCAAAGAGATCCTGATGTTAATGCTTGTGCGGCTGGTTTGTAGACCACACTTTGCTCTGTGTAACATGGACTTTGGGTGAATGATGAAGCCAGCTGTGGTTGGATACACTTGAAAAAAAAGTAGTGAAGTCTCTAGGTACAAAATCAGATGGAAGTGTAAGTGTAGTAGTAAATGGGTAATCTCAAGGGCAGGAGGTTTGGTACAGAGAATGTATTACAGTAATCTAAGATTTTAGAGTTGGATGCTATTTCACATTTGACCAAAAAAAAAAAAAATTTACTTTAGATGATCACTACATTTGAGAGGGCCAAAAAGTTGTAATAGTAGAGCAATTGGATAAGTCTCTCAAGTAGCAGTTAAGTTTTCCTAATGGTAAGATTGGGGCAGAGACAAAAGCAATGAATCAAATGTAAAAACCCCACACAAAAGATTAGGAGTGATCAGTAAGATTATCGTGACAAGGAAAGAAACAGGACAGCCAGTAGAATGTTAATGCTACCTCATGATACTTGACACCTGGCAACTGAAAGAAGGAGCAGGGATGCCTGGGTGGCTCACTCAGTTGGGCATCTGCCTTTGGCTCAGGTCATGATTCCAGGGTCCTGGGATCCAGCCCCTCATTGGGCTCCTTGCTCATGGGGGAAACTGCTTCTCCCTCTGTCTGTCATGCCCCCAGTTTGTGCTTTCTCTCTCTCTCTCTCTGACAAATAAGTAAATAAAATCTTAAAAAAAAAAAAAAAAAGGAAACGGAAGAAGGAGCAGCTTCTCCTGCTAAAGGTTATAAGGGTAGCAGTATTTTCTAGGAACCATTTCAAATAAGGTAAAAGAAAGGGAGGGGGCATGAAGAGTATTCTTTGAATAGCACTGATGGACAATCAGTTTGCAAATAAAATTCCAGTTCCATAGGGCACAGTGGAAAGATCTGGGAAATATAGCCACAGTGCTTGAGAAAACAAACATATGAAGAGACTTTATTTTGATAGGGGCAGTGGAGCAAGGCAAAGTGGCCAAAGATAATAGAAATAAAAGACAAAATTAGCTGATCTCAAGTTTCTGAATTGAACTTTGGCATAACACTCGCTCTTGTGTGGCAGCTGATGTACGTGTCCAGCCTTACACTGTTTTCCTCTGTGAAGCAGGACTGCTTACACTGGGGATGGCCCATTATTACCCATACTTAAGGGGATTAAGAAATGAAGTGCCTTTGGTTGGGGGAAGAAAAAGCAAACGAGAGAGTAGCCATAAAGTCTAGAAATAAAGGTAATATTTTTGTTTGCAGATTAGAACCTGCTTACTTTCTTCTTTAATGCTAAAGTACAGATCTATTCAGTGAAAAATAGCAACACAAATCACCTGAGGCAGTGATCACAAATGCATATGTAGGGATAGATTTAAATGCTGCATTAACGCTCTATGTTCATTGCAACTCTGACTAAATTATCATTACAACAGAGGAAGAACACCCAGAACATATGAAATGTCATTGAACATATCATGTTTTGTTGTGTAGACTGATAAACTACTTATTACATATTTATGTCTATGTTTCTAGACATTGTGGCCTCTCTGAATAATCAGGAGGTAGAGACTCAGGCTTGGCCATTTCTCAAGTCACCTTCAAAGGTCACTTAAACAATATGAACTAAGTGAACTTCATTCATTCAATTCATTCAGTAAATATTTATTAAGTAATCAATAGTGAATATATAAATATTTATTAAATAAATGTGTTGAATACTTACAATGTCAGATAGGAACATTAAGAATAAATTTTCCCTAATAGGTTAATTTTGGGGATTAAATATGTGGAAGCAACTTATAAATTGTGAAGTCTTGAATGACTAGTAGAAACTTTCTGAAAATTATTTTAAATGTTAAATGGATAATCCTTTTGTCCTAATATGAAGGAGAAAGTCACATATATGTTTAAGAATATAAGGAAAGCCATGTTGTTGGTCTGAAGAATGTTTAATTATAATGAAGTTGATATATAGTTTTGGTATATTTAGTCAACATTTCATAACAACTCATTTTGAAGAAATTTGGCAGCCTGCTTTGAACAGTTGTTGTATTTTTAATATCTAACTATGGGATTTAAAACATGCTTAGTGTAATTACTAAATGTTATTTATTTTATTCTGTCAAAACTTTAATTTTTAATGTTTATCATGTATGCCTCCCTTAATTTTCTGGATGACTTTGCATTGTAGATAACAATTTGGAACACAGTGTAAATTTAACTAAATCAAGTTGAAGTTTATATTAAAAGCAGATTTTTCTACCCAAATGTATTACTGCATGTTTCTTTATATGTCACTTTTTCTTATTTTCATGCTCTATAGTGTTTTCTTTATGATACAAACCTGCACTCAGTGAAATAATTCCTCGCTTGATACTATCTATATACACATTCTCCCTCCCCCTCCTATTTTTAGCTTATAGAGATGGAATGACATTCTTAGAGTAGAACATATGGCCTTGGACTGAGCTAGAATGTAGACTGCACTTATTAATTGTGTATCCTTGGGAAAGGATATTTAACAGATCTGAGTTTATAAAACCAGAGTAATATCATCTATATATTAAGTTGTCAAGATTAAACGAAATACTACATAGCACATACCATCAAAAATTTAATAAGTTCTCTCCCATTTTCTCTTCTTTTGAAGATACATGTGTTTCTATATAAGCCTTAAAATGTAAATGACTCATAGTAGGCTTTAAGGAGAAACAGAATGATATAATTCTAATTACTCAAATAGACTTTATAATTCTATTTTATGTTAGCCTATGTGACAATTTTCCAAATCATTATCAAATCATATATCCATTAGAGTATACACCAACTTTCTCAGTGAAAAGATTTATTATGCCACATTTTTGAGGTTCTGTGCTTAGAACTCCTCTTCTATCTTTATATACCTTCTTTATTATGCCTACACAACTAGTTTCTTCAGCTACAATGCATATCTTCAGGCCAGGATTTCCTGTCAGATCCTAGTAACAAATATATTTCAGCTTTTATTCCACCTTTT
The DNA here is from genome assembly GCF_002288905.1 of Enhydra lutris kenyoni. Lineage (NCBI taxonomy): Eukaryota > Metazoa > Chordata > Mammalia > Carnivora > Mustelidae > Enhydra > Enhydra lutris. The sequence continues at coordinate 13,947,321 of NW_019154133.1, forward strand.
AGAAGACTATGCCAGTCAACTTTCAGTCTAGGTCAGACAGCGGAAATATAACATCACCTGGAGGAAAGAGTTTCTACTTTGATTTTTTTTCCTTTAGTTTGAGGTAGATAAGAACTTAAGTTTGAAATAAGAGGAAAGAAGAGAGTGAAATAATAAGGTAGGTTGGGATCATGATGGTATGGCTGCAAGTACCCCAGTGAGTAGAAATGAGATGAAATCTTCCAGCCTGGGAGAATACATAAGAACAATGCATAAGATATTCATACCACCCATGAACCAGCCATGGGAGAGGTTACTCCTTTGGCCCCAAGGTAGGACTATAAAATCCTTTTCTTCTCTGCTAGTGCCAAATCATTTTAGAAGCATCAAGCTGAATGCAAAAGCCATAGAAAATTAAGAAAATCAGAAAAAGGAACTGTAGCTTCACAAGTCAAGACAGATTATTTCTGTTTAGCAAGTAAAAAGCAAAAATTATCTGGCACAGAATCTTAAAGGAAAGCATTCTTTTTTACTCCCAAGAAGTTAATGTACCTCTGATAGTCAATTTCTGAGAACCAAGCAACTGTAGATGAACCTGCGTATGAGCCCTTTCTCTGCAATTTACTAGCCTGGGGAGCACAGGGATGGAGAAAGACCTTATAGTCTTCCAACTCCTAATTTTTTCCCACTCCATCATAACATCTAGAAAGAGAAAATTAGCCTTCCACTGAGATAATTAAATCACACATGTGTATGCTCACAATATAAAAGTGAGTCCATTAGTCAGTCACAGTAAGAACGTAGCAAGTGTCTGGGAACAAATAATGTCATTTAAAAAAGAATCAGTAAAGGTAAGTAGAAAACCTAATAAGAAGCAAGAGACAAGTCCTGTGGTTTAGAAAATAAATTGTCCTCTTTCTTTCTTTCTGCTCAAAGAGAAACCATTTTATATGATATATGCTTAGCCAAAACTTAGAATTTACTAATATTTAGCAAGCATATACTATGTGTCTGGCACTATGGCACAAATTAAAGCAATGAAGAAGAAATGTTTTCTTAGTTTTTGGAAACTAAATGTAATTATCTGAAAATGTTCTGATTTTGCCCACATTTACTGAAATATATTGAAGTAAGAAATTTAATATCCAAGGTTGATTGGGTAAGTTATTCAGCTAGAGCATCAGGGATCCATCAAAATAATAAGGTATTAAATGGTCAATATTGGGGAGAATAAGAAAATAAACAGAAATGAGCATGGAATTTGGGGATATGTTCCTCTAAAGGTATCCATCCGTTATGGAAGAAAATCCTTAAAGGCTGACAACTTGCAAAAGATTCCTAGTGAGGGAGGACAAAAACTGGGGATCCAGGATTACTGAGGAATATGATGCAGATTAATTTCCTAGGTTTGGGGTTGCTACTCTGAAGGGCCACACTATCAGAATAAGGGCAAAACAGAAATAAACTACCCTCTCAATGAATAAAGCCTACTTAAAATCTTCTCAACTTTGTGTTGAATTCAAATAATCTAAGATTGCCAGTACCCCAGAAACAAAGTAAAATCCTATCTGGAAGAAGATAACATCATTCTGGGCCACAAATTATCTTTGCAATTTTTCATATACAATTTGTACCTAATGTAAAATAAATAAACATGGTGACAACATCATGTGATCAAAAACCAAGAAAAAAATGACAGAGTAGAAAGACTCACAAGGAATCAAATAATGGACTTAAACCCAGATTTCAAAATAAGTATGGATAATAAGAAATGAAAAACAATATTTAGAGTTTTTGGAAAGAACTAGAAATTATAAATAAATCAATTAAAATGTTAAAATAAATACAGTATCTGAAGTTTGAAAATAAGTATATGTGTTAAGCAGCAGATCTGATAGCACTGAAGAGAGAAATAATTAATTTGAGCATAGATCAGAATAAAGCATCCACGATGATACACAGAAACAAACAGATAGAAAATGGAAGTGGGGCATATTTTTCATACAGTTGTAATGTCCAATATGTGTTAATTGCTGGCCATGGTAATTTTAAAACATAATCCCCAAAGTCTTTTACACTTTCTCATCATTTGCTAGAACATGTCTTTTGACCTTGAATCTATAGCCTGTGACAACATAATCAACAAAATAAATCAATTAATTAAAAAAAGAGACATCACTAAGGAACTGGAACACATTTTTCTAAAAGTTATAAGAGTATATTACCAATACTTTGTAAGAATGAATTCAAAAATTCTAATGGAATGAGCAAATCTCTGGAAAAATTAAGCTTACCAAAATTGTCATAAGAGAAAACAGAAAATCTGAGTAGTCACACAGTTACTAAAGAAATTAAATTCATAGTTAAAAGTTCTTCACACGAAGAAATTTTGAAGTCATATAGCTCCACTACTGAATTCCTCTAATCATTAAAAAAGTAATTCAATGTTACACAAACACTTCCAGAGAATCCGTCAGGAAATACTCCCCAACACATTTTATGAGGCTAGCTAATGTTGATTACAATGCATAAAAGAAGAACTGTGTTAAAGGGAAATCTTTTTGCCCAAATAAGCCAACTGAATTATAAATATAGATATAAAAATCCTAATCAAACTTTTACCAACATCCTTATCAAGTTAGATTTATTGCAAAAGACAATACCAGCTTAATTCTCAAAACCTAACCCATGAAATTAACCATACTAACATAAGTGAGAAAAATGTTTAAAAATTGATTGAAATGTTTGCTAAATTTTGACATTCATTCATGATTTAAAAAAAAAAAAAAGCTCAATAGATTCAGAATAGAAGAAAATTTTCTTAACCTAAAAAATGTGTATACACACACACACACACCCCTATAGCAAATATCATACATCATGATGCAAAATTGAAAGCTTTCCTTCTTAGATCGGGAAGGAGACCTAATGCTTTCATTTCCTTAGAACGTATATCCAGAAAAGGGCTTGCTGGAGCATATGGAAGTCTTATTTTTACTTTTTTTGAGTCATACTGTTTTCCATAATGGGTATACCAATTTACATTCCTACCAACAGTATACAGGGTTCTCTTTTTTCCACATCTTCACAGACTCTTATCTTTATGATTAAAGCCATTCTAAGAAGTGTGAGGTTGTATCTCACTATGGTTTTGTTCATATTTCCCTGATAATTAGTGAAGCTGAGCACATCTTTGTGTACCTATTGGCCATTTGTATTTCTTCTGTGGAAAATGTCTATTAAGTTTATTTGTCCATATTTTAATTGGATTATTTGGGTTTTCTTGTTGTTTTTGTTATTGAATTATATGTGTTTGTTATATATTTTGGCTATCAAATCCCCCATCAGATATATGGTTTAACAAAAATTCTCCATAAGAATAAAAGGAAATTTCCTCAACCCAATTGTGGTCATTTATGAAACTCCCACAGATAGTATCATAATCACTGGAGAAAATTGAAGGTTTTTCCTTTAAGATACAGTACAAGTCAAGTATGTCCATTCTTGCCACTTCTATTCAAAAGAGTACAGGAGGGGGGTATAGCTCAGTGGTAGAGCATTTGACTGCAAAAGAGTACAGGAAGTGCTAGCAAAAGCAATCAGACAAGAAAAAGAAATGAAAGGCATCTGAATCAGAAAAGAGTACAATCATCATTGTTTGTAGATAGCATAATCCTATATATAGAAAATCTTAAAGACTCCATGCAAACACACACACACACACACACACACACACCTGTTAGAACTAATAAATAAATCCAGTAAAGTTACAGAATACAAAAGCAACATACAAAAATCAGTGGTACTTCTGTATACTAAAATTGATCTATCTGAAAAGGAAATTTAAAAAAAGAACAATTCCATTTGTAATACCTCAAAAGAATAAAATACTTAGGAATAAATTTAACCAAGAAGATGCAATATCTGTACACTAAAACTATAAAACAGTAATAAAAGAAATTAAAGAAGGCACAAATAAATGGACAGATATCCTATGCTGATGGACTGGAAGAATTAATATTGCTAAAATGGTCATACAAAGTGATATACAGAGTCAATGCAATCTCTATAGAAATTCCAAAGGCATTTTTCACAGAAATAAAAAACAATTCTAAAATTCTTGTGGAACCACAAAAGACTCCTAATAGCCAAAGTAATCTTGTGAAAGAATAGAGCTGGAGGCATCACAGGTCCTAATTTCAAATTATATTACAAAGTGATAATAATCAATAGTATGGTACTGACACAAAAAGGGACATATGGACCAACAGAATAGTATAGGGAATCCAAAAATAAACCCAAGCATATAGGGTCAGCTAGTTGTTTTTGTTTTTGTTTTAACATATAATGTATTATTTGTTTTATGGATACAGGTCTGTGATTCATCAGTCTTACACAATTCACAGCACTCCCTGTAGTACCTCCCCAATGTCCATCACCCAGCCATCCCATCCTTCCCACTCCCCTCCACTCCAGCTCAATTTGTTTCCTGAGATTAAGAGTCTCTTACATTTTGTCTCCCTCTCTGGTTTCATCTTATTTCATTTTTCTCTCCCTCCCACTATGATCCTCTGTCTTGTTTCTCAAACCCCTCATATCAGTGAGATCATATGATATTTGTCTTTCTCTTATTGACTTATTTAGCTTAGCATAATATTCCTCTAGTTCCATCCACGTCATTGCAAATGGCAAGATTTGGGGGGTTTTATGGCTGCATAATATTCCATTATTATGTAACGTGTAATTTATAATATATAATATATATAATATATTTTATATATATATACCAAAGAAACCACCATTACCTTGATCCCAAAACCAGTCAAAAACCCCATCAAAAAGAATTACCGACCAATATCTTTAATAAACATGGATACAAAAATTCTCACCAAAATACTAGCCAGTAAGATCCAACAGTACATTAAAAGGATTATCCAACATGACCAAGTGGGATTTACTCCTGGGCTGCAAGGTTGGTTCAACAACCGCAAATCAATCAGTGTGATACAACACATTAATAAAAGAAAGAACACGGGGTGCCTGGGTGGCTCAGTGGGTTAAGCCACTGCCTTCAGCTCAGGTCATGATCCCAGGGTCCTGGGATCGAGTCCTGCATTGGGCTCTCTGCTCAGCGGGGATCCTGCTTCTCCCCACCCCGCTGCCTGCCTCTCTGCCTACTTGTGATCTCTGTCTGTCAAATAAATAAATAAAATCTTTAAAAAAAATAAAATAAAATAAAGAACAAGAACAATATGATACTCTCAATAGATGCTGAAAAAGCATTTGACGAAGTACAGCATCCCTTCCTGATCAAAATTCTTCATAGTGTAGGGATAAAGGGTACATAATTCAATATCATAAAAGCCATCTATGAAAAGCCCACAACCAGTATCATTCTCAGTGGGGAAAAAACTGAAAGCTTTTACCCTAAGGTCAGGAACATGGCAGGGATGTCCATTATCACCACTGTTATTCAACATGATACTGGAAGTCCAGCCTCAGCAATCAGACAACAAAAAGAAATAAAAGTCATCCTAATTGACAAAGAAGTCAAACTCTCACTCTTGGCAGATGATATGATTCTTATGGAAAACCCAAAGACTCCACCCCAAAACTGCTAGAACTCATACAGGAATTCAGTGAAGTGTCAGGATATAAAATCAATGCACAGAAATGCATCAATGCACAGAAAGTTGCATTTCTATGCACCAACAAGAAGACAGAAGAAAGAAAAATTAAGCAATCGATCCCATTTACAATTGCACCAAAAACCATAATATACCTAGGTCAAGAAGTTTTTAATAAGAGTGCTAAGAATACATGATGGAGAAAGGACACTCCCTTCAATAAATAGTTCTGGGAAAACTGTATCCACATGCAAAAAAAAAAGAAATTGGATCCTTATCTCACAATTTACACAAAAATCAACTCAAATGTTTTAAAAACTTAAATGTGAGACTAGAAACTATAAAACTCTTAGAAGAAAACAGGGGGAGGGGCACCTGGGTGGCTCAGCAGGTTAAGCCTCTGCCTTCAGCTCAGGTCATGGTCTCAGGGTCCTGGGATCGAGCCCCATTTCGGGCTCTCTGCTCAGCAGGGAGCCTGCTTCCCCCGCCCCCTGCCTGCCTCTCTGCCTACTTGTGATCTCTCTCTGTGTCAAATAAATAAAATCTTAAAAAAAAAAAAAAAGAAAAAGAAAATAGGGAAAATTGTTTGACATTGGTCTTGGCAATGTTTTAAACATGACAAAAGCTCAGGAAACAGAAGCAAGAATAAGTAAGTGGGACTGTGTCAAACTAAAAAGCTTCTGCACAGCAAGGGAAAAAAAAGACCAAAATATAAAAAGTAACCTCAAGATTGGGAGACAACATTTGCAAACTATATTTCTGATAAGGGTTGTAATATAAAAATACATAAATCATGCATACTTGAGACTTCAGGTAAAAGTTTACTCTAAAATTAATTATGTTTAATGAATTAGAATTATAAGCTTGAACTACATATATTTATTGATACTTAATTGATAAGTTAACAACTACACCCAATAACAAAAGTTTTAAAAAGCACTTCAATAATGATTTATTTCTTCTCCTATAAGTTGAGCTGTATTACGGTCCATGTTTGACTTCTTTGCCTAGTAAAGAACATAGCTTCTAAAAAGCTATTTATTTATTTGTTTATTTATTAATTGCTGCCTATAAGAGACTCATTTTACTTTATTTTTATTTTTTTACTTCAAGTTTTTATTTAAATTCCAGTTAGTTAATACACAGTGTAATATTAGTTTCAGAGTAGAATTTATGATTCATCACTTACATACAACATACAGTGTTCATTACAAATGCCCTTCTTAATACCAATCATCCATTTAACCCATCCCCTCCCCCACTTCCCCTCCAGCAACCCTGTTTGTTCTCTATAGTTCAGAGTCTGTCTTCTAGCTTGCCTCCCTCTCGTTTTTCTCCCTATGTTCATCTGTTTCATTTCTTGAATTCCACATATGAGTGAAATCAGACAGTATTTGCCATTCTCTGACTTATTTCACTTAGCATAATATACTCCAGCTTCATCCACATCATTGCAAATGGTGAGATTTCATTCTTTTTTATGGCTGAGTTATATTCCATTGCATACATGTACCATCACCTTATTTTATAAGTCTTTTAAAAATGGCATGTCTTAGGGAGATGATGATTTCTGTTTGAAATAGCACTAAATCACAGGTAGTTTCAAAATTAGTTTTCCTCTCATCAAGGTAAGAAATATGTAAAGGGCCAAACACTGGGTCTTCCTCATCATTTGTGTTAATGTTACCCCAAAGCTATGAATATGAATGTTCTCATCAGAGTTCCTCCCTATATAAAGATTTCTCTACTGTTTATCAATTCACATTTTTTATCCTTATAATTTGCACCCCCTGTGTTCTTTTCATGACTTATCTTTCAAGACTTATTTCTCTCTGACTCCCTGTGTCTAGTACTTTTTCCTAGAAGTATGAATTGTTAGTTCCCTGGGCATAACCAATGCTCTTCCTACATTTGTGTTCTTGCCCATGTGCTATTCTTGATCAGATGACATTCTTGTCCATCCTTCAAAAGCTTCAAAAGCTTCAAAAGCTTATCCATCTCTTAGTTCAAACACTGTTTCTTCATTAAGATCTCGCCAATTACATGTTCCTACTGCCAACTTCATGTGATATTTCCTTCCTTTGGCTTCCTTAACATTCTATTTATCTCTTAAGAATTAGTATACCTTATGCTACAAATGCTTATGTATTTGTCTTTAACTTACTAGGGAAAAAGAGATCATAACCTTTTTGTTGTTGCTGTTTTTTGTATATCCCATGCCATAAAGTCCAATACAGAGCAGCTTCTCATTAATGTGTATTGAATTTTAAGATTCATAAACATGATTCTAAAGAGATTCTAAGGAGGTAAATTGGTCTATGGAGACATGACATACGGGAGAATCTTAACTAAAAAAGTCCTAGTTTGGGACACAAATGTCCAGGTCTGTTTAATTTGAGAAGGTGAAGCAGGTCAATGTTACAAAACAAGTCACAGAAAATTATGGAACCAGTTTGTCTGGTGTGAACATGCTGAAGTCCTTACAGTTACTGAAAAGATACAGAACAAAATTCATGAAGAACAAATACATTTTACCTGGATCCAGTCAATACATACTTCTCATTTGTGAAAGATACATCCCATCTAATATAAGACTGCCTATAAGCTAAATCTACCAAGGTTAGAGAATGAACTAGACTTCTCTTCATCTTGTTTTCATGATCATATCTTGTTGTTTCAGGCTATACCTCGAGCAAATATAAGAATATTCCAATACAAACAAAAAGTGTTTGGCAAAAGGATTAAAAACATATGCTACTCATTTATAACTTTGATTTTTTTAAATAACCAAAAATTGGACCATGTATCTCCATTTTCGGTTTTAAAGAATTCAACTCCATATAAGATTCTAATCCAAAGAATTCTGCATCACAAAAGAACTGTTCTGTTGTTTAAATACAGCCTTCTCTGGTACTTGTTATGAAATGTTCTGACTATTATTATTGCATATGATGAGGAAATGTCAATAAATAAAGCAGGTAAGCTTTCTATCTATTCTGAAGCATGTAACTTTATATATTGCAGAGCAATTTGACACATTTTTCCATTTACACTTAGTAACAGTTTATTTGGTGAGATTAAGTTCTATATGTTATTAAATATTACCCTTTAATTTTTTTCTAGGAGGTTAGAAATCAATTGAACCTTTCATAATATCAGGTTTTATCACAGACATGGGAAACATTTCAAAGTAAGAATGCCACATGAATAATTCAGAGGCATTTGGCCTTTAGAAATTGCAAAAACTTGTTTAAAGCCAAAATAATTCTCTACAATCACTATTATAATGGAAAATTACATTTTGACATTAGTCTGTTTTGCTTGCAACAGATAATTAACAGTAATTATTAACTTATGTTTATATTTATTGATTGAAAATAAATCCTTAAATATTTATGAAGATAATAGATACCAAACATGCAAATGCTTAATTTATAGGATTTATTGCCTGGTATGAGTTCAGATGCCCTGAATTTTTTAGGAGAATCTTTAGAATTTTCTGAACACTCATAGAAGATTTAACATGAAAAGTGAGATTAAAAATCATCAAGATTTCTTTTGGTCTTCAAAAATAACCTGAAATAGGTTGCCAGAAGTTTTTGTCTTTTTTACATTTAGAGCTCATCTCTGTATTATTCTTGTTCTATTTTTATTATATTACTATTATTATTATTATTAATTATTCTTGGTTGTTTCCAAAGTGTGTATGTCTTTTCTCTACAAACACACATATTGTGTAGGATAATCCAGTTGACCTTTAAATAAGAACAAAATACTGAAGTCCTGTCTCACTTAGTTCCTGAGGTATATATTTCTCATCCCTATTTCTGATGCCACAACCCTAATATTAAACTCTGAGTTCCAAGTCTCATGAAGCCCTGACACCCATCTGCAATTGGCTATTAACTCATTTCAGTCTTTGTGTTATCTATATTCTACTGCCTGTAACACATCCTCTTCTACTCTCTCCTTTGATAGGGTGTTAGCACCTTGTCTTGGGCTTGGTAAAATAATCAGCTGTGGTACAATAACACCACTGCCTCAAGCATTGTTCAAATACAAATTTGGGAGGCTACCTGGAAAAAAGTAAGATGAGGTCAGATTAAGGAAAACAAAGGGCACACCACATCCTGAGTGCACAGGAGAATCCTGTAGCCCCATTTACTGCCCCAAGCACTTTGGCTCTGAAGAGTGACAACATAAACCGTGTCACCCTGTGGTAATGGGAACAAAGTGAAGTCATAAATAAAGAATGAAGCAGTAAGAGTAAACATCAATGGGCCCAGGCAAGAACTCTTGATTCTACTCCTGGCATCTGCTACTAACTAGGTGACATGAACAAGCCTACAATCTCTTAGAGAATCAGCTTCATTAAATTAAGAGAATTGAGTTTGAGAGGATTGGATTAGATTAGCACTTCCTTAACTCCTAGAACATTTGTTCCTCTAGCAGTTAATAGGCATTCTGAAAACAGAAGATAAGCATTCTGCACAAAGAACTCAAGAGGCAAAAAATGCTGGACTATATAGAGTCAAGCAGATCTTGCTGCAGAACCACCCAGTGACTTCTAGAAAAGACTGTATAGCATGTCTTCAAGTAAGCAATGGACAATAATTTCTCTCCTTTTAAGCCAAGATGATAATTACACTTGATATATTCATTTAAAAGTGTAGAACTCTTTTTGCTCCTCTTGAAAAGTTGTATCGTTAGTATATCTTACAACGAGAGATTCTCAAATAGAATGATATGTATAAAGTCCCAAAACTTATTTTACTACAAAATTGTTTTAATAACCTATCATGAAATTAGGACTTAAGAAACAGATATTATCTTGTTCTACAGCCCATTATGAAGATATCATACTCTTCTTCAAACAAAGAGAAAACTAGGCTGATGAAATCAGGAAAAATAGAAGAGGAGAAGGACTTCTGGAATGTGGGTGTAGGGATGTCCAAAAATCTGTTCCTCTAAAAATCAATGAGAACATTAGCAAAAACAATTAGAGGCAACCGTTTTACATAGCAGGTTCCTGAGGCAGTGATACCAATTGGGGCAAACAAGGTTTACCAAAAAAAAATAAAATAAAATTTTTTTTAAAGAAAACCTCATGGATGAGACACCCAAAAGAAGCTTTCAAAAGATATGATGAATCCCTGAGGATCTAGAAGTCCACCCATATGTATAGTACCATGCATCTGCTCAGGAAAAACCCAGAGCTTTATCAGCTATTTGTGTTCAGGTATATGTTGATCCTACTAACTGGAGAGCCTATACTCAATTTCATTCCACATTTATTCCTTCAAATTTCAGCCTTCTTTCTCCATTCTCACATTTTACATCCAAATTTAACTTACAGATAGGAAAAGCAGCCTACAGTAATTGGGTCCAAAATCTAATAACACTATGGAAACAATTCTGAAAACACAACCCTCTGATTCATTGGCCTTCTCATTCCAGTAATTCTCAATATTTAGAATAATCAAGGTTCACCTGAGGGGTTTATTAAAAATGCAGAATTCAGAGTCTCATGCAGATTCTGATTAAATAGGTCTGAATGAAGCCAGGAATACAAGCATCAAACAGTATCCTAGTAGATTGAAATATCTGTAATATGAGTATTTAACGACTTCACAATATAATCTGAGAGATTACAAACAAACATACTCCTAACATGACCTTTTTTAAAATTGTGATTTATACTTTTAAACAAAAGCAGAATAAAGAAAAAAATCTACTTAATTAAGGGTTCTGCTTATCTTATTTACAATAAAATTTTTAAAGCTTCGCATTTAATGATTCAAGATATCTTTTCCTAAAAGGTGTCTTTTATAAAACTTATTTGAGCTGTCTTATTTTAAAATGATGCAATAAAAAATATGCACTACTACAAAGATCCTCACATTATTTGGAAACTTTCTGCTATGATAATTTTGTCTCAGGAGAAATGAGAAAATTCTGCAAAATTACCTAGGTATAATTTATAGAAAGCTGACTCAAGAAACAGGTGTTACTGTTGGAATGATGAATCTTGTCCTTTTCCTCACTCATAAAATTCTAATATATGAGCCTCTAGACTCTAAATCAGATGTTGGGTTCACATTTATTTATGTCATTAATTTTCTTTCACTGAGAAAATCAAGAGGTAGATGATCTATACATATCTTGCCAGCTGTTTTATACACCACATGCATTGAGTACAAGTATATGTAGAGATGCTAGTGTCTCAGTGGCTTGCTCCATTTTACAATTGTCCCAGCACCTGAATGTTGGATGCTGTTCTTGAAAAATGTTTGCATCTCTGTGCTATGAGCTTGGCTACAATACTAGCTAGCATTCCATTTCCAGATGGCTCTTATTACTACCTAATTATTTTTAAAACCTGATTTTATTTCAAACAGTTTACCATTGTCAAGGGTCACCTCCAAGTACAACATTGCTGAAATCAAATATTTTTGGTTCTAGGTCTATGGCTAGGAGAGTTCAAGAATGGCCTTTTTTAGAGTGATTGATAGACCATATGGCAAAATCCATGGCTAAACAATAAATCCAATACTAAAATTTTTAAAGCTATAAATAATTTTTATGATAATCACAATTATTATTTATTTGTTTAAATTTCCAACTGCCTTGATAAATGAATTAGAAAGAATCAGAAAAATATATTCATTCATTATTCTGATATTTATTGAGGTCTTATTGTATATGTCAATATATAAACAAATACCTTCTCTCAAAAACTGCATCCTAGTGGAAGAGGAAATTATTGCAACTTATCAAAATCTTGTGAAAGTATATGCAGAAAGGTAATATGATTAGAGGACAAGGGTTAAAGAAAGTTTTAGGAATTTTTTTTAATCTCCTTTGCATTATTAAGCTATTTTTTGGACTTTAATATTTATTAGAGGCATTGGATTTAAGGGATTAAATAAGTCTAAATTTGCGCATGGATTAAATACACTATTTTGATCTATTCTGTTCTTGCTTTTAAGGTTTAGTTCATTATAAGTTATAGCACACTCACAAAATTAACACACTGTGCATCCTATAAGGATGCTGTTTACCTCGACTTGCTCACTCTGGGTACCTATGTGTTGATTCTAATAGAGCAAAATTATATAAATTGTATTTATTGAATACACATACACATTACCTTGAAGGCTTTTTTTAAACACAAAATTTATGAAGGCTTCAGAAGAATTTGGTAAAAATGACTGAATCCAAAGTGCAGAATGAATGTTCATGTATATTTAAATGTGTGGAGAGTAAGGAGAGAGTATAAGAGGGTTTGCATTTGTTTTCATAAAAGTTTTGGGTCACTATTAATTCTTTCTTACTTGGGGGGTCCCTTCTTTGTATCCCATGCTTTTCCTAGACCATTTTACTCAGGATCCCTTGTATTGAACATCTTTAAAATATTCTCTTTATTTTTGTACTTGCTTAAAGTACAGCTCACTTTGTGAGTCTTTATCAGCTGTTGTCTGAAGAAGGTGTTGTTTCCCTCCAAGAAAATCTGTAAAATGTCACCAAGTTATTCTCCTTTTCTGAATGTGCCAGCCAAGTGACACATCAGCTCTATGCCTCCTCTTACCTGAGTGCTCTGCCTTTTGTCCCTCTCCTGGTTGTTGGCTCTGACCTCATAAGCCTACAGCTATGGAAATGGGATAAGAATATTTTTAAATGCCTTTTAACCCAGAATAGCAATTTCCTGGATTCCCCCTAGGTGAGGAATCATAATGTTAGCTGTGTAACATAGTAGGTATTCCTAGTAGCTATGGCTTAGGGGAATCTTCAATTAATCACTTCACACCAATTATCATGAGAGCTACTTTACCATTTACAATTTTTATTTCTCTCTGCAGGCTACTGTTGATTTTAAAAAGTAAATTTTGGTATGTTACTTTGTTATTTTTATACAGTCCAGACTCCAACCTGTCATCTGGTTTGCTGAGCCCATATATCTGACAATGTCAGTAAACCCCTGGGAAGCATGCACTGTGTCATGCCAAAGCAGAGTAATCCATCCTTTGTTATGATTATAATCTAAAGACTTAAATCAAGAGTTATATATTCTATTTTTCTTAAACACTATAATATAAATTTGTTTTGTGAGCTTGCGAGAGTTTCTATATTCATGCACTTATTCATTTAACCAATAGTGATAATTTCACATATAATAAATTATGAGATGATCCTCACATGCTTTAAAATTTATCACCGATCTAATTCCACAATATTTATAGAAGATTCACATTCCAAATGGACATTCTGTGCTGGTTTTCAGGAAGAATAATTCCTTCTTTTGAGGTTTTACCTACCCTTCTTTGCAAAGTCAGTTTGCACCACAATGAAAACATGACTAAATCAAGATTTAACCTGAAGTAGAGCCTATCTTTACATGGTCTGCCTAAACATGCCTGAATTTTGTGTAGGCTTTTAATGTTGTGAAAGGGAAATACCTTTGTTGTGGATATCCTTTGGCTAAGAGCAATTTGTCAATAAATAGCAATGTCTACTCACGTTTATCTTGTTCTGCTTCGACTCCTTCACTTTCTGTGTCACTTGGCAAGATCCATGGCTGATGAACTACTTGCAATTGCTTTAAGGATTCATCCTACCAAAGAAAGAGTTCATTCTGGATTAAACTCTAGATGGATATCATGAATACCAACATGGGTGAACACTTTAGTCTCTATGAATTACACGTCCAAAAAAAAAATTGAAGAAGAATAATTTCCTCACAACAGAGAAGAGTTATAAGTTTAAATCCATTTTCATGTCAAAGTCATGCCATAAACTCTGAACTCATTTTTTATATTCCCCTTTTAATAAGATTTAATGTCTTAATAAGAGGAAATATCTAGACTCTGTTCCTTCCTGAATTAATATTTTTATGGAAATTGGCAAGCATGCTTAGAAATATAACAATGAAATATTCAATATAAAATTGCACAAAATGTGCCTGTTTGCTATCAAAGTTTCAAACTCTTTTTAAGGAGAAAAAAAGATTAGTAGGATTTACAGAACATTCTCAACTTTACCTCTCAGTACTAATTTCACTGCCTTCTTCCTCTTCTCACTTCCTTAACTTTACCTCTCAGTACTAATTTCACTGCCTTCTTCCTCTTCTCACTTCCTTA
>NW_019154133.1:13962073-14196137 GCF_002288905.1 Enhydra lutris kenyoni
TTTTTGTTAAGATATTTCTCATACTTCCTTCTTGCTCTATGCTTTCTGTCATTGCCCTAAAGCAGACCCTCATTCTCTCCCACCCTGACTGCAGTGATAGCCATCTATGATGTTCTCTAGGGTCAGGTTCCTTCCTAATTCTCCCCACCAGTTTCCTGCCAGAGTGGGTTTTTTAGATGCCATATAATGTACTTATTACCATTTCATGATCTTCCAGGGGCTTCATAATTCTCAGGATAAAATCTAAACTCAAAGTTCCTTATGATCCATACTTGTCTACCCCAATATACCACCACTTCCATCTCCATCCTTCCTCAACTAACACTTCCACTCCAGCTACACTTAACTGGCAGTTCTCAAGTTGGTCATTCTGTCTGACATGCCAAGATGTTTTCACATGCTATAATTCCTGCCTACACTTAATTATCTATCTCAGACATGAACACACTTCTCCCAAGGTTTAGATGTCATCTCTACTGAAAGCCTTCCTTGTGGAAGACAGAATTACTGCTCTATTCCTTTATGTGGCTATTATGCCAACGTAATAGTTACTACATAGTAATTGCCCTTTCATATTCTCTTGCTTCAAAAATAATGTGGAAAGACCCTAAGGGCATGCGTAACTTTCATCACCTCTAAATTTCAAATTTATTGAGCTGTGATATAAGGAAATCTTTTCAAATATAATTTTAAAATTTTAAAATAAAACCAGTATGACCTGTCAATTTATTCCTTTGACGTCTCAAATCTATCATCTTCCCCGTCTTTCAATAATCTTTTTCTCCAACTTGAGGTATTTTGTTCATTTTGTTCAGACAAATACTAACAAGATAAAAATAAGTGCCCACAACTCCTGATTTTCTAAGAAAGACGATATTACCAAGTATTGAATGTCCACTTTGCTTGAAACGATTCTTGTATGAGAAAAACATCCTATTTGCTATCCCTTGATTGTGACAGTTACCTCTGGAGATGTTTAGTTCCAATATAGAGTTTCAAAAAGTTACAACTTTTTAGTTGTTTGGGAGGGGAATAGGAGATTGAATAGGTGAACCAGAGGGGATATTTTAAGGAAGTGAAAAAATTTTATATAATGGTAAATACAAAACACTAGCATTTGTCAAAATCTATAGAACTTCACACAACAGTGTAAAACTTAGTGTATGCAAATGAAAAAAGTCAATTAGAAGGTTGGGGGATCACAAGATGGAAGGCAAAATACTAAAAAGTGATCTAGATACATTACAGATGTATGAAATGTAATTGAAGGTGGTGGGGGAATAAGGTTCTAACCTAAGTAACTTTGAAAATGAGTGGCATCTGTGAAAGCAAAACCAAAAAGAACTGTGCACAAATACTATATACGAATTGATAAATTGTTCCCTATGTACATACATGTTAACAATTCTGAAACTAGTATACTTACATACTGGAATGGAACAATGAAATAAATGGATGACAGATGCTGGGAGCCAAATATTTCACTGTTTAAGCGGGAGTTAATAGAGAGCAAAGCTAGAGTGATTCATGTGTAATGTATTAGAATTGGAGACATTAGTATGAACTCATATTTAGCTTACTAAATATACAGAAGGCTACATACAGAAATATTTATGGATATTTATTATACATAGGTTACTATATACACATACATCTATCTGCTCTGGCAGCTGAGAGGGCTTAAAGCAATGACATCCTAATAACAATGAACAAAAATACCACCCAGATCTTGGTTCCTAATACCATTCTCCAATGAAAGAACAAGAGCTCTTGAAGAAATGACTCATTCTAGGACTGAGGCAGGAAAGATACAAGATAAACCTGAAGCATCTTGTAGTGCCAGAAAGCAAGAAAGTGTTCACATATGCATGCACACACATACATACACACATGCATGCACACATGCAAACTCTCTCTCACATAAACATAATGAGGGATATATCGAAGGATTAAAGGAACCAACTGAAAAATCTACCAATGGCCAAAGTTAGCACAATTTATACAATAAAATAAATGAGGTAGCACTAGGTTACTATGCAATATAAAATAAATACCTGTGAGTCTATTCTGATAAAAATAAATGACTGACTAAATAAATTAATGGGTAAGAACAGATAAATATGCCATACAAAAGGATTTCAAATAATTTGTATAGATACTCTGCCCCAAAGGAGGTGGAGAATAATTTCCTAATCCTTAGTACACACTGTGTAGAATGACTTTCTACCAGAGTGCAATATGGAAAGGGAGGGCAAAAAAAGAATAACTTTGTCACAGAGAAACCTGACAAACCCCACCAAAAGTCAAGTGATTAAGGTCAACATCAATAGCAATGATTCATGTTGGTCATATATGCCCTTGGTAGGATATGATGAAAATGGAATCTGACCTCTATGGTTTTCCTCCTCAAAATACATCATCCCAGTCTAACTACAAGAAAAATACCATATAATCTCACCTGAAGAACAATCAACAAAATAGACACCCAATACACTTCAAAACTCTTACCATTATCAAACACAAGGGATGTCTGAGAAATTGTCACAACCAAGAAAAGCCTAAAGATATAACTACGAAATGTAATATGATGACTTGGATGGGGTCTTGGGATAGAAAAAGTACATTAGAAAAAAACCTGAGGAAGCTTGAATACAACATGGATTTAGTTACTAATAACGCATCAATATTGGTTTAGTAATTGTGACAAATATATCATACTAAGGTATTAATGACAATTAAAACTGGATGAGAGGTCTATAGGAACTCTCTGTACTACCTTGTCAACAATTCTATAAACCTAAAACTGTTCTAAAATAAAAAGGTTTATTTAAAAAGTTAAAATAATCAAAATAGTATTTTAAGTGATTTGCAATTTTAAAATAAAAGCACATTTTTTTTAGCACCAGCAACTCGAAAATCATCTGTTAATCAGATTAAAACTTAAATTCCAAAGAATAGTTCCTAAGAGTTTTCATCACAAGGAGAACATTTTTTTTAATTGTATCTATATGAGATGATGGATGTTAACAAAACCTCTTGTGATAATCATTTCATAATATATGTAAATCAAGCCATCTTAAACTTACACAGTGATGTATTACTTCTCAATAACACTAGAAAAGAAAAAAACAAAACCAAAAACTTATATTTCTGTCATATGAGAGATAGGCTTTGCAGTGAAAAGTCCTTGCATCAGGGGTTGAGAGTCACAGTTTCCTGTTTTTTTGTTTGTTTGTTTGTTTTGTTTTGTTTTTTACTGTGGTTAATTTAAGGCATGTCACTTCTCTTGTGATGGAATGGAGTGGGTAAAGGTACCAGGTAGGATGATCTCTAGTATTTCACAAGTGGCAAATTTCTAGGTCTAGATTCTTTAGACAGCCAGTAGAATGTGTGAGACACTAGAAGGGCTATTGTAAGGGAAGTTAGCAAAGAAAAAATAAAGATAGTTAATCCTGGAATATACACTTTACATATAAATCAGTGTTTATTTTTAGAATTTAACTTATTTTTTTTTTCAAGTTGATCAATTATTGGATTTGGTCTTGCAGGGCCATGACTAAAGAAACAGCATAAATGCAAAAAAAAAAAAAAAAAATGGAAGACATGATCTCTGGTATTTAAAAAAGAACTATGAAAAATAATAGCCTTTTTGGTTTTGTAAGTTAAAATCAAAATAACTAAATCTTACTCATTTAAAACAAAATTTTAAAGTAACCAAGAAAAATGTTTTTAATTTAAAAAGTATTTTGGTTGTTTACCTTTTGGGCCCAAATACTAAAACCTGTTTACATAAGAAAATATAAAGCTAATAAGTCATTTGTGTTACTTTTTCCCCACAATGGTTCAGAATACTAAGCAATCCTACTGACTGGTTTCCAGTTTCAATGGCTTTACTCCTGAACAGATAATAAGCATCCAGTTATTCTTTTGTTTATTGCAAATTATGTAAAGTACAAAATGGAACATGAGCTCAGTAAAACATGTAGTTTGGAAAGAACTTTAAAAAACACTGAGTTGTTGGAATTGTAGACATAGTACAACTATTACTCTTAATAGATCATCTAAATGCTTTACTTCGTTTTTCCCTTAAATACAATTAGTAATATAATGCACCTGTTTGCTTCATCAATGCCTACAGGCAATAAAATGTATGTTCAAACTTGAGCTCGTAAAACTTTTTAATGGGGTCAAGAAGCTGAAATCTTGAACATTTTTTAAAAACAAGAGCTGACATGTTCATCTTTGCCAACTTATTCAAAAATTTTTCTACAGGAATATTAAACTAAATCTGAGCCTAGTACAAACTGTTTCAAAGCCCCAAGAGTAAGCTCTTGGGTTGCTTTTAGAAGAAATGCCATTCATCCTTTTTCTAAAACACTTTCACCGTAAGTATGTAAACATCCAAGGACGAGGAGTGGTGAGAAATAGTGACATGCATCACATGGAACACATTTGCTAGCCCTATATCAACATATCATTTTATCTGCCAACAGAATAAGTGCTTTATAAACTTCAGCAGTATTGTTATTCCACATGGACAGCCTATTTTTGGATTCTCTAAACGCAACCAATCAGTGATTTATGTCATCTGTGGTCATGGAAGTTCAGTGTGTTTAGAGAAAAAAAAGTTCCCCTGCTTCAACTTTCACCATTGGCTACTTCAATTTTGATCAACAGATACTTCTCTCCCTTTGGTTCAATACGAAAATCATGCACAAAATCTTCTATCTTTCAAAAAAGATTAATCACTTTCATTTTACTTCTATAACCATAGGATCCCTATAAAATAAAAATCCCTGAAGCATGTCCAACATAAAGCAAAACAAAATTACCCTCCTCTTCATATATATTTAATAGACTGCTTCTACTGACAAAGAATTAAGCCTATACTTTCATTAAAATGAATTTCTCCATATATAATAACTTACTTACTCAATACAGGCATACTTAATTTTATCATGCTTCAGACACTGTATTTGTTTTGTGTTGTTTTGTTTTACAAATTGAAGTTTTATGGCAGCCCTGCCTTTAGCAAGTCTATTGGCGCCATTTTCCCAATAGCCCTTGCTCACTTCATGTCTCTGTGTCACGTTTTGCTAATTCTCTCCATATTTCAAACTTTTTCATGATTACTGTATTTGTTATGGAGACCCATGATCAGTGACTATGAGTTGCTGAAAGCTCAGATGATGGTTAGTATTTTTTAGCAATAAGGTGTTTTTAAATTAAAATATATACATTTTTAGACACAATGCTATTGCACATTTAATAGACTACAATATAGTATACACATAATTTTTATATGCACTATGAAACCAAAATATTCATTGGCCCACTTTATTGCAATATTCGCTTTATTGTAGTGTTCTGGAACTAAAGTCACAATATCTCCGAGGTATGGCTGTAAAGTTTGAAAATCCCTTTCTTTTTGTATTTGCTAATGAAATTCCTTATATTATCAGTCTGAAATCCATAATTTTTTAGGAAATTTTACTTCTACTGCCCATTTCTTTGGGGAATTGTAAAAGGGCAATTAAAACATAAGAAAAGGGGAGTAATAAGTTTAGGAAGCTGTAAGTTTGAATAAATAGAATTTGGGAAAAGACAAGAGAAAAGGCAATAATGAAGTTAGAAATAAATGGTAGATTGTGAAAAATACTACAAAATAAATGCAAGGTGCTAAAATAAATTTATCTGACAAATTTGCTATACTCTACTGTGCACGGGGATCATGCTCTATTTTATGTCCTAATTCATTTCATTTGGTGACTTCTCTCAAGGAAATTGTGGGATAAAATTGTAAAACTTTGAAATGGATGAAAGATTATGGGTATACACAATGAAAAACAGTATCTTTTTCCAGCACATCCTCCCTGTTACCTGATTCTTTGGAGGCTCTGGGTCTTGCATTGACTTTGAACTGTTCAATAACTACATAATTCATAGACACTGATAGTGCAAATGATTCTAGTCCTACATTGTATCCATTTGAATGTAATTGATTATTACCCTACGGGTATGGGTCAGTTTTGCTGGTTTTTGCCTCTCTTCATAACTTGATTTCAGCATTCCTTATTTAAGAGAGGGTTTAAATTCTCCCTTGAACTGGTTGTAATACTTTACTGGTTCCCTTACTAATTAGTGAGTTCAGTAAATCTTTGATACACGTTCATTTTATATCTGTATAAGAGCCATGATTATACCTTTTTAAAATATTTTTATCCTTTAACAACCTATATTAGTTCTTGAGGAATATCAAAGACAAAACGGGATTTTCTTGACAAAATTCCTTGTTTCCTTGTTTCTTAAGGGAATAAAACCATATCATTAAATAGTAACATCAATTTTTGAAAAGTAAATCTCTGTTTATGATAAAAATTTAATTATGTCTTATTTTTTATAGAAAGTAGGGTTGGGAGAAATTTCATGACAGTAGTGAGCACACAAATAGTACAACACGGGAGAAACAAGATGGGCCAAGCCTGGCATGAGAAGTGATTTGAAGATATTTTGTTGCCTAGAATCCGTCCCTTTTCCAGTTCAGATGGTAGAGCTAGCAAAACCGGCTTCAACAGATTTGGAAAAGGCCTGCCTGCTTAGCATGCTTTTCTTCCTGTCTGACACACTTAGAGACTGCGAAGCCGCGTCTTGACACCTTGAGTTAGTTCACACTCCCGTGTATGCTGCCTCTGGCCTTCACCAGCTAACTTCCTGAAGTTGTGGGGAACTGCTTCTAAATTGCTCTTTAGAAATTTTCAAAAAATCATTAATTTGAGTCTTCAGTTCTTTATAGCTTCTCAACCATTGAAGTCAATTATATTTTTCTGATAAATACATATTTAAATTAATAAATTTCCCATGATGAGGGGATTTTTAGCCAGTATGGTATGCTGCTTTCCAATTATTCACCTGGAAAATGTGGTATTTTAAATGGATTAGCTTCTCTATAAAAGGTGTGACAATCAAGGTTTAGAGGTACTTGGTTTTGGTAAGTTCCTTTAAATTATATGTGTTTTTTAAAAAATAAATGTTAGTTTTATTTCAAAACTGAAATTTATGCAATATGAAATTATTATGCCTACCTGAGTTATCAAGGGTCTTTCAAGTGAAAAACACATAGTTGCTTTGAAAAATTAAACTGTAAGAATGATTTTGAAGATTAGGAAAAGTAGACTATTAGAAAATAACGCATTTTTTATTTGGTAAAAATACAAATCCAATTCTAGGGGCACCTGGGTGACTCAGTTGGTTAAGAATCTGCCTTCTGCTCAGGTCATGATCCTGGGGTCCTGGGACTGACCCCCACGTCAGGCTCCCTGCTCAGCAGGGAGTCTGCTTCTCCCTCTGCCCCTTACCCTGCTCATGCTCTCTCTCACTCTCTCTCTCATATAAATAAATAAAATCTTTAAAATAATACAAATTCTATTCTGGAAAAATAATACATTAAACCCCAGAAAATATAGAATGGAAATTCCATCTTCGCTTTCATAGAGGAGATTCTATTGACTCTAGTATCAATTTAGGCCTAAACAATATTGTCTAATGTCATGTGGTTATAATTCTGTCTAATTATAAGACTAAATGAAAAAAAAAAAAAAACCCAGACTTTGATCTGCAAAGAGTTGCCTAAACTTTAACAAGAAATGTTAAATATATTAAAAATGTAAACACTATGGTTTATTTGAGTTTTAGTGTATACTAAATAAAAGCAAATGTTTGCTAGCACTGTTTTAACTTCAATATTTCTAACATTTATAAATATTTTTCCTTATTGTTTGCTGGTTTGACTAACATGCAGAAAGAGAGCAAAAGTGAAATAAGAGCACAAGTGGGGGAAAAAAAGCAACTATCATTTTATGGCTCACATTCTCAACATGTTCTCAATGGAGAGGAATTTGAGTATATATTTCCTAAAGACCAAATGCATTAATATCTACAGAAAGAAGCCAACTAGTAATGAGCTAATAGTTCACTAATTAAGGTCATATTTATAGTTTTATTGTAAAGAATGATCATTTGCTGGTTTTAAAAAAAGGTTAAAAATCTAAACATCGACCGATAATAGGTAAAAGCCCTCTGTGATACTGAACCCCCCCCCAAATGTTTATGGGCAGTTCACACATACTTGTAATCTTAAACTGAAAGTCAGTGATGATTCTCATAAGTTAGAGAGATTTTATACCCCTACGCAATCAAAAATTTTGCTTTTTAGAGTAAATGAACAAATAAAACTCAGAAATGTATTAATAGAATTTTCCTCTTTACCTATATTATAAAAATTGGGGGTTTTCCATGATGTATGTAGTCACTGTCTAGAGCTAACATTGAAAGAACACATTAAGGCAGTGTTTCTCAAACTTCAGGTTACTTTGAATCACACAGGGATCTTGTTAGAATTCAAATTTAGATTATCTGGATCTGGTGTGATTTTGCGTTTCTTCCAATCCCCCAGATATTGTCCATGTTCCTTATCAGAGAACCACATTGAACAGCAATGCCCTGCCAGAACCTTCAATAAAAAGGCACAAATTCTCAACCCTGTTCTCACATTAAGCATTCACAATTCTGTAAAATATGTATTTTAGATTGCACATTCATAATAACAGAGAAAATAAGGATCTTCTTCCTGGATAAGAACTACAAAATTAAAATAAGATTTATTTATAAAGTTCCAGGGCACCTGGGAGATTCAGTCAGTTAAAGATCTGCTTTCTGCTCAGGTCATGATCCCAGGGTCCTGAGATCAAGCCCTGCATCAGGCTGCCTGCAGAGGAATGCTGAGCCAGGAGCTTCAGCGACCACAGAATCCTAAAGAGAAATTCTGCTGGTGTACATTGAAAACAGTGTCTGCCTCCCTTTGGTAACATTAATTGCTTTAATTGTTCTACTCAATCTCTGCATCAAACTGATTAAGTTAAAATTGAAAGTTGGTGCTCTAACCCTCCAATTTTTTCACACCATATATTTTGATTTTCCTAACCTGAACCCAGACAATCAACCTGGTTATTTCCTTTCATTATCTCTTCTCCATGTGCCTTTGACAAAACTTGAACCACCTCCAAACATGCAAATGGAAGATGTTAGAGACTTAAAGGGGTGCTAGGCACTCTGATTTTCCTTTCCGAGTGGTATTTGGAAGCAAGTGTGAGTTTAAGCGTGGGTACACTCTTCTGAATAAATTTTCAGTGGCACATTCAGTAGGCCACTCAAACTGGGTTTGGAATGGATGCATGCACACAAGACTAAAATATTTAGAGAACTGGATTCTTTATTTCTGAGGAGCAATATTCAAACCAAATATTTGGTACTTCCACAACATCATCACCAAACTATTTCCCAGTTCCCTTCACCTACAACAGATTCAGATACCTAATTTAGTGACCACTGTGGTTTGGCTTCAGATCGAGTTTTACGGATTCTATCCACAGATTTATCTGTAAGTTCCCAAATACCATTTGCAGACACTCCAAAGACACATCCTGTGACACTGAGCACCCTTGGATATCTCCAAAATAAATCCAGACGTCTAAATGGTTTCCCAACAAAAATCTACCATATATTTTATTTGTCAAGAGAGCACTTTGCTTAATGGCCTGCACAAGTAATGTCCTTGATGAGCATTTATCACATGAATGAAAGCCATTTTGGTACAGATTGTTCTTTCCATAAGAGCAATGATAATATCTTATTATTATGTATACATGTTTCTCATTTATTAGGATATCAACAAATGTTTGTGAGTGGAAATATATGATAGCCCTAGGTTTGTGCAGCTTTGCCTTCATTTTCAGGATGACTGACTTGTTATAAGGCATCCCTCCATCAATGAGGGAAAAAAACATTTTGATAACATATTATTTATTATCCTGGTTTTGTGGGCATGACCAGTGAATTGCTATAGACTGGAAACCCTACAGCAGATGGAGAGATCCCAAGTGAATATTCGTCCTATATGACAGACTGATTTCAGACTATGTTACAAGGCTACCTTAAAACTCACTTCTTCCGCGTAGTTTTTCAGTGACTGTCCTCCACTGGAGACTTCTCCCTAGAGGCAAAGTGGAAGAGAAGTTGAAAAAGTCAGAGGAAGGAGAAGGAGAACGATGGAAGATGAATCATGGAGTAGTGAAACCTGGGAACAACACCAAATCCTTACTGTTTTCCCACCATCTCAGTTGATATTTATGGGATAGTCAGTTTGGCAACTTTCTCCTCTGAAGGAAATAATTTTTTCAAGGCAACAATATTTCTCTTAAGTGGATTTTAAGTCACATAAACGAATAACCACTAGGAATAGCTAACTAAATCTTAGGATAGAATACTAAAAGAAATGGATAAAATTTTCTGTTACTAGTTTATAAATATGTTCTTAAAGTTAGATTAAGAAAAAAGTCACTCATTCCATATTCTATAAATCTGTATGAAGATCTAACACATGGATTTAAAAATATTTTTATGGGGAGAGTATAGATCATTAACCTGTCCTTTTCCCAATGTTTACTTGCAGCCTTTCTCACCTCGCTTGTACATTATTAGTAAATTCTCCATTATTTGTGCTTTTTACTAGACCTTCACTGGGCACTAGTAATCACTGAGATTTAAATCATAGAAATTCAACATAAAATTAAACATATATCCCAAATTCATCTAAACATTGATAGTCAAAATGGTCAAACAACTCATTAGTTTGAATAAGTTATATTTTTATACTATGCGGCCAGAGACATTTGGAAATAAATTCTGAGATATGATAAAAAGATAAATTCTAGGAGAACATGTATGTTTATAAGATAACTAATTAAGTGTGAATGGAGCTTACATTTGTTTCTAATTTTTCAAGTACATTTTTTTTTTATATTTCAAAGACTCTCCGTATATTATCTCACTTGACTGGTTTTTCACTACAACTTAAGGGCAAGACATCCTCAAGCCAATCTGATATATAAAGACCCTAAAGCCACAGGGGCTTAGGAAAGTGCGTAACTTCAAGGGACTTGGTATAGGCAAAGCTCTGCTGGGACCTGATTCAACTCTAACACTTCTCTATCTCACTGAAATGAAAAGTTTAACACATCAAAAAAAAAAAAAAAATTAAGTGTACTTTATTTTCTAAAAACTGTGATGTATACTCCAAAGCATTTTGAGAGGGTTCAAAAAAATAAATAAATAAAAAGAATGCTCATTTCAAACCAAAAATTAAGCTAAAAATAAAATGCTGATTTCCCTAAATGCTTAGAAATCACAGATATATATACTATTTTTTCCAAATCATGGTTTCCACTGGTGAAATATTCGTATGCTAGGAGTGCCTGGGTGGCTCAGTCGTTAAGCATCTGCTTTCAGCTCAGGTCATGATCCCTGGGTCCTGGGATCCAGCCCCACATTCGGCTCCCTGCTCAGCAGGAAGCCTGTTTCTCCCTCTGCTGCTCCCGCGGCTGTGTTCCCTCTCTAGCTGTGTTTCTCTTTGTCAAATAAATAAGCAAAATCTTTAAATAAAATAAAATAAAATAAATTCATACGCTATAGTTTAAATATTTCCAAATTCTTCCAAGCTTGTGGACTTTTCAATGGATAAGACACTTGTAGAGATAGGGCAGTTATATTTACTTAAGCTAAAATATAAACTATTGGGAAAAATCAAATCCATATAAAACCGCCAAACTGTGAAGAATTTAACTGAAAGCATACGAAGAAGGCTGGAAATTTTCTTCAGATAAACTGCTTTTTCTAGCTGAACTTGCTATACTATCTCCCTTTATTTGGACAATTAGTCTAGAAAGAATGCTGTGGACTCTTCCAGTTTGGCTCTTCCCTACGACAGAAAACCTGTCTTTTGTGTACTAATAGCAACCCCTGCTCCCTTTCCCCCCCTTACCCCCCTCCCCGCCCCCAACTTAGCCTGAGTTGCTAGGGGTAAGAAGACAAGGTGGCAAACGACTGGCTGGTATGGATCTGCTTTCTGGAGGGGCCAGTGTAGGAGGCCTGACTGGTTGACTTCTGTACCTCTGAGGGGTCACAGTGAGGGCTTAGAGAGCAGCCCCTGGTTACTCACTGAAGAGGGCTATTTGTTTCCTTAGAGCTAGAGTGCAGGGTTTTCCCAATTTGTCTGGACACTTACAGTCTTATGGTATGACCTGGGAATGACTGAGGGTTTTCCTGATGGTCAGATATAATCAAGGCACTGTGTACACTATAGGGCTTCTTGACAGGCTTGTTTCTTCCCACAGTGCCAGGTACTTTTCAGTATCTGTACCACAGAAAAGGAGAAACCCACACAACACCATTTGTTTCAAAGGCCACACAGACTGGAGTTAGGCTGTAACTTCCATTCAGAAATCACTGACCTGGGTCAGTGATGAATGAGGACCACGAAGTAAAAAGACCCTGAGAGGAAAATACTGAGGAAGCAAACACTTTGCAGAGAGGATTACAAATCTGGCACAGGGCCAAGTGAACGAAACAAAGAACAAGATGTCAGGATCTCTAATTCTTAGGGTGGGAATAGATGGCTCCCATCAAGAGGCTCCATTCAGTATAACTGTCTGGGGTTCCCCATTTCCAACATGGGACTGTTGAAATGCTGAGGCTGACCTTCCCTCCTTCCCCTGCTGGGGGCGCTAATGAAATAAAATCCCTTTCAAAGCACACAGTTGTCAACTAAGGTCATCCTATTCTAAATTTTAAAGAACTGGCATTTTAAATATCAAGTCTTTCAACAACATAATATTTTGATAATCATCCAGAAGTAAATCAAAATTATCCAAATGCAAAAACTCAGAGAGAGAAAATAAAGAAAAACTGATGTGATTACGGTTTACCATTTGGCATGGGATTGTGGCTGTTAGAGGTGAGGCTCTTGAGGCTCCCCTTTTTTATTTTCCATTTAAGAAAATATTCTCAGTGAAACAGAATATACTAGGCTAGGCTAGTATATACTAGCTAGACTAGGCTCACAGAACATACTAGGCTAGAATATACTAAGCTAGACTAGGCTCACGTTCTCCTGAATCCAATACCATTTTCCCTATCCTATGCTTCTCTTACTTAAATCAGTATTTTCTACTCACTTCTTACAAATCCTTAGGTAAAATACATCTAGACTTCCACTTTTACATAGAATATATTTATTCACAAACGTTTTATGTCTGAGGCCTTTGGCATGAATTTCTCCAAAGAAATTTTCACAAGAACCCTAATTTCACCAGAATGCTCTTTCTTCCCGCTTTTATGAATGAAATTAAACAATAATCCTAACACAGACAGCATCCTCTTAAGAAGAACATGTAGGAGAAAAGGAGCTTGATAGGAATGGCCAAGGCACATCTAAACTCCAGGGACTTGTAAATGTCACCCATTATTTATTCCAAAGTATTTATAAACACCTACCAACACCACATACTGCACTAGGTGTGGGAACAAAGAGGTGAACAAGAACTCATCCCTACCATAAAAAGTATACTTTAAGAAGACAGATATACAAGTTATTCGAATATAGAGCAAGTGTTACTTGACATAGGTGAACTCAAGGTGCTATGAGGGAAAAAAATGGAGGAAAGGGCACCTAGCCTTTCATTTATTTAATAAGGATTGAGAACTTATTTAATTCATTTATTTAATAAGTATTAAGAATTCTCATGTGCTAGAAGTTTTTGTAGCCATTGCATACATGTGATCAAAAAGACAAAGTAGAGGAATTTAGAAATTTCCAAGAGGAAATTATTATTTTATTTTATTTATTTATTTGACAGAGAGAGATCACAAGTAGGCAGAGAGGCAGGCAGAGAGAGAGGGGGAAGCAGGCTCCCCGCTGAGCAGAGAGCCTGATGTAGGGCTCAATCCCAGGACCCTGAGATCATGACCTGAGCCGAAGGCAGAGTTTAACCCACTGAGCCACCCAGGCACCCCGGAAATTATTTTTAATCTTAGTCTTAAAGACAGTCAATTAGCCAGATGAAGGAGCTGCATAAAGAGGAGCACTCTTACAAGGAAGGAAGATTTTATGTGGGGGCCCAGACACAATACAGCAAATACATGAAACCACAAGTATTACAATGAAGACCACTAATTAGACTATGCACAGAAATATACTCTATTTTTAGATAGAGAGGTATTAATATCATACATCATTTCCTAATTTTATACTACAATTTCCTGTAATACAGCTGTTAATATGATGGTCATATGTTGTGTTTTCTAATTTTTATTACACAGGATTACTGAATTTCTGGCAGATGTTAAATAAATTGAAGTTCAGCTTTCCAAACTCCAGCACATTCTACAGGCAGGAGTTACTTTTGATGTCTAAGAAAATAGGCAGTGATCTATTTCCAATCAGTAAAAAGCTGGGTACAGTAGTTTGTAATTCAGAAATTTTTGGAAAGCTCAAAATTCTTTCAAATCACTGATGGAGTCAATAACTTAATAGTTATACTTGCCTTCAGACTCATATATTAACAAGTGCTGTTTCTAATTGGCCCTGATATTTTTCATATTAAGTTAAATTTCTTTTTTCTGAAAATCTGCCCACGATCTTGTGAGTAAATGTTGCACTAGTGCAGATATTTCTTTCTCTGAAAATAACACCTTTATCCAATAGAGGAGATACCTGACTGCTTAGCATTGCTAAGAGTTAAAATACTGACATTTTAAGATAAGATGTTATGATTCACTCTGTCTTTAAGTTCCACGGATGCTGCAGGTTATATCTGCACTAGAAATTAGCAATCTAAGGCATGATCAGAAGTCAAATTTGTCCCCTCGGAAGGGGCAAATAATACTCAATCCCTAAGCGTATAACTAACAGTTAAACTAAAATGAAGAAGTTTACATTTTTCTTCCAATTTTTTTTTTATGTTAAACTAAATAATTCCCTTATGGTAATGCCTTTGCCTTAGAGACTTACCTTAAAAAAAAAAAATGGAAAAAGGCAGGAGCAATTATGGAATTAATGATTATCACTAATAATGTTAAATTTTTTTTTAAAGATTTTATTTATTTATTTGACACAGAGAGAGAGAGAGAGAGAGAGATCACAAGTAGGCAGAGAGGCAAGCAGAGAGAAAGAAGGGGAAGCAAGCTCCCTGCTGAACAGAGAGCCTGATGTAGGGCTCGATCCCAGGACCCTGGGCTCATGACGTGAGCCAAAGGCAGAGGCTTTAACCCACTGAGCCATCCAGGCACCCTAATAATGTTAAATTTTAAATAATGTAAGGTATTTTAGTGTTCCTTCTTATCTTCTGAAAAGTAACCATTCAGTTGCAAAAATGAGGGAAAAACCCATTTTATCCTTTTCTTTCCTTTAATCTCATGTGAAACAAAAAAGAGGGGGCAATGCAAAGCCAGTAATGAAAGGCTCCCTGTTTGAGAGAGTGGTAACTTTTATCAGCAGATTTTGGGCAAGAGAAGGGACAGGATGAGAGGGTGCAGCTATAAGAATGGATGACTAGGGGGCACCTGGGTGGCTCAGTGAGTTAGGCCACTGCCTTTGGCTCAGGTCATGATCTCAGGGTCCTGGTATCGAGCCCCGCATCAGGCTCTCTGCTCGGTGGGGAGCCAGCTTCCTCCTCTCTCTCTGCCTGCCTCTCTGCCTACTGTGATCTCTCTCTTTCTCTGTCAAATAATAAATAAAATCTTAAAAAAAAAAAAAAAGAATGGATGGCTAGTGTTAATGATATTTAATTGCACTGACTTGTAGAATAGACAGATATATATATATATATATATATATTATTGGTCAATTGATTTTAGGAAAATCCTTTTGACCTTCAACCATTATTATACAAGTCATACGTATCTTCTCTGATATGTTGATGAACTTATCATATCAATGATTAATACTGTTTCACTATTACCATATGCAGAAAGTAGTATTCATTCATTCTTTCTAAAATGATTTAGGGATGTCTGCGTGGCTCAGTTAAGCTGCTGATCAAGCCTCATGTCCCTGACATAACTCCATGCTCAATGGGGAGTCTGCTTGTCTTTCTCTTTCTTCCTCTGCCCCCTCCCACTTGTGCACACATTCTCTCTCCCTCTCTCTCTCTCAAATAAATAAAATCTTTTAAAAAAATAAAAATAAAATGGTTTAATGTGCCAAACGAGCAAACTATCAGCTGTAAGATCTTGGAGAGTCAACTTTTCTTCTGAAGCAGAGTTTCTTCATAGATAAAACTTAGACAGCAGAACCACAGGGTAGTGTTTCATATGACATAGTGAATGTGTAAGAATATGCGAAATTTCCACTGTAAAGTGCAGTGTTATTATTTCGCAAATGTCTATATCTCCATTGATCCCCCACCTATTGGTTTTCCTGCTTCTTGCCCTGGCTCCTTTACTCAAATTTCTATGTGTTCCTTTGATACCATGACATCTTTATCAAAACACATATCACATTCTATTATAATCACTGGTTATTTGCTCAGTCTTTCCTGTTTAAGTTCTTAGAGAGCAAAAATTATATTTATTAATTTTTGCTTCCTCTGTCCTGGTGCTGGGCCTGGCAAAATGGAGAATGAATGGATAAATAAACAATCTGTAGATCTTATGTGCTCTGGATCTCTGCAGAGGCTATACAATTCAAAATTTATAAAATGGGATAAAAGAAGTAAATCGCTTTTTAAAACAATGAGGAAATTATTACTGAATGCTTGTTTAACAAATCCACTGAAGGGACACCTGGGTGACTCAGTCAGTTACCTGAGCCTTCAGCTCAGGTAATGATCCCAGGGTCCTGGGATTGAGGCCCACTTCGGGCTCCCTGCTCAGCAGACAGCCTGCTTCTCTCTCTGCCTCTACCTGCCAATCCCCCTGTTTGTGCTCTCTCTCTCTCTCTCTGACAAATAAATAAATAAAATCTTTTAAAAAAAAAAAAAGTTAAGGGGGGAGGAGTCAAGATGGCGGAGAAGTAGCAGGCTGAGACTACTTCAGGTAGTGGGAGATCAGCTAGATAGCTTATCTAAAGATTGCAAACACCTACAAATCCAACGGGAGATCGAAGAGAAGAAGAACAGCAACTCTAGAAACAGAAAATCAATCACTTTCTGAAAGGTAGGACGGGCGGAGAAGTGAATCCAAAGCGACGGGAAGATAGACCGCGGGGGGAGGGGCCGGCTCCCGGCAAGCGGCGGAGCAACGGAGCACAAAATTGGGACTTTTAAAAGTCGGTTCCGCTGAGGGACATCGCTCCAGAGGCTTAACCGGGGTGAAGCCCACGCAGGGTCAGCGTGGCCTCAGGTCCTGCAGGGTCACAGAAGGATCAGGGGTGTCTGAGTGTCGCAGAGCTTACAGGTATTAGAACAGGGAAGCCGGCTACAGAGACAGAGCCGAGGAGTAAGCTCTAAGCTCGGGGTTACCTTGAACCGGTCGCAGGCTCGGTCAGCTCGGAGCGCGGCCGGAGGCAGGGTGACGGGAGTAAATCGGCGCTGTTCTCTGAGGGCGCACTGAGGAGTGGGGCCCCGGGCTCTCGGCTCCTCCGGGCCGGAGACCGGGAGGCCGCCATCTTCATTCCCGCCCTCCGGAACTCTACGGAAAGCGCTCAGGGAACAAAAGCTCCCGAAAGCAAACCCGAGCGGATTACTCAGCCCGGCCCCTGGTAAGAGCGGTGCAACTCCGCCCGGGGCAAAGACGCTTGAGAATCACTACAACAGGCCCCTCCCCCAGAAGATCAACAAGAAGCCCAGCCAGGACCAAGTTCACCTACCAAGGAGTACAGTTTCAATACCAAGGAGAGCAGCGTAATTCCAAAGGAGGAGAAAGCAAAGCATGGAACTCATGGCTTTCTCCCCATGATTCTTTAGCCTTGCAGTTAATTTAATTTTTTTTTAATTTATTTTTCTTCTTCTGCTAAATTTTTTTAACTTTTACCCTTTTCTTTTTTAACGTTTTTTAACTAGTTTATTTAATATATATATATATTTTTTTCCTTTTTATATTTTTTTCTTTATTGGTTTTCTTTTTTTAATTGTTTTTTTTTCTTTTTTTTTTTCTTCTTTCTGAACCTCTTTTTATCCCCTTTCTCCCCCTCACGATTTGGGATCTCTTCTGATTTGGCTAAAGCATATTTTCCTGGGGTTGTTGCCACTCTTTTAGTATTTTACTTGCTCCTTCATCTGCTCTTATCTGGACAAAATGACAAGGCGGAAAAATTCACCACAAAAAAAAGAACAAGAGACAGTACCAAAGGCTAGGGACCTAATCAATACAGACATTGGTAATATGTCAGATCTAGAGTTCAGAATGACGATTCTCAAGGTTTTAGCCGGGCTTGAAAAAGGCATGGAACATATTAGAGAAACCCTCTCGGGAGATATAAAAGCCCTTTCTGGAGAAATAAAAGAACTAAAATCTAACCAAGTTGAAATCAAAAAAGCTATTAATGAGGTGCAATCAAAAATGGAGGCTCTCACTGCTAGGATAAATGAGGCAGAAGAAAGAATTAGCGATATAGAAGACCAAATGACAGAGAATAAGGAAGCTGAGCAAAAGAGGGACAAACAGCTACTGGACCATGAGGGGAGAATTCGAGAGATAAGTGACACCATAAGACGAAACAACATTAGAATAATTGGGATTCCAGAAGAAGAGGAAACAGAGAGGGGAGCAGAAGGTATATTGGAGAGAATTATTGGAGAGAATTTCCCCAATATGGCAAAGGGAACAAGCATCAAAATCCAGGAGATTCAGAGAACCCCCCTCAAAATCAATAAGAATAGGTCCACACCCCGTCACCTAATAGTAAAATTTACAAGTCTTAGTGACAAAGAGAAAATCCTGAAAGCAGCCCAGGAAAAGAAGTCTGTAACATACAATGGTAAAAATATTAGATTGGCAGCAGACTTATCCACAGAGACCTGGCAGGCCAGAAAGAGCTGGCATGATATATTCAGAGTACTAAACGAGAAAAACATGCAGCCAAGAATACTATATCCAGCTAGGCTATCATTGAAAATAGAAGGAGAGATTAAAAGCTTCCAGGACAAACAAAAACTGAAAGAATTTGCAAATACCAAACCAGCTCTACAGGAAATATTGAAAGGGGTCCTCTAAGCAAAGAGAGACCCTAAAAGTAGTAGATCAGAAAGGAACAGACACAATATACAATAACAGTCACCTTACAGGCAATACAATGGCACTAAATTCATATCTCTCAATACTTACCCTGAATGTTAATGGACTAAATGCCCCAATCAAAAGACACAGGGTATCAGAATGGATAAAAAAACAAAACCCATCTATATGTTGCCTACAAGAAACTCATCTTAAACCTGAAGACACCTCCAGATTTAAAGTGAGGGGGTGGAAAAGAATTTACCATGCTAATGGACATCAGAAGAAAGCAGGAGTGGCAATCCTTATATCAGATCAATTAGATTTTAAGCCAAAGACTATAATAAGAGATGAGGAAGGACACTATATCATACTCAAAGGAACTGTCCAACAAGAAGATCTAACAATTTTAAATATCTATGCCCCTAACATGGGAGCAGCCAACTATATAAACCAATTAATAACAAAATCAAAGAAACACATCGACAATAATACAATAATAGTAGGGGACTTTAACACTCCCCTCACTGAAATGGACAGATCATCCAAGCAAAAGATCAAAAAGGAAATAAAGGCCTTAAATGACACACTGGACCAGATGGACATCACAGATATATTCAGAACATTTCATCCCAAAGCAACAGAATACACATTCTTCTCTAGTGCACATGGAACATTCTCCAGAATAGATCATATTCTCGGTCCTAAATCAGGTCTCAACCGTTATCAAAAGATTGGAATCATTCCCTGCATATTTTCAGACCACAATGCTCTGAAGCTAGAACTCAATCACAAGAGGAAATTTGGAAAGAACCCAATTACATGGAGACTAAACAGCATCCTTCTAAAGAATGAATGGGTCAACCAGGAAATTAAAGAAGAGTTGAAAAAATTCATGGAAACAAATGATAATGAAAACACAACGGTTCAAAATCTGTGGGACACGACAAAGGCAGTCCTGAGAGGAAAATATATAGCGGTACAAGCCTTTCTCAGGAAACAAGAAAGGTCTCAGGTACACAACCTAACCCTACACCTAAAAGAGCTAGAGAAAGAACAAGAAAGAAACCCTAAACCCAGCAGGAGAAGAGAAATCATAAAGATCAGAGCAGAAATCAATGAAATAGAAACCAAAAAAACAATAGAACAAATCAACGAAACTAGGAGCTGGTTCTTTGAAAGAATTAATAAGATCAATAAACCCCTGGCCAGACTTATCAAAAAGAAAAGAGAAAGGACCCAAATAAATAAAATCATGAATGAAAGAGGAGAGATCACAACGAACACCAAAGAAATACAGACAATTATAAGAACATACTATGAGCAACTCTACGCCAACAAATTTGACAATCTGGAAGAAATGGATGCATTCCTAGAGACATATAAACTACCACAACTGAACCAGGAAGAAATAGAAAGCCTGAACAGACCCATAACCAGTAAGGAGATTGAAACAGTCATCAAAAATCTCCAAACAAACAAAAGCCCAGGGCCAGATGGCTTCCCGGGGGAATTCTACCAAACATTTAAAGAAGAACTAATTCCTATTCTCCTGAAACTGTTCCAAAAAATAGAAATGGAAGGAAAACTTCCAAACTCATTTTATGAGGCCAGCATCACCTTGATCCCCAAACCAGACAAGGATCCCATCAAAAAAGAGAACTACAGACCAATATCCTTGATGAACACAGATGCAAAAATTCTCACCAAAATACTAGCCAATAGGATTCAACAGTACATTAAAAGGATTATTCACCACGACCAAGTGGGATTTATTCCAGGGCTGCAAGGTTGGTTCAACATCCGCAAATCAATCAATGTGATACAACACATTAATAAAAGAAAGAACAAGAACCATATGATACTCTCCATAGATGCTGAAAAAGCATTTGACAAAGTACAGCATCCCTTCCTGATCAAAACTCTTCAACGTGTAGGGATAGAGGGCACATACCTCAATATTATCAAAGCCATCTATGAAAAACCCACCGCAAATATCATTCTCAATGGAGAAAAACTGAAAGCTTTTCCGCTAAGGTCAGGAACACGTCAGGGATGTCCATTATCACCACTGCTATTCAACATAGTACTAGAAGTCCTAGCCTCAGCAATCAGACAACAAAAGGAAATTAAAGGCATCCAAATCGGCAAAGAAGAAGTCAAACTATCACTCTTTGCAGATGATATGATACTATATGTGGAAAACCCAAAAGACTCCACTCCAAAACTGCTAGAACTTGTACAGGAATTCAGTAAAGTGTCAGGATATAAAATCAATGCCCAGAAATCAGTTGCATTTCTCTACACCAACAACAAGACAGAAGAAAGAGAAATTAAGGAGTCCATCCCATTTACAATTGCACCCAAAACTATAAGATACCTAGGAATAAAGCTAACCAAAGAGACTAAGAATCTATACACAGAAAACGATAAAGTACTCATGAAAGAAATTGAGGAAGACACAAAGAAATGGAAAAATGTTCCATGCTCCTGGATTGGAAGAATAAATATTGTGAAAATGTCTATGCTACCTAAAGCAATCTACACATTTAATGCAATTCCTATCAAAGTACCATCCATTTTTTTCAAAGAAATGGAACAGATAATCCTAAAATTTATATGGAACCAGAAAAGACCTCGAATAGCCAAAGGAATATTGAAAATGAAAGCCAAAGTTGGTGGCATCACAATTCCGGACTTCAAGATCTATTACAAAGCTGTCATCATCAAGACAGCATGGTACTGGCACAAAAACAGACACATAGATCAATGGAACAGAATAGAGAGCCCAGAAATAGACCCTCAACTCTATGGTCAACTAATCTTCGACAAAGCAGGAAAGAATATCCAATGGAAAAAAGACAGCCTCTTCAACAAATGGTGTTGGGAAAATTGGACAGCCACAGGCAGAAAAATGAAATTGGATCATTTCCTTACACCACACACGAAAATAGACTCAAAATGGATGAAGGATCTCAATGTGAGAAAGGAATCCATCAAAATCCTTGAGGAGAACACAGGCAGCAACCTCTTCGACCTCAGCCGCAGCAACATCTTCCTAGGAACATCGCCAAAGGCAAGGGAAGCAAGGGCAAAAATGAACTATTGGGATTTCATCAAGATCAAAAGCTTTTGCACAGCAAAGGAAACAGTTAACAAAACCAAAAGACAACTGACAGAATGGGAGAAGATATTTGCAAACGACATATCAGATAAAGGGCTAGTGTCCAAAATCTATAAAGAACTTAGCAAACTCAACACCCAAAGAACAAATAATCCCATCAAGAAATGGGCAGAGGACATGAACAGACATTTCTGCAAAGAAGACATCCAGATGGCCAACAGACACATGAAAAAGTGCTCCACATCACTCGGCATCAGGGAAATACAAATCAAAACCACAATGAGATACCACCTCACACCAGTCAGAATGGCTAAAATTAACAAGTCAGGAAATGACAGATGCTGGCGAGGATGCGGAGAAAGGGGAACCCTCCTACACTGTTGGTGGGAATGCAAGCTGGTGCAACCACTCTGGAAAACAGCATGGAGGTTCCTCAAAATGTTGAAAATA
Organism: Enhydra lutris kenyoni; assembly: GCF_002288905.1. Classification (NCBI taxonomy): domain Eukaryota; kingdom Metazoa; phylum Chordata; class Mammalia; order Carnivora; family Mustelidae; genus Enhydra; species Enhydra lutris. The sequence goes on from NW_019154133.1 coordinate 13,984,692, forward strand.
GAACTACCCTATGACCCAGCAATTGCACTGCTGGGTATTTACCCTAAAGATACAAACGTAGTGATCCGAAGGGGCACGTGCACCCGAATGTTTATAGCAGCAATGTCTACAATAGCCAAACTATGGAAAGAACCTAGATGTCCATCAACAGACGAATGGATAGAGAAGATGTGGTATATATACACAATGGAATACTATGCAGCCATCAAAAGAAATGAAATCTTTCCATTTGCGACGACGTGGATGGAACTAGAGGGTATCATGCTTAGCGAAATAAGTCAATCGGAGAAAGACAACTATCATATGATCTCCCTGATATCAGGGAGAGGAGATGCAACATGGGGGGTTAAGGGGGTAGGAGAAGAGTAAATGAAACAAGATGGGATTGGGAGGGAGACAAACCATAAGTGACTCTTAATCTCACAAAACAAACTGAGGGTTAATGGGGGGAGGGGGGTTGGGGGGGTGGGATTATGGACATTGGGGAGGGTATGTGCTATGGTGAGTGCTGTGAAGTGTGTAAACCTGGCGATTCACAGACCTGTACCCCTGGGGATAAAAAGATATTATATGTTTATGAAAAATAAAATTAAAAAAAAAAAAAAAGTTAAAAAACAAAACAAAACCCACTGAAGAAGCTGCTGATTAATTAGGATTTATAAGTAGTTATTGAATAGAATTTTTACCTTGAAATATGAAAAATATGTATTATTAAGTATATTTTTATTATTTTTTGGTAACTGAGGTTATGGGTGACTATTTTCATAACATGAAAATGGAAATATTCAAAATTGACCTTTTAAAAATATAATGAGATACAGAATTAAGGAAAACCACATTTAAAAAAAAAACTTTGAGAAATAAAGACTAAATGGAAGAGACACAAGATGAAACAAACACAACAGATAATGCCTTAGGAGAATCAGAATGTTAAAAAAAAAGATAGGGAAAATTTTTAATCAAAAAGAAATTTAAAAAGGGATTTTTAAAACAGCATTTTAGGGGAAATGATAAACACTGAAGATAGGTAAAAGGTGATATAAAGTTGACTCTTGAATGATGGAGGGGTTAGGGTACTAACCCCTTCCCTCTGTTCCAGTCAAAAATAGATGTATAACTTTTGTCTCACCCATAACTTAACTTCTAATAGTCCATTGTTGACCAGAAGCCTTGCCCATAATATAAACAGTCAATTAACACATATTTTATATGTGATATGTATTATGTGCTGTATTCTTACAATGAAGTAAGCTAGAGAAAAGAAAATGTTATTAAGAAAATGGTGAGGAAGAGGGGCACCTGGTGGGTTAAGCCTCTGCCTTTGGCTCAGGTCATGACCTTAGGATCCTGGGATTGAGCCCCGCGTTAGGCTCTCTGCTCGGCAGGGACCCTGCTTCACCCTCTCTCTCACTGCCTGCCTCTCTGCCTACTTGTGATCTCTGTCTGTCAAATAAATTAAATTTTTTAAAAAACGGTAAGGAAGAGAAAATACAGGTACAGCACTGTACTATATTTATGGGGGGAAAAAATCCCTATGTAAGTCGCTCTACACATGGTTTGAACCCATGTTCCCCAAGGGCCAGCTACGGATAATAGAAGACCCTGAAGAAGGAAACAAAAGCAAGGGAACAGAATAGATGCAAAAAAATTGTAATTCCAGAAAATTTCCCTGAAATAATAATAACAAATTACATACTGAACAGCATGTCTGACAATAGTTAGCCGGACAGTCTGACTACCAAAAGATAAATTCTAGCACATTTATTGTATTTTAAAGAAAAAGAAAAAGTCCTTCGGGCATTTAGAAAAATATACATGATATATGGGGGAATTTAGATTATCATTAAATTTTAACAATAGCAATTTATGCCAATAGAAAAATGAAGATACTGAAGGAAAGAAAATGTGAGCCCAGGAATCTGGTAGAGAATGAGCTTCAAAAAACCAAAATGCCTACACATATGAATGTATGGTGAGCATTAACTACAGAGTTAACCTGTCCTGAGGCCACATGGCAGTTTGAAAGGGGAGAATATATTATGTATTAGCTATTTACTCTGACAATGTGGATTTTGTACGACTATTAAAAATTGAGAGAGAATAGAGAAAGCATATGCATTTTTTTGTTTTCAGTATTCATATTGGTAGATGGATTAGTATTTTTATCCTGAGACTGTTGGGTGTAATGCTTTAAAACAAATAAGTTATTATGGACTATATTAATTCTAATATCACTTTTTTCATTGAATATCAAAATTATGGGTATGGAAAAGAAAGAGATAAAGATATAATAATAAAAGATTAAATTAAAGTTTTCGTATCCTCTTATCTGAATTCAAAGTGTCAATATGAACTAACTGCCCACTCAAAAGGGCTAGAAATAATGACCAACCCAGTAGCAATGAGCATCCCTAGTGTCTAGACTGTGATCTAGAAATACTGTTTCTCACTAGAGGAAACTAGGGGTTTTTCAAAAAACATTGGTTTATTCCATGTTTGGTGCAGGATATGTAAAACATAAGCTTGGGACATCTTATGTTTAACTTATGCTTATCTTGTTTTATAGATTAAAAGATTTAAAGACATACCTGATTTTAAAAAGTTGGCAAAGTTGACAATAATGTCAATAGGTTCATCTTTGAGTGATAAAGCTGCTTTTAAAATGGAAGGAACATATGATAATAAAAGTCAGGATAGTTGTTATTTATGGGGAGAGGCAGAGGTTGTGACTGGGACAGGGCACAATAGAGGGATTTCTCAGTTGTCTAGCAAAATTCTATTTCTTAATGTGGGTAGTAGTGTCATTTATAATAAGTCATGAAGCCATAAGTTTCATTTAGATGATTCTGTATATTTGTGTTCTATTTTGTAACAAAAGCTATATAAAATTAAAAAGCAGCCATTTCTAATATTAAGCTATAAAGTTACAGATATAATTGTAAGGCACAAGGGAAACTCTTTAAAAATTAGAGTGAAATGTTATAATGCTCTATTTACTATCGGCTACATCTCCATGGTCACATATCTAATCTCTCATTGATCCAAATCTTTAGGTGTATGTAACGAAGTAATTATTGGTTATATATCTAGACAAGTGGTTAAAGAACACTCTTATTGTTCTGATTCAATCTTAAGCTAATCTAATTATAACACTGACCTCATAAAAATCAGTTGGCAATTTTGATTTTTACCATTTGAAATAATTACGCCTTTAAATTCTCTTCCATTAAGCTTTTAAAAAAATCAATAGATGTCACTTTGGAATCTGTAAAGTACCTGTATAAATTCTCTAAGGTCAATGAAATATGAATGTCAGCGTCATAATTTAAACCAAACATACAATGTATTCTTTTAAAATTAAATTAACTTGTGTCTTTGCAAAATGGCTAAATGGCTAAGATGGCCAACTTCCTGAACTGTGACTCAAATGGGAGCAGGCAGGAAAACTGATACCCAGTGCTCATGAAATACCAAGACTTTTATTTCTCTCCTGTTCTCAGCCCATGTTTCCTTAATTTAAAAAAAAAACAGTGATTGATTTTTTTAGATAAGTAACAATACTAGGCATTTCTCTACATTGAAAAAAACCTATTCCTCTAACAGATCACGTACATAAATAATTTTGTGTTTCCTCCAACATTATCTCTGATTTTTTAATTCAGCAACAAAAAGACCAGTTTCATATTTCAGACACTCTTACATTATTTAAAAAACATCATAGGACTATGGAATAAGAAAAATTATTTTTCACTGACTTGTAAATGTAAACAAATGTAGGTAGTATAGTGCAGAAGTACTGCGTGAAAAGTGTATTTTTATTCCTTAAAACATTTATTTAAAAGAGGTTGATTTTCTTATGTTTTAATTGATTCTTTAAGTGGTCCAAGGGGAATGCAATCTACAGAACTAAGTTTCAAACCAAATAAATGAAATGTATGAAGTAACATTATCTAGCCAGTCACAAACTTGGCAGCTGATGTCATAAACAGTGTCACTAGGAGAGTTGTGACTTGCTTGGAGGAAATATGTTGGAACATAATCAATGTCCCAAGAGGTGACCTCCAGATAAATAAGAAAAGTGACTTAGAGGGGAAGATAGAGGTGGTATTTATTCAAAGTAGTCCCAATTACTGACTCTGAAGTTTTGTCTATAGTCTCTAGGATAATTTGAAAAGACAATTCCCACTATTATGTCTGAACTTGCCTCCTGTGTTTATGTATAGCATTTCTTGTTTAATATGAGTCGGTCACTGGACTAAGACGTGGCCTTGATTTGATCAAAAAATGATGTCCTTGATCAAAAAAATGATGTCCTCAGGAGGCACGAGAACAGGCTTTGGAGTCAAGCAACTACGGACTCACACCCCAGTTCTGCCACATGTTCTATGTGCACGGGGCAAATTATATAACTTCCCTGGGTCCCAATTTCTTCTTCAGTAAATGGTGACAACACCATGTACATCTCATGGGTTACCATGAGGACTACGTGAAATAATGTTGATAAAGCACAGAAGACAAGATTGAAAGCCTCGCTGTTATCATTATTAATCAGGATAATAAGTGTTAGTACTAGTATTAGGAGGTTTTCAGTGAATGAAAGACAGAGAAAGCCAACCTGCTACTATGCAAGGTAAGAAAATTAGAGATGTGCTTAATTCTTCAAGGAGATAGCTGGAAAGGGGACCCGACTGTGGGGAAATCAGATGCTAATTTTTCATTTCCCTAGTCTTATTTTGGTGTCACTTTCATTACAAGGATCTTACACTTTCAATGACAGGTAATTACCAAATGACTTCATGTACAAATAAATCTTCAGCAGTAACTTAAGGTTGGCTGATGGTGAGAGAAAGAGGACTTTTACAAGACTGGACATTAGAACTAGAAAGAAGCAAATGACACAAATGAAGAGAAATTGTTGAGAAAAGGGAATAAGACAGCATCCTTAATAGGACTTTATTCTTGACCATCTCTTCTTCAACTCAAGAGTGTCCCCAAATAATCCAGTCATACTGAGTAAACTCCAGATCCCTATACAGTCAGCACCTCTGTCTCTTTGTCTCTCTGTCCTTCCTCCTGTCCCTCCTCCCTACTCAAGCCATTCCTTTGTGCATTTCATGCCTACTTCCTGATGTCACCTAGCAAGATTCTACTCTTGACAAGGCTAAGTACAGTACCTCTCATTCCAAGAGGACTCCCCTGACCCACACATTTGTGTTGCTCTTCCCATGTGTTCCCATGATTCCCTAAAATTAGAGAATTTACCACACTGACTGCCTTGGCCTGTCCACTACATTGTCAACTCCACAGACACAGCTTTAACATTTGCGGGCCTGAGGCAAGAGGTCAAGCAGAGGTCCACAATGCCAACAAGCCATGAAATAAAATACATTCTGACTTTCAAACAGATTTGGCAGGCTAGCTTCAAATTCAAAATTCTTATATTCCTTCAAGTTCTGCACCATAACTGGGCAGAAAAGGGACAGCAGGAAGGCAGTGCTGACCCTAGTGCCATATTCTTGCCTCTCTTTTCCCCCATCCCATGCTGTACCACCAGGGGCTTTGTGAATGTATGCATCTCCAAGCTCATTTATACCCTCCCAGATAGCTGCTGCTTGTCCACACCTCAGGCTTGGCAACTGAGCTCTTGGGGAGGGATGGACAAAAGAAAGAAGCCATGGAGGCTCAGGAAGTAGGTTTCAAATCTTTTGGGCAGAAGACTCCAAGATCCTGTACAAAGCATATGGTCAGGGTCCAAGTAGATATAGTCCCTTGACTGAGGGACTCCTCATCTCATGCAGGGGGCACAGCCTGGAACTGGACTAAGGATACCATGGAAGCTCTCTGACAGTAGACACTTCCATCTCTTTACTATCTGTAGCACTTAATGCAGGGCTTGGCATCTGAGAGTCACTCCAAAGTATTTTTTTGAATGAATGAGGATTATTACAAAAGGCATATATTTTTAATTTAAGGTGCCAAATTATCAAAAGATAGTTAGAAAATGTGGTTAGAAACATAAGAAGACGAAGACTGTAAAAGTCTTGAATATTTTAGAAATGACAGAATCATGGAGATTCAAGTAGCAAAAGATGGGGATAAAGGTTGTATTTTAGATCTTTTTAGGGTCCACACAAAATATGGTTCAAATATGAACTAAAGAAAGATACTTTAAAAATGGGTTCTGGTGCGTGTGTGCATGTGTGTGTGTGTGTGTGTGTGTGTGTGTGTGTGTGTGTGTGTTTGATGAGGACAATGACCCTAAAACATAGATAAACAAAAATAAACTAAGGATAGACTAAAAGAATAACAATAAATGAGTGAGATCCAATGAAATTGCCCTATCAAAAAACAGACCTTCAGCCTCACCATCTAAAATAGCTTATCTGAGGAAAGACCAGAGGCACAGTTCTCTCTAGGATAGGCAGAATGCTTTGCAGTGTGATCACCAAGCAAGCTGGGTAAAACTTTAAAGGAAACAAAGTAGAAAAGGATGTGGAAGGGCCTGTTTACCAAAGATACCCTTGCAATCAGATTCTGCTAACTACAGGGTATACCACACTTCTTCAGCCTTGTCTCACATTTCTGTGAACTATGAAGTGCTACTAGAGTTTATGCAGATCACCCAACACGCACAACCTTGGGAACCACAATTTGAATGCTTGATTAAATCAAAGGCAGGGCATAGAACGTGGAGCTCATAATGATGCTCCAAGTCTCTTTGATGCGGTACTGTTTTCTTTTTGTGGTCTAAAACCCTTGCCCCTTTGGGAAGTAGAGCCCCAAGATGTTCTATAAGAAGAAATTTCTATGTTAATTCTTAGTCCAAAAAGTAAATTTAATGTGCCTTACAGAACAAAGCTTACTTTGGGGCCCTGAAAAGGGCCAAACCACATCACAGAGAGTAGGAAGATATCTTCCATTCTCATGAAGGTATGCCCATCTTTAGAACCATGTTCAAAGCAAACATCTTTTGAAGTCTTACTGAACATGACTGAACATTGAGGTTTATTACAATGTTTTTGCATGTGTTTGCATTTTGTGAAAACAGCTAGGATCAGAAGCAGAGAAGCCAAAAAGATTTGCTGCCAGGTTGGGGAATCTAAAAGCCAGAAATTTCAAGAGAAAAAAATAATTCTTATAACATGTGGACCCTAATTTTACATACTCTCAATGTTAATTGAAATAAACACCTGGAATCCTGGGTACTTTCTGACAATGCACTTCAAAGCCAAACTACTTAGCCCTGTCTCATATCCAGAGCAATACTGCAAGTTAGAAGTTCAATGTAGCTCATCTTATGGTCACTGCCAGTTAGTTAAACATACCAGTTTAATAAAGCTGAGTCATGAGAAGGCAGCCTTGGTATTTTTAAAGATCACAAATCTCCTGGGAAACAGTTCTCTTTACGCCTCCCGAATGCCCTTTGGAGACAACACAAATATAGCTAATCAAGGTACTTGTCACACGGAGTTTTGTCTTAGATTACTGAGAGGCTTTCATCTCACTCGGCTGAGCGCTGGCCTCAGGGCTGACCACCACATACAATCACACAACATATACCCCAACCAAGGAGGTGACGGAAACAAATGTTGGCCACTTTTGTGGAGGAGAAAAGTTTCAGTGGCAGGTGAGATAAAGCAATACACAACAACACATTTTCAAGTTTTTCAAGAAGATGAAACTAACCTAGTTAAACTAATTGTTAAATACGCTGCTATGTTATTTAAAAGATCACATATAGCATTATAAAAAGGTAGCCAGATGGCAGTTCATATGAAAAAGGAGGGAATCTTTAGGTAACTAAACTACTAACTAACTACTAACTAACTACAACGTTAGTGTGTATAGCAGTGCAATGAAAACTACTGCAAAGCTATTTCAATGGTAGGCGTGGTTCATAAATCACAATCAGCTCCTTCAGGTTAATAGTTAGATTGTACACAGCTGGCTTGGTTAGAGTGTTGTGCTTTGGCTGGGTACGTTGTAAGGAGAGATGATTAAGGTGGAGAAAAGTCTGGGAAGAATGTGACATAAGGAATATTTGACGAAGTCGTTTACTTTTCATCATAAGGACAGAAGATGTAAAGAAAGAGGGAGATATTTAACTAATGGAAGATTTAAAAGATGGAGAGGAAAACAGAGTTCTTTCTTGTTTCAGAGAGCAAAAGTGAGGGATATAGATGAATGTTTCATGGAGGCAGATTTTTCTCTCCAAATGAGGAGGCATTGTTGTAGAGTAATAAAATATGGGTGGGAGCAAGAAGTTTCAGGAAAAACTGTTGCCTGAAATCTTGGGAGCAAGATGAGATAGTGAGCTACAGCAGGAGTTCTTCATTGAGGAAGATGTTGCCTTATAGTCTCACATTGAGCTTTCATATTTCCTTCTCTTAGGAAACCTGATCTCTTCCTAGAGTTCCCATCCTGGGCATCTACACTGAGGCATATTGGCAGCAAAGGGATAGAATCAGACTGGCTTTTGTTTCCCACAATTATAACCCTACCGCATTTTTTTTAAGGTTTTATTTATTTGATGGGCAGAGATCACAAGTAGGGAGAGAGGCAGGCAGAGAGAGAGAAAAAAAACAGGCTCCCTGCTGAGCAGAGAGCCTGTTGGGCTGTGGGGCTCATTCCCAGGACTCTGGAATCATGACCTGGGCCGAAGGCAGAGGCTTTAACCCACTGAGCCACCCAGGCACCCCAACCCTGTTGTATTTAATTCAGGACAATGAGGTAAAAACCTTTAATAGTTAGCCTTGCTTTTGACTGTGTTATCTGAAAAAGGAAGGGAGAATGGTCTTTATCTTGTAGCTACTACAGACCACATATGTGGCTCTGTGCTCAATCCTCATAATATTCATGTCAATTAATTATTTCTTTTTTATAGACAAAGAAACAGACTAAGAAAATTCCAAAGTAGAGCCAGGTTTTGAATTTTATGGTCTTGATCCCTATGATCTTTCCAGAAGACAGAGAATGAAATCAATTACATTAGTCAAATTGAATGTTTTGACTGTGACTGAGGTTGAATTAAGCCCCTACCTGGACCCTTAATCCAGTTCCGTCAATTCCTCTATCTATAATTTTCTACTCCTTAGTTTTGCTAATCTAGGGTCAACCAAACAAATTACTTACACTAAACCTGAATGTAAATTCTTAATCTGGACAATGAACCCATTCAAATACATGTAAAATAACTTAAGGAAAAAACAACAAAAACAAAAACAAAAACAAAAAAAAACAAAAAACAACCTTATTATGAATCATCAAAGCTTGCATTACGTTCTTATAAGAATTTATGAAGTAATATTGCAAAAACTCCATGCCCAGATAAATTATTTCATTTCTGCCAGGGGTAGGGCATAAGGGCAAATGTTAGAATCATTAAGTGTCTCCTCAAGGCTTTCAGGATATAAACATGCCATTCAATACTCCTGGAAAGCCAAGCACCCAAATCAGTAGAAAAAGTATTGACTTTGGAGACAAGATTAGGTCTGACTCTTTGTGTGTGTGTGTGTGTGTGTGTGTGTATCATTCATTCAGCATGTGACCTTTGGGTCAAGTCCCTTAGACTCTGCAAGTCTCTCTCTTTTTTTTTTTCAGTTGTGAAGAGAGAAGAAAAAGAGTAAGAATGCTTTCAATTAAAAGATTAGGGGAAATATCCATAATGCATGGTGCTAGGCCCTCAATAAATCATTCCCACTTTGATTAAGAGCCAGCACTCCAACACCATGGCCTTCGTTCTACTCATTGACCTTTTGCCATCTAATTCTCCAGCTGTGCTTAACTGCATGTGGGCTCCCAGGCAGACTTTTCACTCCCTCCGGTAGTAAACCTCCCCAAGAACTCACTTAGCCATCAACCCAGAGACCACCTTCTCCTGGAAGCTGTCTTTGATCACTCTTCACCCTGTGGGCTCCATTACATGGCTCCCCCTCCCATGTCCATGCTGTGTGTTTACATATCAGAGCATTTCTGTGCTCTCACAAAGTCTGTTCATTCAGCTGCCTTTCCCATCATACCATCAGCTCTTTAATGCTGAGAAGTATATCTTTCATTTCTGGATGCCCAGTACCTCAAAGAATACTTTACAGTAGAAGATGGTCAAAGAACGGTTTGTTGAAAGAACAGATGCACTAAGCCCAGAGGTCAGGATTATTTCAGTGTGCTGGAGGCCACGATAAGGCTTGAGACGAGGACCAAACCAGGCCCTGACTTGTATCTCCCTTTAAGTCTAAATACCTTAATAAAGGGTTATGGACAGGAAAGGTTGAGTAGCACTGAGAAAGGGTCTGTGCTATGTGTCCTGCACTCGCCTACATGACTTCCCACATGCACTCCCTGGTTGATTGTATTAGTTGGTCCTTGTTGTTCCTGTACCTCCCATAATCCACTCCCTGGTTGATTGTAACTTCTTGTATCAATAGTAGCTAATGGCATGAGCCGTGACTACCTGGCATCATGAGATTTGTTTGTAGTTAATGTAAAACTTGTTATAGGAACTTGTGGTTACTCCTTCTATTGTGATCTGCCTTATAAATGCTTGTAAGATGTGGAATAAAATCGGCACTGTTGGACATCCTCCTCAGTGCTCCTCCTGCCCCCATCTCTTTGTCTCTTAATTTCTTTTCACCATCCTCTTACCCTCACGTTTTCCTGGTCGATTTGTCGCGCCGGCTGCGACATCAGTGCTACACTAAATCATTCTCTAAGAATAGTTTTATCTGTCAATCTTCTCAAAATCTTAAGGAAGAATTCAGCTGACTTAAAACAAATGTGCCCTTCCGAGCATTTTAGTTCATTTGGGCTGCTATAACAAAATACCATAAACTGGGTATCTTATTTATAAGATACAAATATGTATTTGTATCTTACAAATATTTATTTTTCATAGTTCTGGAGGCTGGAAATCCAAGGATGCCAGCGTGGCCAGTGAGGACCTTCTTTTGGGTTGCAGACTTCTAATTATATATTTGCATGGTGGAAGGAGCAAGGGAGCTCTCTTGGATGTCTTTTATAAGAGCATTAAACCCACTCATGGGTTGAAAGCCAGTCATCTCCCAAAGATACCACCTCCCAAAGGCCTCAGCTCCTAATAGTATCACTTTGGGTATGAGGATTTCAACATAGGAATTTTGGAGGGACGCAAACCCTCAGACCGTAACAACAAGATAATCTGAAAAGAATCCAGAAAAGTCAAAGGTTAAGTTTATCTGTATTTTCCACTGATAGTCAAAGACACCACTTATTTACTACTACATGTAGTAAATAAATGTGTAAATTCAATAGGCCCAACACATATGAACAAGGGGCTTATCCATGCTTTCATAATTTCACAGACAAGGAGTCTTTTAAGAATTTAATCTTGGAGAACTCTCACTTCTGGCAGACTGGTTATTGAGGTTCCAGATGTTGGAGGGGGGTGGTTCTGAAACAAGGGGACTTGTGTGGAAGAACAAGAAAACTATAACTTATGGTTTTCTAATTTTCACTCCTCCCACACAAAGGAAGGCCAGATTCTCCATTGTTTTTTTTTTCATCTGAATGAAAGTGAAGTATTCTCTTGCAAATGTAGTAGATGTTAACTTTAGACTGATAATTTAATGTTTTTTCCTCCCTAAATAAAATCAATGTGTATATAATGGGTTAAAAAAAAGTGAATTTGGTTATGCATGTGCAAATATTAGAATGGTTTAAAGAAATATAGACTGTGTGTGTGTGTGTGTGTGTGTGTCACAGAGAAAGTCAATTATCATATGGTTTCACTTATTAGTGGAACATAAGGAATAGCATGGAGAACATTAAGAGAAGGAAGGGAAAAATGAAGGGGGGGATATCGGAGTGGGAGACAAACCATGACACACTATGAACTCTGGGAAACAAACTGAGGGTTTTAGAAGGGAGGGGTTTGGAGGATGGAGCACTGGGTGTTATATGCAGACAATGAATCATGAAACACTACATCAAAAACTAATGATGTACTCTATGGTGTCTAATATAACAATTTTTTAAAAAATAAATTTTTAAATATTGCTTTTTTCAAAAGCTCTGGCACTTTTCTTGGAAATGCAAAATAGTTAAAGCTAAAATAATTATTTTTTATCTTTATCATTATTGTCATAGCTGTAGCAATGTTGCTAAGAATAGTTACAGGAGAAGTAACTCTATGTTCAATAGTCTTTACCACTGAGTTCAGAACAAATTCCAACCTTTGAGGAACATTATGACCATATAGTAAGGAAGCCTACCTATTAAATACAATGCACTATTTAAATGAGTGAGCCTAACAACAGTATAAGAAAATAAGTCTAAGAATCATTTGCATGCTCTACATCATCTCTGCTTCGGAAAGGAAGTGTAGTTCTGAAAGGCCCCATGTTCCCACACAGACAGCGAGCCGCCACAATCCCTTATAACTCTTCCTGCCTGAATTTGGGATAAAGTTAACAGACTCTGCAAAGCGCAGAAAAGATAGATAGCTCTTAATAGTGATACTATACTCCTTGATTTCTCAGAACTAATGTAAATATGTTCATACATCACTCGTTTTAGGAGAGGATGTTCCAACCTGAAAATCCCAGCCAACAAATATGGCTTGAATTCAGCTTCATGAGGAAGTCATCCTGTGTTCCTGTCCTGACTCTAGTTTAGCTTGAGAATCTGCTGTTACAATACAAAGGGTAGGAAGACCCAAAACCTCTGAGCCAACACAAAAACAAATGCATGGGGGAGAAAAGCAAGTCTGTTTTATTGTTCATATAAAAAAGAGAATTTAAAAGCAGAAACAAAAATAAAAACAAGCCACCTTATCCCTGTGACTTTCCCTCCTGCCATGGCAGCGCCCACCCTGGGTTGGCTTAAGTGCACAGCCTGTCCTGATCTCTGGAAGAGACTGGAAGCTCCTGGAGGACAAAGGCCTCATCACCATTGTGTTCCCAGGGCCCTCAGAATGCTTGGCACCCAGCGGGCACTCTGTCCATGTCTGCTGACTGACTGAATCATACCCTTTTGGGCTATTTCAATCCAAAAACCAATGACAATGTGGAGCAACTGTGACCAAGTTCAATAGCTACGATTTTTTGCACCTTACCTATAAATGATCTCAGTTCATTCTTCATGCAAACGTACAGAGTTGCTTTTATGAGTGAAAATACCGAGTTCAGAGAAACCACATTTCTTGCACAGTATCTTAGAGCTAAAAACGACTAATGCTATATTCGACCTTGGGTTTTTAGAACTCCAGAGTCCACGTTCTATCCATTGTGCCTTGTCTTTACTTCTCTGAACACATATAAGATTTGGTCTGGTTTAGGTTTAAATTTTGGAAAAACTACATAGATTTAACATCATGTTCAAGGCAAGCAACATTTTTAAGTTTGCAAACTTCTTAAAGTGAGCTAGTTAATCAGCCTCCCTGCCCCAGCACCTCCAGAGACTGATGGTAGAATATGTACAGGGACAGAGACATTACAAAACTTTCCTACAGACGCTGCAAGGTTTAACTTCCATTTTTAAAGTCAGCTTCAAGGATCTTGGTTGTAAGAAAAATGCAAAATAATAATAATAAAATTTTGTCTTTTATCAATTGCACCGCAAGACTTTAAAATGGAATCAAGTTTATTTCCACTCTGACAATCACATTTTGATGATGAACTGCAAATGTGGGGATAAGATGACTTTTTTTTTATGTTATGGAGGAGGAATTGTTTCAATTCATGACTAGTATACTTGTACGCATCTGATCACCCTGTGTGTAAATCATTTATTAAGCCCTCTGTCAACTGTGTTTAACTAAATAAGAATTCTCTTTCATCTATGGGAAGAAATATCCATATGTGAAGACTCCACAGGTTTTCAGTGAAATAAGCTAGTCCTGTTCAAAATCATATCAATCAACACCATTTAAGTTAATCAGGATTTTGATCAGGATATTTATTTATATAAAATTTTTGGAGTGTTGTGGTGTGCAGATTTGCTTCCCCACTTGTCCTGTTTAGATTAACATTCCTTACTATCTTTCCAATTAACACATCGATGAACAGTAAAAATGAACAAAAACGAAAAAGTATAGGATCCTTGACTAAAATGTTATTTACATTTTCTTACTTTTTTAAAAGTTCTTTTACATTAAGCAGAGATGACTTTTCTTCATCCTTAAGGACTCAATTCAGAAGCAAAATTGCCCTACCACCTCCTCACATCTCTCACACACCCCCTCACACTCCACACCTCAACACTGTACCCTGTACCCTGTACCCTTCTACTGGGCATAACACCCACCATACGTGCTTAGCAAATATTTAGGGATTTTGATATGAATATATCAATTTGATATGATGATAATGAAGGAATTAGTGTTCATTATAATTTTTTTTAAAGATTTTATTTATTTGAGAGAGAGAGAGAGATATAACAACAGAGAGCACAAGTGCAAAGGAGAGGCAGAAGCAGGCTCTGTGCCAAGCAGGGAGCCCGATGTGGGGCTTGATCCCAGGACCCTGGGATCATGACCGGAGCCAAAGGCAGACATTCAACTGACTGAGCCACCCAGGCACCCCTCATTATAATTTTTTTTTAAATTTTATTTATTTATTTGTCAGAGAGAGAGAGAGAGTGCACAAGTAGGCGAAGTGGCAGGGAGAGGCAGAGAGAGAAGCAGGCTCCCCGCTGAGCAAGTAGCCTGATATGGGACTCGATCCCAGGACACTGGGATCATGACCTGAGCCGAAGGCAGCGGCTTAACCCACTGAGCCACCCAGGTGCCCCTCATTATAATTTTTTAAGAAAAAAACTGCATTTTCTACACTTATCATGAATAGTAGTCCAGAAATTTGCTAAAATTATGCTTTTCAAAATAGAATAAATTAGTCCCTAATTGAATTAATTCTATATAAGTGGTCTACAGCGTCTGAGTAATTCTATCTCTTACAGGCGACGAACGTAAGGGAAATAGAGTCCTCCCCCATGCCCACTCCTGGCTGCCTACCTCATGCCTTCAAAGCAGGCATTGCTCTGTGTCCTGACAGATACTGTACTCAATGCAGGGAACATTGGAGGGTCTAATGGGAAATGCACAGCTGCCGGTTGCTGTCACATGCACTGTCTACACTGGGGACACCCTAAGTCTTAAGTCACAGATACACACGTACATGTGGTTACTTCTTGCAGAGCTGGGGCTGTATTTCCCCATGGGTACCCAGGTGGCTTGGGCCATCGTAGGTGCTGGCCATCTAGAGAGAGGCCAGAAGTACTTATTTCTTAACCACCAGAAGTAAGAGTCCCAGCTGCAGAACCACACAGACCTGTGTCAAAGCCAGTTCTGCTCTTCCCTAGCTTTGAAATCTTAAGTGTTTGTTGACCCTCTTGACAGCATTTTCTACAGCTGTGAAACTGATATAACAACACCGGTTGCATATGAAGATTTTATAAGATAATATCTGGGAAGACTGCACAGGCTCTAGCAAATAATACATTTTCAATACAAAGGCCGCTCTTAACCTGAAGCTGAATTATTATTATTCTACTACTGTTATTACTGACATGGCCATTATACCTGTTCCTTCTGTCAGAGTCCAGAGGGGAGTTACAGAAGATTTAATTGTTTTCGTGTCAGGAAGACTTTCAACAGGAGACCTCATTAATGTGGGATAAAACCCTTCCTCAATAGTGAAATCATGACAGTTCTTCCAGAGCTGAACTTGGGCTCTATTTTGAAGCCAGTGACCTTGAGTGATCCTGTTATCTTCTAAAAATATCTCTTATACCTTCCTGGTGAGAAATATTTACTGCAAGTTGGAAGGAGGACATTCAAAATGATGTGAGTACTTATAATGCCATAGTACACATTATTTTACCAGAATAAACAATGCAAAAATGTACTTCACTTGTGCTACAGAATTTTTAGTTTTTGTAGGGTTGGGAATTTTCTACGAGGTTAAATATTTCCAAGAAGTTTCTGAATGCAGAAAAATATATCAATGTACCATTTATTGGCTAAAGGTTAAGTAACCATTAAAAAATAGTTTTGACGTGTCTAGTCTATGGCTAGCTGAATTACATAGATACATGCAGTGTTTGCTCTGAGAAATCTGCCTTACCTTGGTTTTTAGGTAAATGTAGACATTTTATGTAAACATTTCTAAGTGTATTTTTTACTATGATTGATAGACTATGACGTTCATATCCCCTTAAATGTTTCAAAGGTAGAGCCTATTGGAGTTGTCTTTGCATTTCTGTTTTCTTAAAAATCCCATAAAAATCCCAGAAGTTCTCTGTGCAAATAGTATAGCTTCAGTTAACTCAGACATTAATTTACTGTGACCAGAAAAGCCTTAGGTATTCTTTTCCAGGCTCTAGATTTATTCACGTTCCAGGGTGAATTGGATAGGTTAAATTTACTTAATGTCTTCTTTTTGCCTCAAGGTTCCACCCTTCACCTGCTGTTTAACATTTCTTTCCAGATTCTTAAAAGCCCTGTTTACATCGAGAAGGAATTTTATGCCCTAACACAAAGTAATCTTGAAAGAACTGCTTGTCAACTTAACTCCCGTAGCAGGTTTTGGCTTCTTTTCCCCACTTTGAACTAAGGTAGCAATTTAACAGAGCTTTAGGAAAAAATGTAAAAGTAACACTTCCAGGATATACTTTCAGGATATACTTTTCCATTTCTAAGGTCAACAGTATGCGTTATTAGTTTATAGTATGATTAATTAGTTTGGTTTTTTCCCTCTAATATGTAGCACTGTATTTTTTTAAACCATTTGGTTAATGAAATCACTCCTGGCATTTTTTTTAAGTTTTTTTTTTTTTTTTAACTTAATACATGCACAGACTTGTTTGGAAGAACATGGTAACCAAATGCTTCTAACCACAGAAACGGGAACTTGCACAGAATGTGGGAGGCTCCTTTCAGAGCCTCTGGCTCCAGACTAGACCATGACTTGACCCCTCCAGCAGCCACAGAAAGGGCTTGGTACCATTGACCATGACTGTCCCTTGCCAGGAACAGAATACACACCAAGCAATATCATGTAGAAGCCTTGTATGACAGGTCAGTTACTAGTTCAATAATCTGGAGCATTTTATTTATACATCAGAATCCTCTTGATCGTATTACAAACCATATTCCTAAAAAAATTTTTTTGGAGGTATAATTTGTAAGATGATGTCTACTGAGTCATATGTAAACTACATCGTCAGATTTCTAAAGGAGGGTCATATAAAATGTCCCTGAGGTTTCTAGTTTTCTATCTTCTTTACGTCTTTACTTGCAGAGATACAGAGAGATACTATGTCAAATAGTAAGACAGGTAATTTAAAATGACTTCTGTGGTATAAAGATAAAATTTAAATCTCTGTTAAAATCTTACCTAACTCTTCCAACCTGTAGAAAGTTCTCTTGTCTCTAAACTGACAATATGTATACAATCTGAATCCTACAATTTACTTAATGGTTTTCATCTTGGTGCATTTAGATAATCTTCCTAAGAGAACTAAAATATCTTTAGAGCTAAAACTATTTCACTTTCTACTTTTCTTCTATGAGGCTTTATGCAATGAGTGCAGTAGAAGAGGCCATATTAATATATTAATAAATAAATCTCAGTTGGTTAATAAAACAGGATGCATGCCCTAATAGTATATTAAATTTTATACTTAGTATTCACAAACATATCTATATGATCCAAAGGTGCTTTTTTTCATAAAATAGTAATAATTTGCTCTAAGAGAATATGTTTCCAATATTTCAGTGCTATAGCCATAAAATATGCTATTTGTCATTTTCTTTTAAGTATTACTTCAAGAACAAAATATGCTATTTGTCATTTTCTTTTAAGTATTACTTCAAGAATGAAATAATGTGCAGCACTAGAGAACTTCATGAGATACTATCATTTTAAAACATCAACATTCTCTGGTGCATTGGTAGGAAATTGGATCCATGCTATTCTCAAAAAGACCTACCTACAAATTTATGGGGACTTTCCTGATATTCAAAAAACACAGCATTAAAAAAAACACTACAATTTAAAACTTAACTGAGTTATGTTAACAGAGAAATGCTGGTCTAAATACACCACATAATGTTGAAATTAAGAAATATTTTCTAACTCAACTGTTCTGTCTTTGATCTGTAGAGTACAGCATCGCACTGCTATTTTATGTAAGAATGGGAGAAAATTTCCCCACTTTTAAATCTGGAAATCCTAATCATAATTATAAACACAACCCTGTAGCAGTCCCTGTAAGGATAAGTCCCTATAAGCTCTGGAGTCCCAGCTATGCATCCGCAATCAAGTTTGCCAGTGAGACCCTAGAGCCACGACCTGTCAGTTTTTACGACATCCTTCTCCATATTTCTCACTTGTATTATTTGTGTGTGTGTGTGTGTGTGTGTGTGTGTGTGTTCTCAAGCTTTATTTATTTATTAATTTGTTTGTTAGTTTATGTTTATTCAAGTATAATTAGCATGTAGTGTTATATTAGTTTCGAATGCATAATGTGGTAATTCAATTCTATGCATTACCTCAGGCTTATCAAGATAAGTATACTCTTAAACCCCTTTATTTCACTTAAACTCCTACTCGCCTCCCCTCGGGCTACCCCCCCAGTTTGTTCTCTATATTTAAGAGTCTGTCTTTTATTTGTCTCTTTTCATCTTTGCTCATTTGTCTTGTTTCTTAAATTTCACATTTGATTGACATCACAGGATATTTATCTTTTTCTAACTGACTTGTTTCACTCATTCTGTCTTTTCACCTGGATTCTTCACTTCAGGGATATGGCAAAGTTTAACAACTGGTTCTACAGGGGAAACAAACTAAGGCTCATTATGCAGCACTTGCTGATTTCTGCAATGTAAATATTCCCAGAACACTGATGTCAAGCTACCAATGAGATGTCATTGAGCACAGAGCTGGGAAACCACTGTGAGCCAGCTCCAGCCACTGCTCAGAATGCTAGCAGTCTGGTCAAAGGAAAACTATGTCCTATGTGATAAGGAACGAACTTACAGGTATAAGCCTTGCCAAAGGAATAGTTAGAAAGCTTTCAAGGAGTTGTTCTTTCATAGAATTCAAAGGGACGGAAATTGAATTTAATGGGACATCAATACAAACCATCTGTGGGAGGTCAAAGGGATCAAATTTTGATCACTAAATAATAAAGAGCTCTCCAACAAGTTTAACGGAGATATGTTTTTCATCCTGAGGTCTTAGTTTCCTTTAACCTGGAAAAGTTGAGGTAAGATTGGAAAGCCTCAACATCAATGTTTGAAAGTGGAATTGCTCTTAGGATTCTCCATACATGTTGAGCCAATGAAGATGGGATTACAATTAAACTAAAACATAAGGAATCTTAAACTTTTCACCTTGTGATTTGAAGGAAGATCATGGATTGTGGATATATCTCTAAATTTATACAAGACATTTTGAGAAATTATTTGTAATATAATTTTTTAAATTCACAGATATTAATATTTTATATTTTTAAGACTTCAATGTAATATGTTTTATTAACTTCAGGAAACAATGTCATAATAAAATAATTCATATATCTCTTCTAATCCCTATATTTTATCTATTCAAGTTTAGCATAACCAAATATTTCTCAAAATAATTTCATATTTTTCTAATAACTAACAGTTAAATCTTGATGTGAAATAAATCCTAACCCACAGGTTAGGAGGATGAATGTAATTCAAGTCTCTAACTCCTTCATAAAATGGGGAGTGTGAGACTTTTAGCTTTCCATTGAGATCCTGTATACAACAACTTTACATAACCTACTCTTTTCTATTAAGGTCCACCAAGTATTAAGCCCCTTAGCACTTGTGACGTTTTCTTGTACAAGGGTAAGCTGGTTCACCTGGTCCTCAAAGTGATCTGAAAATAATAATTCTTCCCTGAACTGTGTTGCTGTCCTGGCAGTCAACTCTAATCCCTCAGTCGAATATTAGGACATGGTTCTGCTTGAAATGCCATGTAATTGAAATTATAAGCTCTGTGTTCTTCTTGGAAGTAAGCCAGAATATTTGAAATCAGCTTATAGTAAGCATCTAGAGAGCTATGAACTGTCATGCTACAATGTGGGATAAATCATGGTCATTGTTCCAGTTTACCCAGGGGTCCACTAGCATTAAACACAATGTGAATTTCCTACAACACTGAGGTTTCCAATAATAGAGTCCCTTTCCAGGTTCTTCTGCCTTCTTCAATAATAATGCTTTGTTTTCCTATTCTTTTGTGCATTATGCCTCCCAGCTAGTACATGGTCAAATGATTTTAAAAGAACAAAATATAATATGAAATCCAAAGCCTTTAGAATAAAAGAGAATGTCTCTTGATTCACACTTCCAGCATTTGCTAACTCTGTGACTGTGGATATATTAACCTCGTAGAGCTTCTATTTCCTAATCTTGAAAATTAGGGATTATGCCTGCCTGTTTGGAAAGCTATGAAAATTAGAGATAATGTCTATAGAGCCCTGAGACCAATGTATGGACATAGTAGACACTGAATACATGTGCTATGATGATAATGATGATGATTAATTGATTCTAAAAAAGAAGAGTTTCCCTTGGCATCCTGACTCTCCAACAGCAGTGTACCAAAGCAAGTCAATTTACTCTTGTTCATGTGGATTTAAAAATTTTCAGTCTGTGGATCCTACAAAGTTTTAATCTTTTTTATTGTGGCAAAATATGCATAACATTTACTATTTTAACCATTTTAAAGTATATGTACGCTAAGTACATTCCCAGTGTTGTGCAACCATCACCACTATGTAATTATAGAAGTTTTTCATCTCCCCAAAGGTAAGCACCAGACACATCAAGCAATGAATTTCCTTTCTTCTCTCCTTCCAGCCCGTGATACTCCCTAATCTGCTTCCTGTTTCTCTGAATTTGCCTATTCTGGATATTTCATACCATATGTAACCTTTTGTGCCCATTTACTTTCATTTAGCACATTTTCGATGTTCTTCCATGTTGCAGCATGTATCAAAATTTCACTACTTTAAGGATGAATAATATTCTATTCTACATTTTGTTTATCTATTCATTAGTTGACAGAGATTGGGATGTTTCCACTTTTTGGCCATTGTGAATAGTGCTGCTTAAATAGTCACAAAAGTTTTTCTCAGAGCATCTGTTTCTAATTTGGGGGGTATATACCTAGGAGTAGAACTGATAGGCCATATGGCAATTCTGTGTTTTATAGCTTTCATTTTGTGCCTTTAAAAATTGCAAAGGCAAAATTTTAGAAGTTATATATAAACTTAGCATAAGCCCAGCAATTCCACTCATGTGAATCTCACACAGGAAATGCACAATATTCACAGAAAGATCTTCATGTGAATTTTCATAGCATATAAATAATAGTCCAGTATTGGAACCACCTCAAATGTCTATCAACTCATGAACTGATAATCAAAATATGGTATATCCAGCAATGGAATACTACTATTCACTAATAAAAAAGAATGAACTTACTGATCATATTATAATATGGATGAGCCTCAAAAACATGTTTAATGAAAGAAGACAGACACAAAAGACTACATGCTATATGTTTCCATTTATATGAAATGTCCACAATAGGCAAATCTATGGAGACAGAAAGTAGACTGATTAGTGGTTGCCTAAGACTAGGAGTGGAAATGGAGATTAACTATAAATGGAGAATGAGTTATCTTATTGAGGTGATGATAATGTCCTAAAACCAAATTTTTTTTAGAGATTTTATTTATTTATTTGACACAAAGAGAGAGAGAGAAAGAGTATAAGCAGGCAGAGTAACAGGCAGAGGTAGAGGGAAAAGCCAACTCCCCGCTGAGCAGGGAGCTCGATGTAGGGCTGGATCCCAGGACCCTGAGATCATAATCTGAGCCGAAGGCAGATGCTTAACTGACAGAGCCACCCAGGTGCCCCCTAAAACAAAATGATGGTGATGGTTGCAAACTCATAATATTTAATAAAAATCATTGAATTGTATCCTTGAAATGGCTGAATTTTTATAATACATAAATTGTATCTCTTAAAGTAAAAACATTTCCACAGAGGAAAATGCATGGTAGAAATCATACTATTTCTCCTTGTTATCCATTGCTATTCTGGGTTAAGAAATTTATCATCATACTCAAAGATTACAAAGACTCCATGTAGTGTCCTTGTCATCTCTATAATGTTCTCCACTCAGATTTAACCATAGCAAGTAACACTCAGGTTACTATTCCAAAACAGAAAGAAGAAGCTCAGAGGCATCAAAAGATCTCTACCTACTGCCCTCAACCTAGCATTCAGGACCCACAATCCACCATTATTTCTCCTATTCAAAAACAAATAATCTGGCATGCCTGGGTGGCTCAGTCAATTAAGAGTCCGCCTTCAACTCAGGTCATGATCCCAGGGTCCTGGGATCAAGCCCCACATTGGGCTCCTTGCTCAGAGGGGAGCCTGCTTCCCCCTCTCCCTCTGCTGTTTGCCCTTGCTTGTGCTTGCTCACTCTCTCTCTCTCTCTCTCTCTCTCTGCCAAGTGAATAAATAAAATCTTTAATAAAAAAATCTACAAAAAGTAATCTGCTACAACATCACAGACTTCTCATATCTTTTTCTCATCTAGTGTGTTTTACCCCTTCTCATAGTGCATAGGAAACCTTCCCGACATTTAAGATTTCCCTCAAGTTTTATATCATTCAAGAGTTCTTTATTATGTTTTAAGCCTACTTTAGTGCTTTGTAGTAACAGTTGTGTTACTTCTTGATTTGTACCCTTAAACACAGATGCTTCGGAGCTATAGAGAGCTCGTGAAACAGATCACCAAGTTTGAATTACCCCTGGACCATCACTGTCCTTGAACAAGTCTAATAACCTTTAATTAATTTACTCATTAATAAACATAATTTGTCACTAATCTGTTGCAAAAATTGTATGTCATGTGTGAGAACACTTACCACAACTACTGGAACATTAAAAGAAATCAGTAAGTGTCAGTTCTTATTACAATTTTTATTATTTTCTACATAAAATTGTAATCTGATTTCTAGTGAATGCCTTAATTCAGATAACTAGATGATACATTTGAGAATGTAATTTATATCTAATGTCTGTGTGTTCTCTATAGCACTAAGCAACTTTTTATTGATGGAATTATTGATTGGTTGATTAGCTATTTTTTAAAAAAAAAACTTAAGGAAAAACAGAGTTTCTGTATTTATGCTGAGTATTATGGAATTGTTGGTTTTTTCCCAGTTCTACCTAAATGACTATCCTCTTGAGTTTGTTTGTACTTGGATGCAACAGCCAGAGAACAACTGTAACATGAAGCTACACATCGTATCAGATCATTAGCAAACAGAAAAATAAATTTTTATTTCCAGAGGTCCATAGTTGAACCATTCATTCATTCTTCCCTCCACATAATTATACCCTGGGATAAAGATAAGTAAGACCAGCTTCTGACTTTAGAAGGTTAGAATCTAAAAGGCTGAGATAAATAGGTTAATAACAAAATTCCTTAAAGAATTGTAGCACATGAGAATGAGAGGGGCACAGGAACACAACAGCAACTGGAACACAGGCAATATGCAAGGGGAGTCACCAAACAATTTTGGAAGGTTTAACACTAATAGAAGATAGGGATTTTCTAGGTGATTCAAGAAGTGAAAAAAAGGTGAAGAGAGTTTTCCAGAAAGCAGGAATATAGAATGTTTACATATGAATGTTTGAAACCAACACCTGTGGTTCCAAGGGTAGGATATAAAATGGAGAGATAGCTGGGCCAGATTATTGAGAATCATGCATGACAAACCAACAACTAGTCTGAATGTTACCCTACCAGAAACAATAACATGATCAGATTTTTATTTTAGAAAAATATCCTTAGTTTTGAGTAGACAGACTGATGGAGTAAAAGACTGAAGGCATTATGATAATTTTTCAAAATAACTTGGGTGAGAGATGGTGAGTTCTCTGGATTAAGTAAAAAACAGGTTAAGTTTAAGGATTTCAGCTTTGATGTTTTAAGACTGAAATGCCAATAGGTCCTTCAGTGAATAGGTTCTGTGTTGTTTTTCTCTTTGTAGTAGTGGTGGTGTTTTGGTTTGGTTTGGTTTGGTTTGATATATATAATTCTGAACCTTAGGGAGAGATCCAGAAGAGATCTAGACCAAAAGCCAACAGAAGTCATGGGTGCAAATGACATTACTTGGAGACAGTATGTAAGATGAAAAGAGAAAACAACAGAGACAAGTAGTATTGGGAAACACCAAAATTTGGGAGGCAGACAGAAGACTAAACCTAGCAAAGAGGACTAGGCTAAATGAAATGCAGACTGATCCATCCAGATATTGGATGGAAGTTATTGAAGAATGTACGCAAAATATTCTTGAATATAACATGTTAAATAGATTGGTAATGACAAATATCAAAGTCCTCAATGAAGAATGTGACCAGTATATTAACACTGTATCAGATAATACAAACCTCAGAGGAAGAAGAATTGTTACTTAGAGTTGAAAACAAATGGCCAATAAGTTGCAATGAAGAACTAGGATAAACACAATATTGCCTCTTATAACTGGTATAACTAAATAATGAGTATTTGTATAAAAGCATGAGTAGTGAAGAAATGTTTGGGAAAGTACAGATCTTCCTTGACTTACAGTGGTGTTATGCCCCAGTAAGCCTATCATAATTTGAAAATATCCTAAGTCAAAAATGCATTTAATAGACCTAATCTACCAAACATCATAGCTCAGCTTAGCTTAGTTTACCTTAAACATGTCCACAACACTTACATTAGCCTAAAGTTGGGTAAATTCATCTAACACAAAACATATTTTAAAGTCCTGAATATCTCATGTAATTTATTGAACATTACACTGAAAGTGAAAAAACAGATTGGTTGTATACGTACAGAATGGTTTTAAGTGTATCAGTTGATTACCTTTGTGATCACATGGCTGACTGTCAGCTGCAGGCACTGTATCATACCATATACTGCTAGTCCAGGAAAAGATCAAAATTGAAAATTTAAAGTACAGTTTCTACTGAATGCATATTGCTTTTGCACCATCATAAAATTAAAAAAAAAATTAAAAACAAAAAACCCGTAGCTTGAATCATTATAAGTTAGGGATCATCAGTTTAGGTTATCACTAAGGACAACAAATGGAAGCACCAAGAGGTAAAGAGGTTGAAGATACTGGAAATTTGATTTTCCATAAGAGATCAAAAATAAGATAGTTTTAAGAACGTTCTGCAGGGGAGTGTTTTCCAAGCCTGTTTTGGAAGAAAAGACATGTCTTGGAGGTACTGAGACCTCCTGGTTTCTAATGTCAACCTGAGCACAACTCCATTACTTAGAATTACGCTTACATAATAATCACAATGGCAATAACAATATCCCATTATATTCAAACATCTGATTAGGAGGTACTGTTACCTTAGATAAAAGGAGAAATTGGAAAAGAGATTGAAGGCCAAAAAATGGAAATTATTCTGCAAACTGGGAGGTACCCAAGAGAAGAGAACTGTGGCTTTACATGCAGTTACAAGAGTTGTAATGTTATGTTTAAGGGTACCATTATATTCCACGTAGGATATCAGACCTTTGGAATAGGTGGCTAATGAATAAAAGAACACCCAAATATTCGTAGAGTAGTTTTTCTTCCTTCAATTCAATCCAACAAGCATTCATTGAACATCTCCTACTCCTGGCACTGTGCTAGGCAGTGAATATCTTTAGATAAATATGATTCATTGTAATAGAAATTTTACCTTTTACTTTATTATATTATTGGTAAAAATATCACAATGGTGATAATCTCAGAATCCATATCATGGAAATCTGTGGACTCATGTCAAACAGTGGTAAAATAATTTGGTGGGTGATTTTGCAAGCTACACTGCCATCTATTTGCTAAAATTCCAAAAGACATTCAGAATAAGCCTAAAGAAATTCCAGTTCTATGTGATTTGAGGCAACTATTCTCTCTAAGATTCTCTTCACAAATCATAAAGACAAAGTTTGCCTTGTTACAGTCTTTCTTACCAACTGTGTGAAAACACATCAAAAGCCAACTATTTATTGACATGTGTACATCATGGCTGAGCAAAGACTGAAAAACCACAGATAAAATGAATATGTGATGCTTGAATCTCCAATGTATGAAAGATGATTTAGTAAGTGTCTTTGCTTTCCTTTTATGTCAACAACTATATGAAAAGTTTACTCATCTAAGAAATGGAGAACATCAGTATTCTGTTGTCTAGCTGGAAACTAGGCAACAGTAGAATAAGGAGGCTTTCCTAAATGCTAGAGTTTTTATTGAATTGAAGGTCATGAACTAACTCCATTCTGTAGAAAAATCCCCTCAGGACAGAATTTGAGTAATTAAGCAGTATCATAAAAAGAGAGGAAAGTGGAAATTTGGTGTTTTAAAAATTTGGGTCAGGAGTTAAATAGTTAAAATTTAATGTCCATTAAAAGTGAAAATGATAAGATTGGCTATGGTCAATCTCTGAGTATAAAACACTCCCTCATGAATTTCTGACAATTTTCATACATTCATGACTTACTGCATTTATGTGGTTTTATTTTTCTTTCTCTCAAGTTGAAGAGTAGTTCAAAGATGCAGTCACATATTTTATTAAATCTATAAGGACTGAATTCATCAGACATACTTCTAAATAATTTAAAGAATAAGAAATTATTGCTGCCTAATTGTAACTGACTAATTTTATCAGTCCTGATAAAGTTTAATATTCTTTTGTTTCATATAAGTGAATGTGTTTGTTACTTGAAAAACCTCACAGGATTTTCCAGGACCTTAAAGAATTCAAAATCTCTAATATAAATTTCCTTGGAAAGAAATAGCTTTTATGTCTGTCAATCCTTGAATCCTTAAAAGTGTTTAACAAAAAGACATAATAGTCACATGATGTAAAAAAAAAAAGTTTTATGTTAACGCTCTAAAAGAAAATAAAATACTTATGTTTCTCAATAATCTAAACAGTAATTTTCAAACTTTGTTTATAGCAGGACAATTCATATTTTCAAAACAAATGTTCCAACCAAACCTTATGTATAAAATAGACAAAACTGGAACGGCTTTCACTGGTAAGAAATGGAGTCAGAATGGTTCTACCCGAATTACAGGTACATGCTGCTTGGTTTCCAAATAAGTGAAAAGAAATGACTTGAATTTCACCAGTGCCACGGTCACCCACCCTATGGTATGATAGACTTGGGTTCTGTCTCAATCTGTTCAGACTGCCTTAATATCGCAAATTGGGTGGTCTATAAACAACAGAATTTACTTCTCATAGTTCTGGAGACTGGTAAATCCAAGATCAAAGTATATACAGATTCTGTATGTTGTCTGGTGAGAGCCCATTTCCTGGCTCACAGATGGCTGTCTTCTGGTTGTGTCCTCACAGGGCAGAAGGGAAGGGAACTCTCTGGGGTCTCTTTCATAAGGGCACTAATCCCATTCATGAAGCCTCCACCCTTATGACCTGCTCACCTTCCAAAGGCCCCACCTCCAAATACCACCACATGGGGGATTAGAGGAATAGGTTTCAACATACAAATTTTGAGGGGACACTAACATTTAGTCTATAGCAGATTCCAATCATGGTTTCACCTTTAGTAGTAGTTATTTACCTTCTCTGAGACTTAGTGTCTCCATCTAAAAATGGAGATAAACTTAGATAAACTTACCTCAGAGAGTGGTTATACAATTTTAAATAAGCTAATGTGAATAAAGTTAAAACGCTTCACATGGTTACAAGTGTCCCTGTTCTCAAGGGAAATATACTCTAAGAGAGTTTCTAGCCTTTCTCAAATAAGAACCCTTCTGCATATCTGTCAATATCTATAGCAGTGAATCTTAAACAGAAAGATCTGGCCTCCTAGAAGGTTTGTAGTCCACTACCTGCCGGAAGAGAATTTCTGGGTTGGACTTCCATGAGGACAAATTTGAACAACTTAGAGCAGAGACGTTAAGACGGTATATAACTTCCCTGACCCAGGACTGAAGCAGACAGAGGGGATCTAGGTTGGTTGCCAGCCTCCTAGTTTAGATGACTGGGAGAAACAGTGGTGGCATTCTGTAGGAAGTGATTTCTGCTAAGAGGGTGGCTGGCCAGAAGACAGAAATGAAAGGAGAAGAGATTTGGAAATGGAAGCTATGTTGAGGATGGAAAAGACTGCAAGCAAATTGGAGTCCTGAAGTGTTCATGTATCCTATGATCTACCAGAAATACAACCTAGTGAGGCAAGTCCATCAAAGTATTATTGGTTTCCCCCAAGTTGATCTCAAGTGGTAGAACCACAGGAAGGAGACAAATATAAGGGAATGGCATCTCTGACAGCGATAAATGGCTTATATATCTAAGACCTGGGTACTGTTGACTCTCATTTTATTGTCCTAGGGCTGCTGGTACTCCAGGCTGGGATACTTTTGTCCCTTCTTGAAGGGTAGACTCTACAAGGCTATTTCTCAACTTTTATAGTCTCCAAGTAAAAATGTCTGTTAATTCTTGATTATGTTTTTTTGACATCATTTAAAGTTTGTCTTCTTAGACAATAATACCTTTATATCTCTTCTTTGATTAAGCAATCTTTCTAGAAATTCTTTTATGACATGCTTGGTTTTTTTTACTATTGAAATGCAAATACTTTTTCAGTAAGTATTGAAAAGGAAAAAAAAAAAACCATAAAAAGGAAATGCCAATTTCCAGAAATTCAGATTTAAATAAAACAAATACAGGCATCTGACTCATGATTCTTAAGAAATACAAATACTTTTTTGTAGTTGTGACATCACAGAGAAATATTTACTTAAAAATTACTCAGCTTCCCTTTTTCTCAAAAAGCTTGTGTTATTTCAGAATCAAAATGTCCCAATACATGGAACAAAATAACTGGAAGTTAAGATATCAGTTCTGTCTCTAATTTATAAGATTCTTGTAAATATTATTGAAGCTTTGTTTCAGAAACAGTAAAAATCACTAGGTGAAATGCTTTTTATATAAGCAAATTAAATATTCTGCAGAAACTGACAGGTAGGTTCCTATATTCTGGTAAATGATATACCAAGCTTTTCTTAAAAGATCAAAACCTTAAACCTATATTTAAAAATATATATGTAAGAAGGCATGCTTCAGAGCTATAATTAAAAAAAAAACAGCTGGTTATTGTATAATGGCTAAGTTCTTTGATTTTGGAAAAAAAAGAATGAAAGTGAGGGCTTTATCTTTTCTATATTAAAACATATTAAGTCACAGGGTGCCTGGGTGGCTCAGTGGGTTAAGCCTCTGCCTTCAGCTCAGGTCATGATCCCAGGGTTCTGGGATCGAGCCTTGTGTCGAGCTCTCTGCTCAGCGGGGAGCCTGCTTCCTCCTCTCTCTCTGCCTGCCTCTCTACCTAAATAAACAAATAAAATCTTTAAAAAAAAAAAAATATTAAGTCACAAGAACTAAAACAAAAATAGTATACAAGCAAACTGAGGCTGAGTCTCTACTTCCCAGATGGTAGAATGGTTAAGTGAGCAGACCTTGATTCGGACCACTTGGGGTAAATACAATACTTGCTCCCTGGCTGACAAACTGAGAAACCCAAGGCAAGTTATCACATCTTAAAGTTTAGTCTCCCTATCTATAAACTGGATAATAATTAAGACCTGTTGGCAAAGAGTAGGGGATAATGTTTATAAAATACTTGGCAAAAATTAAAATCAAATAAATATTAATTGTGATATTACTATACCTAGTAAATTAAGCGAAAAGAAAATAATATAAGCTAATAAGAAAAGGAAGGTTCTCAAAAGCAAATGACAATAGCAAATTTTCTCTAAGAATATATTTAGATCTGCGCTTCACAATAATCACTAAAATGAACTCAAAATTAATAAAAGAATTTCAGGGGAAAATGTGAAGAACTTTTAGGTAAATATTTATCAAATACTGGAAAAGGAAAGCTATGTCTAAAAAGAATGAAAGAAATCAGAAAAAGTACAGCTTGAGTATAATTTAAAAAAAACTATCATAAACAACATTAAAAGGCAAAAAGTTTTACTAAAAATATTTACCAGAAACATAAAGTCATTATTTTCAATGCCTAATAAACACTGACAATTCAATGGGAAAAACAAATGCCCCAAAAGAAATATGGCCAATGGCAAAGAAAAATAATTCATAAAAAATAGAAATTACATGAGTCCAACACATAAATGTAAAAATTGTTCATTAGTAATCAAAGAAATTTATTAGTAAATGAAGAATTCTAACTTTAAGGGCCAAAAATGCTCCATTTTACATTTTCAGTATGATAAATTAATTTTGTGAAATTTTGTATTCATTCATTTCATTTCATTTCATTTCATTCATTCTAAGAGAATCCTTAATTCTGGTAAGACTTTGGGAGATTTCTTGTTAAAACAGCAAATGATTTTTTTCTAGTTATGTATCAAGAACTTGAAATAGTTCATACTCTTTGACCTTTTTTAGAATCTAGCCCAAGGAAAACACTGAGACACTGACGATTTTGTGCATGGTTGGTCTCTAAAGCAATATGCCCCAGTCCAGAATCTCAGAAGCAATCCAAAGCGGTGATTTCCAGCCCTTTTCACCTCAAAACAAACATGGAAAATAATATTTGTACAACATACAGTGGGGCCTGGAATAGGCTGCTTGCAGCTGAATGGGACTCAAAACAGTTACCAGGAGGACTGGAATGTCTGGAGCCTAACATATCTGTCGCCAATTCATGACCATCATCAGCCTGGGACAAATTAGTTGGTCATAACCAGCCTAAAACTCTAACATTAAATCAAATATAACAACTCTGTGTTATGTTTTGATGTGAAAATTAAAGTCTTAAGCTTTATTTATTTGTTTAGTATTTTATTTTTTTGTCAGAGAGAGAGAGAGAGAGCAAGCACAAGCAGGGGGAGTTGGCAGACAGGGGTAGTAGCAGGCAGAGAGAAAAGCAGGCTCCCTGCCAAGCAAAAGAGCCCAGTGTGGGACTCAGTCCCAGGACCCTGGGATCATGACCTAAGCCGAAGGCAGATGCTTAACCGACTGAGCTACCCAGGCATCCCTAAAATCTTAAATTTTAAAAAGATAGGGTATTTGGTCTGATACTAAAACAGGTAAGGCTGTGATAATTAGCTTTGCGAAGAATTTTATGTGAGACTATTGTCATTATGTTATGGAGAGAAATGCGGAACGTAAAGTTGCTTGTCGGCCACGGTCCAAAATTTAAATTATGATAATTTAAATTATGATATCACATATTTACTGATACACATGCTAAAAAATACTGGAAAAATAAAATGACAATTCTTTCTATGTTATGGTTTTTGGATTTTAAATTATATTCTTTACCAGGTTTTCCGAAATTTGTACAATAAACAGTATTATATTTATAATAAACAATCTCTGTATAACAGAGATGCTGGAAAGTTAAACCAAATTATAACTTAAAAATATTTTGCACATTGGGGCTCCTGGGTGGCTCAGTTGTTAAGCGTCTGCCTTCAGCTCATGTCATGGTCTTAGGGTTCCAGTGATCAAGACCACATCAGGCTCCCTGCTCAGCAGGAAGCCTGCTTCTCCCTCTCCCACTCCCCCTGCTTGTGTTTGCCCTCTCCCTGAGTCTCTCTCTGTCAAATAAAATCTTAAAAAAAAAAAAATTTGCACATTGAATGTGATATTAATTTGGGTATTTTATTAACATTTGGAAATCTCTTTAAAAATTTGTGATGCTTGGAAAAGAAGCAAAAAGAGTTTATTGTCTTAAAAAGGGATGGTCATCCAATCTGACCCAAAAGTCAAGATCCTTTCAAACATAATTTCTAAAACAATTTTTTCTTTAATTGTCTTTTAATACATATCATGTTAGGTCAACATAATAGCAGGGATATATCATATTTTTTTCAGTTTGAGTCAGCACATTCCTGAGACGCAGACTTTATATGTGACCACTTCTTATAATAGGAAAAAATGACCTTGGTAAGATCACTGTGGTTCAGAGGGAAAGGAAGCTCAGGAGCTTAAGTTTCTTTAGGAAAGCTTAGCTCTAATCATTTTTATGGAAATCTGCATTGTTCCCTTAGCTGAAGGAGAAGATGAACACATGAAAGAAAACCTTTCGTGGGGATCTTAATGTTTTTTCATCACCACTTAGTGACAATATTAATTTAATGTATTTCACACAAAACAGGCCATTCCAGCACATACCCAGCATAGTTCCTAATCAGAGTATATACAGGGGTTTTACCTCACTACACAAACATAACCTATATTGTTTTTTTCCTCTTCAGTCTATCTATATACCAATCAAATGAAATTTCCAGTAACTGGCAATCATTTTAATAAAGAATTGGCAATAACTTCAAAATACTAAAAATGTCAAAATGTATCTTCTCTTTTGCCCACTATGTTTATATGAATGAGAGGCCTCATCATGAATTGGGAATCTCAGGACATTAATAGCATGCTCTCATATGTCTTTTTGGGTATTATTTGTTTAGAAATCAACTTGTTCTACATAGATGCATACTAGGGTACTCTTCCTTCCAATTACCTTAAAAATAAAAATGCAGAAATTAACTGATCCTAATAATTTCCTAATTTTACTAACAGGAAAACAGTGAAATTATGTAAAGAGACTGATTAATGACAAAAGTTACAGTCAATGTTTTCACATTTCTTATGTCATAATTTTATCCTTTTAAGCCATTTTTCTCTGATGCAAATGTGACATTTAGAAGTTACATTTTAAAAATTCATAGAAGTTTTAAAAAATTATATTTGCATAGGTTTGGGCAAATATTTCCATCCTCAATGTGTTAGAAATCAACAGACCTGAAATGTCAAAAGGAAAAATCTTATAAATTTCAAAACTTGGTCAGATAAATTTCCTACTATAGTACTTAAATGGAAACAGTTTTATTGGTGTCCTAGATCTGTAAGTGATAAAAGCCAAGCAAAATTCCACAGGCTAGAAGGAAAAAGAAATGGTAAAAACCTTTAGGGTTGAGCAAAATGTGCACTAATTGCTGTTCTGTAGCAGACAATTCATTGCTGCAATTAGCTGCCAGCCATGTGTCAACATCATCTTTCAGGAGATGAAATCCACCCCAATTTATTACTTCTATTTGGTGAAGTGATAAGGAACATCAATCTCTTTTCTTTTTTACTTTGCAAAGTACAAGTTGAGATGTGTTTCATCTTAATTCCATAAATGCCAGTTGATGTCTATTTTTTCCACCCTGGGCATATAATGCAAGAAAAAACTGCAACATGTTCATTAGTAAATTCATTCAACATGCTTCCATTGACCAGATCTTTAAATCAGTTTCCAGAGAATTATAAACCTTCCAAACTATGTGTAATGATATTTATTTATCATGAAACGATACTTGGGTATGAAAAAGAATTTAGAAGCTGTTTTATTGGAAAGATGTAAGACATCAAATTGAGAGAAGGATCAAAAGACAAAAATTTCCAAGAGGAAGTTTGTGTAGGGTGGAATAAGACTGGTAAGAAACAAGATAGGCGCCTGAGTGGCTCAGATGTTAAGCGTCTGCCTTCAGCTCAGGTCATGATCTCAGGGTCTTGGCATCAAGCCCTCCGCTGGGCTCCCAGCTCAGCAGGAAGCCTACTTCTCCCTCTCCCACTCCCCCTGCTTGTGTTCCCTCTCACGCACTTGCATGCTCTCTCTTTCTCTCTCTCTCATTCTGTCAAATAAATAAATAAAAATCTTTGCCCGCCTGGGTGGCTCAGTGGGTTAAAGCCTCTGCGTTCAGCTCAGGTCATGATCCCAGGGTTCTGGGATCCAGCCTCACATCAAACTCTCTGCTCAGCAGGGAGTCTGCTTCCTCCTCCCTCTGCCTGCCTCTCTGCCTACTTGTGATCTCTGTCTGTCAAATGAATAAATAAAATCTTGAAAAAAAGGAAACAAGATAGAAAGTAAAGGTATCAAAATTCATAAAGCAATGGTCTAAAGGTCCACTAAATGTTGTTACCTGTAGTTTTTACCTAAAAGTCAACTTGATAATTTTGTACTTTTATTTTTTTAAATGTATAAATGTCTTTTTTTTTTTTCCCTTGGCATGGCTTATAAGAAAAGAAATAAAGATCTTGGAAGGAAGAAATGGGATAAAAGGAATGAATCTCCAAGGGGACACATGCTATTTGGCTTGAAAATAGTGTGTAGGTTTATAGAGTGGAGATAAAAAAGGCATTTGTGCAACCTATATATTGTGAAAATCATGGGATTTCAGCAGATTACAAAATTTCCCTTAAATCTCAGCAATCAGTGCTCCCTGTGTGTAGTGGAATTCTTTTTTTAACATCATTCCTAAGGGCACTTAGGATTGGTTAAAAGAAGATTCCACACTACTAATTAACGATCAGACCAGGAATAGAAATACAGGTGGAACTCTTTGCTGACGTACATACTTCATTAGCAGAATAAATTTTTTTTAAGTTAACAAAAACTGTTTCACCTAATTTTTTCCATCAAAAAGAAGTTCATTTAGGAACAATGTCCTTCCTATCAAAACTCTTTTCCGAATTTGTACATCAGTTGCCTGTGTTATTGGAAGTATGCAAGTAAATGTTTCTTTATCTTTATGTCTCTTCCAATTACAGTTGTTATCAAAAGAGAATCATATTTATATCTAACCCATATTTACTCTTTTTTAACTTCATATTCACGGAATATCGGGAAAATGTGGCATGTGTGGGAAATTTCAACATCAGACAATCAAGTCTCTACCTTACTACTTGTGAGTGAAAGTAGAATCAGTGAAGGAGAGAGAGAGATAGAGAGAGAGGCCATCCACTTGTCCCTATATCACCAAACAAAACTTTTTATTTAATAATCAACAAAGCACAATATTATGCATGTTTAAAAGTAATCAAAGTTTACCTCTAATCCTGAAAATTCCAGGATGTCCTGAGTTTCACTTTTGAATTGTTTGTCAGAAGAACTTTTTCCAAGATGTGTTATTATTATCCTTTTCCCTTTCCTTCCTCCTAATTTTAAGATCCCCCTTCTTCTCATGCTGCATTGGTTTCTCAGACTCCTTCAGAAATTAAGAACCCAAGCAAGACTAGTCTTTTATGTTCCAAACTTATTGATCCTTTCCTCTCATAAAAAATTAGCTATTGTAGATGAATGGATAGGAAGATGTGGTAGACACACACACACACACAAGAATATTACTCAGCCATCAAAAAAATGAAATCTTACCATTTGTAATGACATGGATGGAACTAGAGGGCATTATACTAAGTGAAATAAGTCAATCAGAAAGATAATTATCATATGATCTCACTCATGAATTTAAGAATCAAATGAATTTAAGAAATAAAGCAGAAGATCATAGGGGAAGGGAGGAAAAAATAAAAATAAGACTAAATCAGAAAGGAAGACAAACCATGAGAGACTCTACTCTAGGAAGCAAACTGAGGGTTGCTGGAGGGGAGGTAGGGGTGGGGATGGGGTAACTGGGTGATGGCCATTAAGGAGAGCACATGATGAAATGAGCACTGAGTGTTACACACAATTCATGAATCACTGAACTCCCTCTGAAACTAATAATACACTATATGTTAATTAAAATTTAAATAAAATAATTTTTAAAAATTACCTATCATGATCCAGTACCTTAAACGTCTCCTTTTTCATTATCTACTTAATCTTTTTTTTTTTAAAGATTTATTTATTTACTTATTTATCTGACAGACAGAGATCACAAGTAGGCAGAGAAGCAGGCAGAGAGAGAGATTGGAGGAAGCAGGCTCCCCGATGAGGAGAGAGCCCAATGCGGGGCTCGATCCCAGTACCCTGGGATCAGGACCTGAGCCAAAGGCAGAGGCTTTAACCCACTGAGCCACCCAGGCGCCCCTCATTATCTAATTAATCTAGTGAATAATTTTATCTTTGACATTGGCTACTAATAATGGCCTAATTTTTATCTTTTCTATATTACATATGCTATTTAGGAGTGGCCCTACTAACTTAGTAAAAAGTGAAAGTGTGGGGCACTGGGAAATACAAGTTTAAGTTCTGCCCTGTCTATGTGACATGGGACAAATCACCAGATCGTCTGGAGGCTTGGTATGCTCACCCAAATTTTAGACCACTACTGAGTTCACTGAAGGGTTGTCATGCCCATGTGTGTAAGGACTTGCAAAATTCTGAGACATACTTAGTTAATATTTAATATTTAATTGATATTAAGTATGTAAAAATGCTTAACAATTAAAGTGTTCTATAGAAACATGTGCTATCATTACTATTATTACTGCTATCATTCTAGTTAGTTTAACATAACTCCTCAAGGAGCTACAATTCTTCAGAAGGAAAATGTATTAGAAGTACACTTTTAGTAATTCCTGAAAACATCAGAAAAACCTTCCCTACTGGAGTCTTCTTTAAAATTTTTCTTCTATTTTAAGAAATGATGACTAGTTATGTAAAATGCTCTGGGAATCTGCTTATGATGGGCTGATTGCTATTGACTAGTGAATAAGATAAATAAGAGATTTACAAAGGAAAAAGAAAAAAGTCAATAAGATGTTGAATGTTAAATGTCTTTCTTAACTCTTTTCATCTTCCCATTATGCTCAGATATGTATGTCATACTTTCAAAACAAAATGGAATTGTGAAGATTCAGAAAGCTATAGAAATTGTGAAATTAAAAAAATCATTAATACTAAATCTTTATGGATCATTGATTTAAACAAAAAGTTGTGTACTATATTTATGAACTATATATATATAATGAACTACATGTAATGAACTAAAGTCCATTAATTAGAGTCTGCTCCTTGTCATTTTCTTCCTAAGATTTTCTTTTTGTTGGTTCATTTCTAATAAATAGATGTCTCTGACAAGTCTAGCTTTGATCTTCATAACATGTACGTAAGTTAAGAAAGATTCCAGAATGCAGAAGGAGGGGGTGGAGGAAAGGGAAATTTCAAAAAATGACTTGTTTATTTGGGGGAAGATAAAAATGTAAATCTTAATGTTCCCCTTACCTCATTCAAATAGTCACAAAATATTCACAAAATATTTTAAACACAATTTAAGCCACTGGGGAAAACAGTTTTGAAGAGTCTGTTACCTACTTATTAATATCCAATACCCAACAAGGAAAGTTAGCAAATAAGACAGCATGTGTTGAAACTGCTCTAGATGGATTTCAACATTTGCGGCATGTTTATATTTTTACAGGATGTGACTCAAAATTTGCTTTGAAGTATTTTGCATTTCTTACGGTAATAAAGAAAAAAGTTCTGTTTTCTTCCATTTCTCCATTAATATTTAGATAAAGCCACAATTTCTCTTTGATTTACCAAAAATACAATCCTAAAAAATGTTATTTAGGGAATTTGCATCCAAAATATCATCTGGCTCTTTTCTTAATCCATGTTTTCTTTATGACAAAAGCAGCTGATGTGTAGAAATTGTGTTTAGGGTCCTGATATTAATATATTTCTCCATGTATTATTTATATCCTGCATGCTTCCAAAATGAATTAAATAGTTATTTTGACAGTAAATAGAATTGTAGAACTTTTAAGAACACAAAATCTACTGAATGATAAGTGAAAACAAGTAAAATTGGCTTAGAACAATTTTTGCTTTGGAAGCACTATGTAAGCACTGAAAAAGTAACTAAAAGTCTTTCACAGTCAGCTTGAAATCACTGAGAAGTTTTCTT
Organism: Enhydra lutris kenyoni; assembly: GCF_002288905.1. NCBI lineage: Eukaryota > Metazoa > Chordata > Mammalia > Carnivora > Mustelidae > Enhydra > Enhydra lutris. The sequence goes on from NW_019154133.1 coordinate 14,022,438, forward strand.
TCCCTTTTGGGGTTATTATGTATTATTAAGCAAGTCAAATACTATGGGCAGGATTTATCTTGATTTTAGAAAGTGATTAGGAAAAGAATCTAGTAGGATTCTTTTACATATGAGGGAGATACATGGACTTCTGTGAAATTCACAGAGGAATAACAAAAAAAGCTTGGCAAAGGTAATGAATGAAACATTGTCACAACCTGAATGATGACATGCTTTTATCATCATGAGATTATCAAAACATACTGAATTTTATAAATGTCAGAAAGTTTCTTTAAAAAAGTTAGGAAAATCCCAAATTATAATCCAAAAATAATATTTGATCAAGTGCATACCCCATGACACTCTCTGATGTGGGAATGTTATCCGGAACCTTGGGCTTGGTTGTGGCAGAACCCACACTTTGCAAGGGAACTTGGCAAACAAAAATATGCTCAGAGAAAGTATCAGACATACTGAAGTCTTTGAAAAACGACACAATGTCAGAATTTGATTAAAGAACAGATTCTGTTTGGGCTGAACAAAAGTCTCAGATGAGAGATGCTAACAGCTTTTAATATCTGAAGATCACTTAAGAGGAAGGAGAGAGGCCTCAGAAGAAAGAAATCCTGACACTTGGATCTCAGACTTTTGCCTCCAGAACCGTGTGAAATAAATTTCTATTGTGTAATCCACCCAATCTACAATGCTTTGTTACAGCAGCTCTAGCAAGCTAACACAGAGACTACTGTAGGATATAAACCCAGTTTAGATATTAAATTTAAGGTGATGCAAGATTGCCTAGTCATTTTCATAGCAACTCAAAATCTTTTATGAACTTTACACTTTGTATTCCCATGTTGATTTTATTTTTTCTGTGTTTATTCTTTTAACATTAAATTTCATTGAAAATCTTAACCCAATGGTTTTCTTCTCAATATACTCTACGGAAGAGATCTAGTTTAACAAAAATATCACAAGGACTTCACAACCAATAACAGCAAGCTTAAGTCATGCGTAAACTTTCAGGAAATGCAAAACATTTAATTTTTATCAAGATGTGTATTGTTAATGAAGTTTAGGATGACTGCTCATAATCTTTTTGAATATTCATGTGCACAAGCCAGCCGTTAATCAAGTTAATCATAGCAGAACGTAGCTTTTTCTAACTCATTCAAATCATCTGCCCCTGGAGCCTCTGGATGGCTCAGTCGGTTAAGCGTCTGCCTTCCACTCGGGTCATGATCCCATAGTCCTAGAATGGAGTCCTGCATCTGGCTCCTTGCTCAGGGGAGTCAGCTTCTCCCTCTGCCCCTCTCCCTGCTCCTGCTCTCTCTCACTCTCTCTTGGTCTGAAGTAAGTAAAATCTTTAAAAAAAAAAAAATTCTTCTGCCCCAATTGCTGATAAAGCTTAGTCCCACCTTGCTCTATACCTGTTAACAAGCTAGCCACCTACTAATATAAGCACTCAGCATGACAGCGTGGGATATACTGGACTCACATTTGAAAATATTTTTTAATTTAAAGAATATTATTTCCTATTCCTTTTAGATTTTCCTATTGGTAATATACCTTAGTTTATGGAATTGAGAAAAAAGTAAGCAAATGAATGTACTTACATGTCCTGCTAATTTAGATGCTTTCTCAAATTCTTCACCCTCTTCCATTAGTGCTTCTTCAGTCCCGGGTAAAGAATCTATTTTTACAAAAAGAATGAATAATTGTTGTCACATATTGCTTACTGACTCTGTGATACATAAACCTATTATGAGAAGGATATGAAAGTGGCCAAATTGGCACTTGAAAAATCTTAGTGTTTTTGAGTTAAAATAAACAGTTGAATGCTGTTTATTTAATTTAAAGACAACATATGAAAAATGTTAATTACTTCTAATTGAGAAGGACACAATGAAATAAAAATTGTATGACAGCTGCTGTTATGTTAGTCAGAGCAAGCCTGCTTTTGGCATATGATTTAGCTAACTGTTGGAACTTTTATTGATGTCCATTTTCTGGCTTGTAATTTTATGTTTGTTTTATCTCTCAACTGTCTCTTTCTCTCTCTCTCTCTTTCTTTCTTTCTTTCTTAATTCCTTCCTTCCTTTCTTCCCTTCTTTTTTTTCTGGCTACACAATTTAAGCACCAGTTTGTGTTCTCTCTATTAAATGGGGTGGCAAATTCTGAAAAGTTTGGGGAAAGGTGCATCCCATGAAATGATAGTGGATTTTTCAATTTTAAGTATCAAGTGAGAAGTCATGATTAGTTAGTATGACTAGATTTGAGGAGTGGGTGAGTATTGACTTTCTAATATGTGAATAAAATGATGGCAGCCCTTTCCATATGTCTACTGAATTATGTTAATTATAACAACAAGGATTTCTAAGGGTTATAAATAATTCTGCAATAAGGATAGATATATGGAACATTAGAAAAAGTCTGTGATTTAATAACTTTCTATTTGAATTTCAAAATCTAGTTTCAAAAATCAGTTAAGAGGAAAGTATTTTAAACCACTGGAAACTTTTAAAATTTATTTCTTTATATTTATTAATATTTGAAAGAGCTATATGAATCCTTCAAGAAGACTTTCCTTCAGATTCACATACATATGGAGGCAGATTTTTTCCACTGCATAAAAATGTGCACTCTGGGAAGAAAATCAAAGCATTAAATCCTTCAAAAGCTTAATGGTCACCTAAGACCAGAGAGACAGTGGAAAGCTTTGTGCAAATCTATAATCATAGCTTTTGAACCATGGAGCTCTGTCTCTAATAATTCAGAGTTTTACATTCAAGAAAAAAAATTACTAAATCCCAGGGCACATAGTTCATCTAGATGTAAATGTAGATTTTTTTTTAGAACACAGAATTCTTTCCAACATAAAATTAACTTTTTTTAGTTTAAAAAAACTTTAAAAAAAACTAAAACACTAAAAAAAAAGTTTTTTTAAAATCTACATCTCAAGAAAGTATGTTCTTTGAGACATGGATACTTTCTTGAGATGTAGATAAATTTTACAATGTTACCTACCACCCTTCCAAACAGAATGATGACATCCAAAAGCAGCAAATTTTTGTTGATAAAATCAGGATAGATGATGAGAATTGTACCAAGTTCAAAAATATTAAGTCATTTATGAAGAATACTTGAACCCCTACCTACTAACACCCAGTTGTAAGGGTGACAATACAGCGATTCTTTAAATTAGAGTGTATAAATTAGCATAATTTAAGTCCAGTAAGGCTGAATTATATTCTCTATAACTGTGAGGAAATATTAGTGTAATTTTAGTATTCACTCACAATTTTTTGTTTCACTTATGTATTGAAACTATTAAGTAGAATATTTACTTAATAAATAATATTAAAATGTTCTACTCTACAAAGCAAATGACATATACAGAAAAAGAAAACCAACCCTCTTGTGGATTTGTTGATTTTTTAAGTTAGAAATACTATTCTCACGTTTTTCTCAAAAAGTTAATGATTTTATTCATTTCTAAAGATTTTATTGACTTCTTTGAGAGAAACAGAAAGAGCACAAGCAGGGAAAGAGGAAGAGGCAGAGGGAGAAGTTCAGACAGGTTCCCGGATGATTAGGAAGCTCCATGCAGGGCTCTATCCCAGGACCTAAGCTGGTCAGATGCTTGCTTAAAAGGACTGAGCCACCCAGGCATCCCCAGTTAATAATTTTAAAGAGTACTGCCATTCTGCTAGGTTTTTCTTTTTTAATAGATTTTATTTATTTATTTGAGAAAGACTAAGGGAGAAAGAGCATGGGGGGTTGGGGATAGGGCAGAAGGAAAGGGAGATGCAGACTACTCGCTGAGCACCTAGCAGACTCAAATCCCAGTACTTGATCCCAGGACCCAGAGACCATGACCGGAGCTGAAGTCAGATGCTTAAATGACTGAGCCACCTAGGCATCCCTGTCATGTTTGATTTTTAATGCATGTATGTACTAATTATTTCATTCACCCACTTATTGTGTATTTGTACATTCATTTAATTCAATAAATACCATATACTAGGCATTTAACTTGGTGTTTTCAAAATTTGAATTTGAGCAAGATAATTTTCTATGACTCTTTCTCTTTGGAATATACTTGAACACCTTTACAGTATTATTTTTTTAAGAAAAATGAACATTTTTATAAGAGGAAGGTAGTGGTGACTTTTTATGGTTTTACATTCTATTCTATTCTATTCTATTCTTGTTTTTGGTTGAATTCTTCCTGGCTATTGATGCCATATCCAGTGAGGTCCATTCAATTTAATGCAGAAGGATAATGGTGAAGTACTACCAGAATATTTGCAAAGTTACATATTCATTTTAAAAGCTGTTAAATTGAAAGAACCCTTCTAAGTAGTCCAAATCTAGGCCAGAATATAAATCTTATATACCCGTAGGGACAATAGATATCATGAAAATAAAATCTTAGTGTTTAATGCTTGGAGGAGTACATTGCATTTTTTAAGAGCTCTGAATGCATTGCTTATTAACCATAATTGGTGGAGGCATATATGTAAACTATTTTGCTCTATCTCAGAACAATTCCTTTTTTTTTTAAAGATTGATTCTATTTATTTATTTATTTATTTATTTGACAGACAGAGATCACAAGAAGGCAGAGAGGCAGGCAGAGAGAGAGGAGGAAGCAGGCTCCCTGCTGAGCAGAGAGCCCGATGTGGGGCTCGATCCCAGGACCCTGAGATCATGACCTGAGCCGAAGGCAGAGGCTTTAACCCACTGAGCCACCCACGTGCCCCCAGAACAATTTCTTTATAAAAGTATACTTACTTACCATACTTATATAAAGTATAAATGATTTTCAAAATACAAGCAACTCTTGTATTTTGAATTATAACTCTTTGAGCTTTTTTCAATCACATGGAGGGGGAAATGAGTATCTAAATTTCTCAAATATTAGAATTTATCTTGTCATTTCACGTTAGAGAAGAAGAAACCAAAACACAGAAAAACAAGTAATTTTGTCAAAATCTAACAATATCTGGCAGCACTGGTCTGGGAAACTTAGCCAACGCAATTAATTGTGCATCCTCAGGTAAGAACCTAGAAATGTGTAGGGTTTATCATAATGTTTAGCTCTGTCCAACTTGTTTCTCTCTTTAGTTTTACCTTTGCTGTTTATGTCACAACAGATTTTTTTTATGCAGAAAGTTACACCTACTTGTAGAAATATATATGTTTATGGAGCCAAGCTCAATGTGGATGCACAGTTGACTTAAAATTAACATCAGCAAATTTGGATAATACCAAAAATATTTAATTACTGAATCTAGTGATCTAACTAAGTAGAAAAGAGTGTACTGAATCAGAAACTTAAATTTTGTAATTTGCTGATTAGGTTTACTAAAATTTGAATGTGAAGAATTCAGGATATAAGCAGTTCAAGAAAGGAGCCTAATGAATATCCCCCCCCATGGATGCAATTAAGTATAATCAGTGAATTAAGTATAATTCGTGATGATGCATTGCTAAATTTTCCAAAATATTTAAATCCTTACAATATTCAGTTATTATGCAAATGTGATTGCTGAAGGATATATATCTCCCTGGTGGATTAGTGGATTCCTGTGGTTTTCATAAAATTAAAAAACAATAATGGGCCAATAATGAAATAATATTTGCTTTTTGTCTAGTTTTATACCAGGCATGGTGCAGAACACAAGAAAACCTCAAGAAGCATATAATCCAATTGAGCAAGAACAACACACAAGAAGTAATTCAAAAACTATTAAGGGAAAAGGAAAAGGAAAACATTGATGTGGGCTGGACACCAGATACAACTGATGTGATCTTAGAGCACAGGATCTGAATAGACAGAGAGGAGGAGAAAGAATTCACTATGAATCAGGGAAGAATGGCTTAAGTAAAGGTACACATGCAAGACTATCAGTGAAAAGAAGCCAGTCTGATTCCAAACCTAGAGTGTCAAGGAATGGCCAACCCGGGTCCTCCATGTCACTAGTGCCACATGGCTCAACTTTCATTGTCAATGTTAAAGGTCTCCCATGGGTGTGTACCATCTCATTAGTACTACAAGAGACTTGAGTATAAAGAAACTATTATCATTTCTTGTCTTGTGCTACACTATCATTGGTTCATATTCCCACAACACTTCCTTTTGTTTTAAGATTTTATTTATTTATTTGAGAGAAAGAGAGAGAGAGAGCAACAGAGATAGCAAGACAGAGCACAAGCTGGGAGGAGAGGAACAAGCAGACTCCCTAATGAGTGGGAATCCTGACACAGGGCTTGATCCTAGGACCCAGAGATCATGACCTGAGCAGAAGGCAGACACTTAACTGACTGAGCCACCCAGGTGCCACAACACTTTGTTTTTTAATCTTTAATGTTAATATTTGACATGTAAAAAAAGTATGAATAGTTGACCCTCGAACAACACAAGTTTCAACTGCATGGGTCCTCTTACACATGGATTTCTTTCAATAAACACAGTGCAGTATTATAAATGTATTTTCCTTATGATTTTCTTAGAAACATTTTCTTTTCTCTAGCTTACTTTACTGTAAGAATAGAGTATATAACACATATATAAAATATGTGTTAATCAACTATTTATATTATTGGTAAGACTTCTGGTCAACAGTAGGCTTTTAGCAGTTCAGTTTTTGGTGAGTCAAGTTATACTCAGATTTGAAACTATGCAGGGGTTTTTCATATACCCTATATATATCCTATATAAGGATTTTCAACACAGGACCAACCCCTATGTTGGTCAAGGGTCTATTGTGTGTGTATATATATATATATATATATACACACACACACACATATACACACACACAATATACTATATACATATGTATGTATATAGTATATTTAGTTACAAAGCATAATGGTGAACATCCTCAAACCATCCTCTAATTTAAGAATTAAGTCATTTCCAATAACCTGCATATACCTGCGAGCACCTTTCTTATCCCACTTCCTTGCTTCCCCCACCCCCTGAGGAAAATCACCATTTTGAGTCTTCATTCCTTTCTTTAAATATAGTTTTATCACTTATGTATATTTTCCTAAAGAATATATTAGTTAGATTTGCTAGTTTTGAGCTTTATAAAAATGGTGTTCTATGACTTACTTTTGTTTAATCAATATTATGCTTTTAAGATTCATTCAGTTGGGAGCTGTAACTCACTCATACCAGATTGGGAGACTCACTGACATTTTCAGATCAGTTGCTTTAAATTAGCCATAGTGGTAGTATTTACATCATGGGAAGCATCAACCTTTACAAATCAGGGCTTTCGTTTTCAAAGAAAGAGTTGTTAACATTTGCCAGCACACCTCTGATTTCATTCATCCTCGGTGTGTATTTGGAAGGCAGTTCTCTACAATGGGACAATTCCACAATGTATCCATTTTCCTGTCCGCCAGCTTGTTGACAAAGGTTATTCACATTTCATGGTACCTGAGACTTGTTTCTCTAAGATATTCCCCCAGAAGTAGAGTTTCTGAGCTTTAGATTATGTGAATGTTCAAGACTTTAAAATAATGGAAAATGTTTCCAAAATTGTTTATGCCCTTCCTAGAGTGCATGAATTTCCTCTCTTCCCTGTCTTCACCAGCACTTACTTTTGCCAGATTTCCTAATTAATACCAAAACAAGGGTAGTAAAACAGCATCTCTCTATGGTCTTCATTTGCTTTTCTTTGATTACTAAAGTAGTCAAGCATTTTTCATGTGTTCATTTGCCGTTTGTGTTTCCTTTTCTGTGAAATATCTGCTCATATCTGTTATTTATTTTTCTATTGTTTGTTGATCTTTATTAAATTGTATATTGATTATGTATTCTAAATATTAATCTTTAATCAGTGGCAAATATTGCAAATGTATTTTGCTATTTTGTGGCTGATTGATTCACCTATTTTTTGATCTTTTGAGGAACAGGAGTTTTTAACACTCTATAGTTGACTTAATTTTTTAGTTATGTTTTAGGATTTTTTTTTCACCTTCTTTAATAAGTCCTTCTCTATCCAAATGAAGAAAATATTTTCCCATAGCTTCTTTTCTAATTATCCCAACTGGATGTACTGATTGCATCTGGCCAGAACGCTGAATGATGAAACAGTGATAAATCTTAGATGTCATTGTCATGGCATTATATGTACTTTTTTATTTATGTAGGACACTTTCTGAAGTGCCCTGACATTAATGTAATGTGTGGGTTTTTTAAAGATTTTATTTATTTATGAGAGAGAGAGAGAAAGAGAGAGAGAGTATGGACAGGGAGAGGCGAGCAAGAGGGAGAAGCAGACTCCCCACTGAGCAGGAAGTCCTACATGGGGCTCAGTCTTGGGACTGCAGGATCATGAGCTGAGCCAAAGGCAGATGCTTAACCCACTGAGCCACCCAGGTGCCCCTTAAATATGCTGTGTTAAGGGGTTTGAATTGTGTCCTACAGAAAACAGGATAAAAGAAGCAGCTTTATTTTTAGAAAGATAATAAACTAAAAAGATTAGATGGTACAAGGAATACCTATTTACAGGCTTGTTCCATTAGGCAGAGAAAAAGGACAAAAGCACAGAGGTGGTGTCAGGGAAAATGAAGAGGAAGTTGGTCTGGAGAGGAAATTCACTGCTACAATTTGAGACCAATTTAATATAGGGCTGAGAAAGAGGAAGGAAAATCAAATATGGTGTTGACATTTCTGCTGAAAGTCAAAGGGATCTATAATGTGAAAATGGGAGTAGGCAATGTAAGTTATAAAAGAAGTTGCAAGTAGTGACAAAATTTGGGGAGGAGCCAAAATATAGTTGACCTGTTTCTACCTAAATCGGGCACAGATATTACGAGGCTGCACCTCAGAATCCACATGTCTTGCTTCCTTTTCTCCCTTGCCCTTAACCTTCTGACACACAGCCCAAGGGAGAGGTGGATATATGACTGTTACCATGACCTGGAGCAGGGCAAGATGTTTGGTTTGGTTTCGTTTCGTTTCTTTCTTTCTTTTTTTAATTTAATTTATTTATTTGACAGACAGAGATCACAAGTAGGCAGAGAGGCAGGCAGAGAGAGAGGAAGAGAAGCAGGCTCCCTGCTGAGCAGAGAGCCCGACACGGGATTTGATCCCAGGACCCTGGCATCATGACCTGAGCTGAAGGCAGAGGCTTTAACCCACTGAGCCACCCAGGCGCCCCTCTTTCTTTCCTTTTTAATCTTCAGGTGCCATTCAAATATAGTAAATATTGTTGGATTTAAAACTTACCCAAAGAATCTGGGACTATTTCATCTGGAGAATGCAGTGCTTGCGATATCTCCTCTGTCCTTTCTGCCAGGTTGTCTCCTTGAAGCCTACATAATTAAAAATGGTCATTGAAACCTTGAATAATGTGGAATTGTGAAATATGAACTATATACTACTGGGGACGTGACAATGAACTTTTCAACTTAAAATCAGACATCCTTCTTCAAAGGAGAAATAAAGGTTTACAAAAGTCTTTGTCATAGAGTGTTTTTGTTTTCCTAGCCTTTAAGGAAACAAGTCTTTCCTCATCTTTTTTTTATACACATGGGAAGATTAAGTCTAGGCAGAATCTGCTTTTCTTCTTACCCTGACTAGAGGAAGGTTTATAAGCAAAGGTTTTCATTAAAACTGTGATGGGGAAGTGAGTGGAAGAAAAGCAGAAGTCCAACACAGTGGGCTCACCTTGCTTCTGGATCCCATGGCATGAGAGGGCTTCTGTGGTTACACAGAGGTTTATTAAACACAGTTCTCCAAATCAACCAAACTTGAGCTTAAAGGCCTACAGGTCAAGATAAATCTCAACAATGGAAGTTAAGATTCCTAATCTATGTGACTCCCCAGGGTTCTCACAGACACTCGGTCTTCAAGAAGGAAGACGTGGGTACTTTCTGGACAATATATTTCTGAACTTCTGTATCCACCTTGCAATAGTGAGACCAGCGATATCTAATTCAAACAGTCTGGATTTATCTTATACTGTGAAATCACCGTAGCAGGGGAGGTAGAGCTTATTAATAACTGCTAGTACTCTGTCCTAACAATAAGCTCTGCTAATATTGGAGGACAATATATCAAATAATCCAGAGATTGGAAGTTTCTATCAGTACCCTTATTTTTTTCTTGCATTTAGCTGATGGCAAGTGCCCTCATGGGAGAATATTGATAAATGCATAACAAATAGCATTAATATTTTTAAAATTACAAACTCAAGTACAATTCTTAACTGTATCAGGCTCAGAAGTTAAACTCTTCAATTGTTTTACATCTTTGTTTTTATATGCTACAGTAGAATCACATACTAATTTGCATTTTGCTTTTGCATATTCAAGCACATATGTATGACTCTTTATGTTTTGTGTAACTATAAATACTATAAATTATGTTTTCATCTTTATTCTTTTAATACTAAATTAATATTAATATTAAATTCTGCACATTTTGTACATATATATTAATAGTTACCTATTACCTTCTATATACAAAACTATATTTACTGTGTTATATAAGCTAACTAAAGAATTCTCAATAGTAATTGCCTGATAGTCATAACACTTTTTGGTCAAATATGTACAATGTATACTTTTTTAATTGATTTTATACTCTGGATTAATTTTTTAAAAGTTTACTTTGAAAGAACAACATCACCTTTAAATGATTTAGCTACATACTTCTCAAATCTGTCCAATCATTTATTTTGTTTATTTCTAATAATTAGAATAAATACTTCACTAGTCTGCAATATCGAATAGTCTTTTCACATTTCCTTTGTCTATGACCATTTCATTAAATTTTCGAAGTAAGTATGTAGAAACATGAGATACTGAAAGGTGTAAGCAAAAATTATCATAAAAAATTGACAAAGAACTCCAACACATTTGGATATTTCAAATTAGATTAAAAACCTAAATGGAAGATAAATCCCCAACAAAGGCAGAAGGAAAGAAGCAAAAAATAAAAACTAAGTTGTAAATTTCCTTTTGCTCATGGCAAGCTTCAATAAGAAAGATTTATTTTGTATTTATTAGTATGCTCAGTAATGAGCCTAAGGTTGAAGAGATGTAAATAAATTACAAATGATCCTGATTTCACAGACTTCTCAATTTAGCGGAGTCAAAAAGACAAACGGCCGTGAAAACAACTCAACACATTGGGTGGCCTTGAAGCTGGCTCATCTTCATCCAAACGCTGCCCTCCAGATACCGTAAGAGTTGGATTTACCGTGACTTGGCGGCAACTCCATCAAGGAAGGCTTCACAGCTCTGCCCTCCTTGAGTGCTCTGCCAAGGTTTCCCAAACTGTAATCCACACAGCACTACTTCTGTAAGAGGTTAATAGGCACTGTGCAAACAAGGGTTATGTGGGCAAGTCCGGGAAATACAGTCTTAATAAAAGTTAATTTTTTTTTCCCTTTACACTACAAGAGTTGTACTTATACTCCCAAACCTTTTCTCTTTGCTTTCTAAAGCTCCTTTTCCATTTTAAAAAGTCTCTCATATTCTCAGTGCCTAAACAAAATGCTTCCTGCTTTGCCTTGTCACCATTGAAACCCTTTTCTAAGAATATTACAATTTTTTTTTTTCCTCTGAGAACATGAGAGTGCCTCCTCTCCAAAGGAGGCTGCCTAATCCCTTGACCTCAGATAACACAGGATTAGAAATATTCACCTTCCTTCTTTGTGCCTGTGAAGACGTTGCTCAGAATTAAAGTTTTCTTCTTCACCTCAAGCATCATTATCACCTTGAATGATTTCCATGTTCTTGTGTATCTACCCACTAATTTCAAAGTCTCTTGATCCCAAATCTGGAGATACTCCCTTCTACCTCACCTTCCCTTGCCCAAGGAGAGTTAACCCAGAATTCCTCCATGTCAGCAATCTTTAAGTCCAATGTTCTGTTCTCTGACAAAGAACTCGCCTCCTTTAGGCTCTTTCACAAACTCACTGTTCTTAACATTTTCTCTTTAGTCAAATATGGATCCTAATTTCTATTTTCTCCCTCGCCTCCCTTCATTCCAGTTCTGCCCTACTCAGCTGGGTCTTGTGGTCTCCTCAGTTCCCATGCACCTATATCCTCCTGTCATTACTGACCAACCAGACCCTAATTCCATATTAATCCATCATTTTCCTACATGTTTGCCCCTGGAGCAATGCAGGAGAAAGTCAGACACTCTAGGATTCGTGAGTACAAGTCAACGGTCTCCAACATTAAACTCTGGCTTCTTGGCTTCTTAGTTGTCTTTCTTCCATTCCTTTCAAAGTCTTTACAAAACTATTATCTCTTTTTTAGGTCACCTAGAAAAATGATATATTAAGGAAGAAAGATCTGCTACTCTTCCTTGCATAGCTCCTACAGAATTATCTTCAACCCAGCCAGTATTCGCCACCTTTCTAATTCACAAGGGGTGAGACCCTCTCTCCAGTATAAGGTTCAGACAATCCATTTAGGCTAGTGATTTGGATCCCCCCCTCTCATCTCTTTTAGACCTTAATTTATTTTATCCATTACTATTCATTTGTTCATTCTGTTCATCTCCATTGCTCATTTCCCATAGCACAGAAGCAAGTTCATTTCTCTTTCAGCCTTAAAACACACACACACACACACACACACACACACACACACAAACACACACACACACACACACACCAAAATCCCTCTCATAATTATCTCAAACATCTAACTGTTGCTTTTTCTTGCTCATTTTTCTCAGAGCCAAACTCTCTAAATATCATTCATTGCCTTTGCTTCCATAGTTTTCACTCATTTCTCAGCCTATTTTTATTTGGTCTGTGTCTCTGCCATTCTGAAATGACTGTCTGACCTAATTGCCATATAAAACAAAAAATTTTCATGCCTTATATTTATGTAACTTTCAACTGTACTTTGTATGAATACTCTTTACCCACTCTCTTTTACACTGGCTCTCTGAATCAGCTCATCTACTCGTAGTTTTAATCACGTATAGATTGACATTTGTCAGATCTTTCTCTTGAGTCCTCAGCTCAAGATTGGTATAGCCAAAGTTTTGTAGGACATTTTACTTGGATACACCAAAAGCATCACAAAGGCATCATGTCCAAAAACAAACTCATTTTCATCAACACCCTGTCTTGCTAATCAACCCAGTGTTGTTAAGTATACCTCCTAAGGAAATTTTCTGAATCCATCACTTCCTCTCTGCACACTCTATAAGTTTGCTGCTCATTTTTATTCACCTAGATTATTACATAGTGCCCCCACTGATGGTCTTACTTAGAAACTTGCCCCTCAAAAATCCATTTTCCATGTGGCTACCAGAATGTTCAGAACAAATCCAAATATATTACTCTTATGATTTAAATATTTTAGTGCAAGAGATCTTAACATGAGTATTTTTAGAGAGTCTGTGGGCAGGTTTTAGGGGAATCACAATAATTCACAATAAATGGAATGAAAAATTTTTGGCAGATGTGCTCTTTTTGGACAGGGAGACAGTAACTTCAACCAGATTTTCAAAATAATCTTTGACTCAAAAAAGTTTAAGAACTACCATTTTTGTGGGCTTCTCATCAAGATGAGAAGATGAGTTATGGTTTCCTTACCAAGTCATTTGAGTCTGTCTATTTCACAACCCCTACCTGTCTCTGCAAATTCATCATCTTTGACTTCATACTCCATAAACTCCACTTCTTTTACATTTTTGCAGATATTTTGTTATTAAGTCTCTGGACTATTATATAATTATCTCTGGCATGACTTACTTTCCCCCTTTTTACTATTTGGATTAATCCTAGTTTTTCATTCTGGAATCTCTTCAGAATCTTCTCTTCCAGAAGTCTTAGCACCTATGCAAAACTTTATGCTCTTGCTTCACTATATTCTGTTTAGATGTCTGTTTGTCAATACACTCCAAGTGTCTTAAAGGCAGGAATTTTATTTTTCATGTTTTTATGTCCCTAAAACCTAGCTTAAGTTGAGCTTGCTACATTTTAAGTTCTAAAAGAGATTTCCTAAGGCATTTTTTAATGATTAGCTCACCTTGGAGATAAGGACAAGAAAACAGGGCACGCCCTATATATGAGGAATTTTCTACAGCATCCTCTAATAATAGAGTTACATTTCCTTGAAAAGAGGTAACACTATCTGGTGGATATTTAAGGTTAAGCAGTTCTTAACCTGGTTGGACTCAATGCAGAACATGAGTCAGAGGCTTATGTGCCAGTGCTTATATGATCTGGGGGGCAGGAGGGAAGGACATGGGAGTAAAACACTAATGGAGAGAAAGCCAATACAAGTATGTGTTAGTGAACCAGCCCCTGTACAGATGGCTGCCACACAATCCCACAAGAATTCTGAGGATCCTTACGAAACGTGTCCACTTAAAGAACGAAAGTGTAAAAGTGTAAAGAATTTATCCATAGGCTTCTGGTCAAGTGTAGTCCTTGAGCACTGATAACCCTGACCCAATAAATTGTATATACAGTAGTACTGAGTGATTCTTATTGTCATCCCAGGGCAAGAAATGAGATGCAAAAGATAGTAGCAAAAGTGGGATGCTAAAGATTGCAATGGCACAAAGCTGGTTGCTACAGTTAGGAATATGTGCAGATACAGTTGCTAATAAGTATTTGAGATGACATACAAGTGGGGCTGATAACAACAGTAAATGTGTTTGACTTTAAAACAAATCAATCAGATTTAATTTTATATTGGTCAATGAGGCCTAGTTAGAGGAAATGCTATTATTATACCTATTAGTAAATTCTAGCTCCAAGTTTCTGAGTCAACAATCATCTTCCATTGACTCAGTTTTTTTTTTTTTTCAGATTTTATTTATTTATATGACACAGAGAGAGAGAGGGGGAGAGAGAGTATGAGAGAGTACAAGCAGGGGGAGCAGTAGGCAGAGGAAGAGGGAGAAGCAGGCTCCCTGCTGAACAGGGAATCTGATGCAGGGTTAGATCCCAGGACCCTGAGACCATGACCTAAGCCAAAGGCAGACACCGACGGAGCTGCCCAGGTGCTTAACTCAGTCTTAGTAGTGACAAAAACAATGAAAGATAGCATCCTAAGAGACTGTTGTAATATCTATCACAGAGCCTATCGTAGTACCAGGCACCTGTGTATGATCAATAGGAATACTGATCAATGTAATGTAATCAAATGTAATGTAATGTAAATGTTATCAAAAAGTCTCTGGGTCTTATAAAATTGATTTAAGGAAGATGGACCAGTCAAGAGAAAGAAGATTGAAGCTCATTTAGGAGACTGGTAGCTACAGCAGTGGTTCAAATTTTGCTTGTTTGCAGATATTTTGAGATTCAGTTGATCTCAAAGTCTCATTCTGTATGAAGAAGCAAGGAAACCAAAAACAGCGTGAAATAACAGCTCAGTCCTAGCCCAAAATGGTCAGTAAAAACACATTACTCTGTATCCATTCAGAGCAGGAAGTTTTGAATACTGTATGCAGTGGGAGAATAGAAAAGATAATAAAGATGATTAGGGCCTCTTCTCTTATATACTTCAAAAAAATCCAAACCACTCAAAAGGGAGACATAGTTCCCTTTTCTTTAAATCTCTGGTATTGTCAATCCAGTTGAATTATGTGATGTGATAACAGAAGATTCAAATAAGTGAATTCTTACTTTTTCACTTTGGCCTAGAAGACATACAAACTTGTAAGCAGCCGTCTTTCTGCTTTTATGTTATCATGCTATCCATGATGTGTTTTAATCTTCCTTGAATACTTTCTGGAAGAAAGTAGTATCTAACTATAACTAGAATGGGAATTTTTCCAATGTTTTCTTGAACCAAATGGAATATACTATGGTATGCATGAAATTAAATGCCAAGCTAACATTTCTAGCCTATATAGTTCAGAGGACATGATAAACAAAATCTGGATTAACTGGAGAAACCTTAAGGGAGTAGGGGATATATGAACTGAGCTTTGATAAAGCTAAAGTTTGAGTAGGCAAAAAAAAAAAAAAAAAGAGAGAGAGAGAGAGAGAGAGGTAGGGTATAGCTGGGGCTAGATGAAGCAGGACTTTCTATAATGTCATCTAGAAATTTGATGCTGAAATACCTAGTCTTCCTCCCTGATGAAAACGGAGGCCAGTGGAGGGTTGAAGCAGAGGGACATGATCAGACTTCCACTTTGAGAAGCATGTGCTGTGTTGAGCATAGACTACAGGGGGGCACACATGGAAGCAGGGAAATTCTTTAGGAGGTTATTCCACTGATCTTGTTGAGAGCTGAGCACGGCGTGCCTAGGGGTGTCAGTGGTGGTGAGGGTAAGAAGTGGATGGATTATGAATAAATTCTGTAGGTGGAGCCCAATGGTATACCCAATCAACGAGATTTGGGGTGGGGGGGATTAAAAAAAAAAATGTTGTCATTTTTCTGTCCTGAGCAACAGAAATCATCATGTTGCCATTTGCTGAGATAAGGAACACTGAGGGGAAAGCAGATCTGTTGGGGATTAAGCTGGGGACATGGTAAGTGTAAATGCATTTTGGACATGTAGGTAATGGTATAGAGCAGCAGCTGGAAGTCCATGTAGAGATGCTGAAAAGATTGCATGGAGCTGTGGAGGGAGGCTTGCGCTTTCTGGATTCTAAAACCTCTACAGAGGACTTCAGAATAGGATACACTACTATTTAGGTCAGCTGTTTTGAAGAATATGATATCCTGAGATAATATATCGTAATAAATGTCAATTAGAGCAAGTAAACCATGATAAACAGTTCTAGTTTTCAGAAATTTTGAACCATTTTCTTCAAATGGTAAAAATTAACTCATCTTCCCCCTTCAAAGTATGCTTTTAATTCACAAAACCTCTTTCATTAAATCAGTCATCCAGTCATTTCCAAGTCTCCTTCTAAACATTAATAGTCCATTTTAAGATTCCAGTATGTGTCTCCAGAATTATTTTTTGAGAAAAATTCTAACAACTTATTGTCACCCACTCACTTTTGACTTCTTAAAAAAGCCCAAATTGTCATCAACATCAAAAATTTATTGGGGATCTTCAAAGGCCAAGCTCTCCGCTGAGCCCTGAGCCCACAATCTGGCAGGAGATCTGCATGGATTTGCATGGTCTTTCTAATTTCTCTGCAAGCTTTTGTGAAGTCAGAAATCGGGCCTGAGGTTCCTGACACTATCAGGGCCTAGTACATTCCTTTACCTTTGTGACCCCTCAAATAACAACGTAATTTAAATGGTATGTCTCTGAATTCACTAAACACTTACTGTAATTTCTTTTCTATCCCACGGCTGCTGTCCTATGGAACTTTGCTGCCCTCCTCCCTAAGTTTTTCAGGGAATTACCTGGACATTCTTCCTCCCATACTCCCTTCCAAACCATGGACACAACCCAGCATTCTCCCTTAGCCCTGTCCATTCCGGTCTGACCCTCTGGTGAATGGTCTGCTTCCTGTGACTTGGGCCCTTGGACACCATCTCTCCGAATCCTCAGCACCCTTCTCTGGACCCCCAACACAGATCAACCTCCCAGAGCTTCCACCAAATACTCCTTCCAGCAGTCCCTTGATTTCCCTTCTTATTTTAGCATAGTCATTTAAAAATCTTCCCTCATCCATCTAAGGCACACTTGTTCGTTCTTGCCTCTGGCTGTTCAGGTCACATGAGGATAAGTAACAATATAGCAGGATGAAGCACCTTTTTCCTGAAAGCAGAAGGCAGTGGAATAACATCCTCCTTCACCAGAGGCCTTCCCTTAAATATGGCTTTGTAAATTCTCTCGCTTGTTCTCAAGAACCTCCAAATGTGAGCCTCTAAAATAGAATGATTGATGGTAACACAGAGATAAAAACCGTGCTCTTTCCTGCTAAATTTTCCTTTTAACTTCCTATCTCCCGAAAATGAGCTATGGGTCTGCAAACTCTCTGTAGAAACTCTCTAGGGGTGGGGGGGTGGGGGAGGTTGGAAGGGGGGAAGGGGTGCATTGCAGACAAGTAGTTGCCTTAGCTGGCCTCTTATCTGGGCTGCTAATTACTTTCCTGGCAGAGGCTTAAGAATTTCAAAGCTAAATCTGAGGAAAGCACACGTAGAAAATAGATGTTTTGTTTTCAGTCTCCTCTGCTTTATCTCAACTCAAAGGTAAAAATGTCAACACAAAGTAAGCTGGAGGAGATCAGGCACCAAGCAGGATGGATTCTCAGACACTCTGGGACTGCTAAACAGTTTCCAGGCAGATGTGACCAGAATGTGGGCCACTGACTCCCACATCTTGGCCAGATTGTTAAACACACAAAGGATGGCACAAGAGGCCCTCCAACTTGTCCCAAATCCGAGGCGGCCATGAGAAAGGATTAAAATCAAATTGCCAGATGGCTCTGGACCTAACGAAATGTCTAGAGAAAGCAGCCAAATGCAGAAGGTCTGAACTAGAGGCAGCTCTGGGCATTGGAGAACAATTTTTAAAATCTATCTAAACAGAAATAGGCAGTTAAGGTGTTTATTTGACTTTGTAGACCTGTGGTTCTCAGTTTTTGGTAGACTCCCCTAGAGAACATTAAAACCCAGATGGCTAGGCTCCACCCATAGAGTTTCTGATTCAGAAGGTCTGGAATACAGCCCAAGCATTTGTTTCTGTGAAGTTCCCAGGTGAGGCTGATACTGAAGGCCAGGGGACTGCCCTCTCTGCAGTGCCTCCTTTCTTCACAGCTGTGCAAGGACATGTCTCCCCCCTCCCCCAACCATTCTCAAGGTTGTCCTAGCATTGCACCATACTGGAACTCCAAAAATAGAGAAGGATCTACCAGATGATGTTAGTATTTTCCTTTCTCTAACTTGCTGGGTATTGACCTTTTTAGCTCAACACTAAATTTTATTCCCAGGTATATATGATTCCATCTTATATCCATCTTTTCCATAATAGAAGTTAAAATCCAAGTTGGATTCCTCTTGAGCTCAGGATGCTATATACTTAGGCTAAATCAGAGAATTGCCTGGTCAGCAGGTATCTAGCTCAGCAGCAGCTGTGAGAGGTCTTTTTAAAGAACCGATTTCTAACAGGTTGAAAAATGGGATTGTATGGAAAACTGTCCAAACTTTTGTTCCTTCTTTAGGCATTCCTTCCTTTAATCAGAGTACCAAATCAGAGTACTTTACTCACAGTACCAAAACAGAAGGCTGCCTCACATATGTACCTCACAGAAGACCATCCCTCTTTCCTGTATCTCCTGGAAGTATCTGTTAGATTGCTGAGTTCTTCTGTAAGGAGCCATTCTCTCTCCCACTCTCTGGTACTTAAAAACAAACTCAACCCTGTCAGGCTTTTTTATGCTATAGTGCTGGTAGAGAAATGTATCTTGCTGCCTTAGACGGTTTATGTTCCTTTTTTTTTTGCTTTCTCTATTTCACAAAATTTGGAATAATTGGAATTCAGTTGTGGTAACTAGTAGAATTATGGTATGCTGAAATTCCCAAATTATGATGCTATTACTTTGTACCAGAGAGAAGTTATGTTTTAGCAGGGTTCTATCTGCTCACACATGGTGATTGAGAAAATGTTGCCAGTGATAGGCAGTATCACACACTGAGCAATTGTTACTAGGTATGGAACCAACATGAAGGAATGAACCATGGGCAGCCCCATGGCAACCTTTCTTGATAAAGTTGCCCATTTTGGGGAGGAGTAAATAAAGGAAATCCCACCAAATCCTACCAAATTTCACCTACTTAAAAGGGATGGTGGATAGAGGACAGGGAAAATCGGAGAAGATTCCCTTAGAAATCTAAAACCACTGTCCACTGAGGTTATAGCCTAAAAAAGGTGAGCTAGCTTGCTTCTACATCAAACAGAAAGGCTCCTCTGGGTGGGGATTTTATGACCTGACTTTCCCATAAAGTCAGAGTTACTATAAGGGTAACTTTCCATGTTCTAATGAAGGACAGTACAATACAAAACATTTAAGCATACAAACATGGTTCCCTTTCCTCCATGCTTTAATGTAGTCCTGATGTACCCATAACAGGCAATAAACAGTTGCTAATTGAGTGAATCAGTCTTTAGCATTATCTCTAAGTTTGAGATCTCTTCTATGTTGTAAGTTTTTTGTAGGACAGGAAGCTTGGCTTGTTTAAATTTGTTTTCAGCAATGACCCTGGGTAATAAATACAACCTTGGATAATAATTTTTTTTTAATTCTTCAATATTAAATTGCCATATTTATTAATATTTGGACAACATAATGAAATTTTCTGATAGACAAGTTGATGATCTGGCAAACAAGATTGATTTAGAAAATGTTACATATGTGGGACCCCTAAAGAGATTATAATAGAAAAGATAAAGGCATTCTTTTATTCTTTTAACAATGCCTTTAAAATTCTTAAGAAGGACAACCCTGAATACAAATGGAAAAGCCAATAAGACATAAAGATATTAGGATGATTCATCTTTTGGGATAACATTCTTAAAGAAGAAATACATTCAGTGACTTACTAGAGAATATAAATTCTGCTTTGTTAAATTTTAGTTACCTTAGTCTAGAATTTATTTTTTCTGATGTGCATATTGTTTGATCTCTCAAAATGTTCACAGAATTTTATAGTAGAATTTTTTTCTCTGTGCCTTCAGCTTTAAGAAATAAAAATGGTTTGTATTGGTACCAAGACCCAGCTTGTACATGAGATTTTTCCAAGGGGTTTTAAGTATTTCTTAATTTATTGTTGTATAACTATCATATTTGAAATCATGTTAGTATTCCACAGGTTTTATTTATTTTTCTGACTTTTATATGGCATGGTTTAGATGCTCTAGAATTTCTGATTTCAAGTAAGAAAATAGATTATTATATTTAAGACTCTGAAGAAAATTCATTAAAAATCTTAAACAACCTTCCTAAAAACACAGATTTATTAAAACATAATACATCATGGGAAGTGATATCAAAACTGTTGGCTTTTCTTTTGGGGAATTTCATACTCTGTTTTGAGCACTAGTGTTTATAACTGAAAATATTATATACTCTAAGAATTTTGGGTTTTATTCTGAAATGTTATCAGAAAATCCAGAATTTAATGACAGTATTCTTTGTTTTAATAGTAATAATATTTCCAGTCTGGTTTGATTCTAAAATATTTCTTTGATAATAATGAAGCTAATTAACAATTTGGCAATTCTGGAACTAGTTAATAGAAGACACTAACAGAGATAAAATTAATATAATTATATGTGTGATATGACTTATACAGGCCTTTCAGGAATTGTGATCCAATTATAAAGGTAATTAGCATAACAAATAATTGAAAGTAAGTGCAATTTCAATTTTACCGCAAAGTGTGCCAGGGAGGTCCAGAATGTCAAGCAAGTGAATAAATAAGTTTTCAGATACAGATAATGATATGAAATACAATTTTTCACTTTTGTTCCTGTTTCTTACATAGAATAACTCATCTTGTGCCAGTAGGGAAATAAAAATGGGGGAAAAAATAGGAAGAGTCATTTAAATCAATCTTCCCATATTATGACAACAAAATAATAAGTCCACAATGCTATTGTTATTACAGTATTAAAAAGGGTATTTAAGCAAGACAATATATTAGCAGACTTTCAAAAATTACTCTTGTCACATCATGTTTGGTATTCTTGGTTGTATATATATGCACAAAACTGAGGAACCTATGATTTTCTGTCAAAGCAATTTCTATGATTATTTCATCCATAGAGGTAGCATTCAAATAAAAATCCTTTCTCAACCAAACTGTCATCATTTATCAAATCACTTGAATAACATGTTTTTATCATGTGCCATTCTATCAAACACCTTCTTTTAATGTTCCAAAAGGGAAAAAAAAAATGCCAAATACACGTCAGGCCTATTACTATTTTCCTAAGATTTTTTTTAAGGTAGATGCTTTATCTAGGTAAATAATTTGCTGATGAAACAATTGCCCTCCTATGTCCAAGAAGGTAGCCCTTAGGAAACATCAGTAAAAACAAAACAAAACAAAAACCCAACAAACAAACAAACTAACAAATAAAACCTAAGTTAGAGGCACTTAAAAAAAAAAAAAGCCTTATAAAAATTGGAATTTCAGGGGCATCTCCAAAAGAAATCAAGAATTATTTGGGGATGTTGCTTGTGTTGAGGGAGATTATTTGAACGTAATAGCATCTTGTACATTGCAACATTCCTCTACTCTTGTGGTGCCCCTTCCTGATTCTCACCTCCTTCCTAGATGACTGTTGAGAGTCATTGACAATGGTGTGGGAACTGCAGTGTATGCTCAAGGATGCTCAACCAGTAAGTAGCAAACCTGGGACACTGTTAGAGTCTGAGGCTCAAGGCCTTAACTACTTGTTTCGCTGGCTCACCCAGTGAGATGGATCAATTATCAAATCATAACAATTCAATCTGAAAATAAATAAATTCAATCTGAAAATAAGGGTTCCACCTTCATGACCTCATTATCACATTACAGTACTATCACCTGGAGGACTAGGATTCAACACACGAATTTTGAGGAGATGCAAACATTTAATTAGAACACCTACATGTTCTTTTGAAAAGCTAGTATTTATGAGAAGAAGCATAAATAGAACTTGAACTTCAAATAAACCCACTAAGAACTAGAAAAAAAATACTTCTTCTAATCCCTGATAAGAAGCACAGTAATAACTAGAATCAAGGTATCTATAAAATTCATAGTTCATTGTGTTTTCATTCCTCAGTAGCAACTAAATAATTTTATCTTAAAACATAGCTAGAATAAGGGTGTTTAAATAACTGATGTCTCAGTTTGAAGTTCTTACTACTTTGATTCTAAATTTCTAACATAGTGTCTACATCACAAAGATCATAACCTATAAAAATAGGATAGTTATTTCATCTCCAATAGCATGGACAAAAATTAATGTTTGCTTTATTTGTACTTTGTAGCCTGACAAATTAAGTTTTTAATTTCTTATAAATAACATGCCTGACTCCATCCCATTAGCTTTTTATTCTAACAATGGATTAGGCAGTACAATAAATCATTTGAAAAATGTGCCTAATGCCAAATTAGGACCAACAATCTGAATGCTTTAAAGCGAGGAGGCAGCACCACATAGTAACAAGAATTGGGGGATTTCAAGTCCATTTGAGCAAAGTTCAAATTCCACCTGTGCCACTTACTGGCCTTCTGACCTCAAGCAATTTACCTAGTCCCTTTGAACTTTATTTCTCATCTGCAGAATAAGGCTAAAAATCACCCTTTTGGAAGACTAGTCTGTGGGCGTCAGAGATGTTTTCAAATGCCTTCAGGGGGGTTGGTACACAGCGGGTACTTTGTATCAATCATGACTTCAAAATGCTGTGGAGCAAGGGATAGTTTTACCTTGCCTTTGAAGCAATTTCCAAATCCATGCTTCAACAAATGGTTTTGTTTCAATATTACGTATAAAGCCATTGCATTGGTCAATTTGGCTGAATTCATTCACTGGGATTTTGAATGGACTGATCATCTATTTTAGCACTTTACAGACATAGGATGTTTGAATCTGAGTTATTTTTAAAGTGTCAGTTCTGACTCTGAATTGTTACATCTTTACCTTTCCTCCCCACTTATTTCCTGATCACTGCACTTTGAGAATTTAACAGGCTATTTGAATTTAATCTGAACTCTTTATGCCTCTGAAGTCTTTGTGTTAACGATAATGAAAGTGTTAGTGAAGAAGAGCTCTGGTTGTGAAAAACAAAGGATACAGTGGAAAGTTTGGGATAACAATAGGTTTACACATTAAATATACAAAGCATTCATTCATGGACTCTTCAACCACTTCCATTATCATAGATCATTTTCTTCCAGAACAGTGTTTACTATGTTGCTTATGTAGTACCTTAGTTTCCAAGGGTTAAATTAATAAAACAACTGGTAGAAATCTCTGAATTTTTGAGATTTACTAAAATAGGATATTTGAAATTTATGTAATTATTTACTTACATAATCATTCTTTTTTAACTACTGCATACTAATAAAATATATAGTTCATATAATAAAGTAAATAATATATAACAAAACAGTAATTATTCTAAATTCATATCACTTATTCAAGCCTAAAAGATAAGAGAAAGATGTAATGACAATTCATGACTTTGGAGAAAGGAGAACAGCTTGCTATCCAAATGACTGTTTCTTACTCAGAGCAATGCACTCCTCTATAAAATTTAAGAATATTTCTTACAACTTGAATTCTTTTGCAATCCCAATATCTACCCAAACTGGCCCCTAGATCATTATACTTTATGCCTATTAAAAACTGTCTTTCTGGGGGCGCGTGGGTGGCTCAGTGGGTTAAAGCCTCTGCCTTCGGCTTAGGTCATGATCTTAGGGTCCTGGGGTGGAGCCCCACATCGGGCTCTCTGCTCAGTGGGGAGCCTGCCTCTCTCTCTCTCTCTCTCTGCCTCTCTGCCTACTTGTGATCTCTGTCTGTCAAATAAATAAATAAAATCTTTAAAAAAAAAAGTGAACTGGGCGCCTGGGTGGCTCAGTGGTTTAAGCTGCTGCCTTCGGCTCAGGTCATGATCTCAGGGTCCTGGGATCGAGTCCCACATCGGGCTCTCTGCTCAGGAGGGAGCCTGCTTCCCTCCCTCTCTCTGCATGCCTCTCTGTCTACTTGTGAACTCTCTCTGTCAAATAAATAAATAAAATCTTAAAAAAAAAAAAAGTAAACTGTCTTTCTGTGATATGGAACCATTTTATAAAGAAGGTATCAAAGTCCTCTCCAAATTTCTTTTTCTTCTTAAGTGCTAATCTTATGTTTTATTTTTGCCATGAAGCAGACATATCCTGGGCCAACACACACACACTGAGTCTCAGAAGAAAAACCCATCACACTCTATATTTATGTGCTTATTGAACATGTTAAAATAAACAAAAGTTTGGCTGGTCCCAGGGGACTTCATTCAGATGATGAAAAAAAGAGGGAAGTAAAAACAAATGAAAGAAAGCAGATGAAAGAAATAGAGAAATAAGCAAACTTGCTCTCCTTAAGATGTTACACATAATGCTTACTGTTCTTATGGGGATAGTTTTTAGCTTGCTTTAAAAGTCAATTTCAAGACATTAGCCAGGGTCACTTATGTGGTTCAGCTGTTTGAGTGTCTGCCTTCAGTTCAGGTCATGATCCCAGGGTCCTGGGATACAGCCTCACTTTCCCACATCTCATCAGGCTCCCTGCTCAGTGGGGAGCCTGCTTTTCCCTCTCCCTCTGCTGTCCCCTGCTTGTGCTTTCTCTAGCTCTCTCCCACTCTCTGCCAAATAAACAAAATCTTTCAAGAAATTAAATTAAATTAAACACATTTTTAAAATAATAAAATAAAGACGTTAGCCAACCTTTAAAATAGTCCTGAAGGTAAGCAGAGCCCCGCTCCTTGTCTGCCCCTGCTATCTGCAAGTTACATTGCCTGTGGGTACTGTCAGCACTCACTGGCTTGTACAAGTGGCTCTGCCCACATCTAATATTTGTGATTATTTTCATAATTCGAATGTAAAGTTTCCCCAAAGCCCGGTATGAAAAAATAACATTTGTAACCTCTTTTTTATTGTTGTCAAATACCTGCTATCTTTTCTTCTAATTGTTGGAAAGATTATGTATAGATTCCGATTTTGTACTATAATAAATATTTAAAAATTGTTGGGAGATATATTTTCTTTCTGAAACTAAGACCTCTTTCCAAACTGATCAAATTTGTCCTTTTAATCTCTACCCATGTTTTAGACTTGTATATGTCACAGTTTTTTGTTTTATTATTTCTCTCTGTTCAGCATCAAGAGGGGCAAAGCAAAAACAGTGTAATGGCCCCTTTATAACACCCTTTCTCCAAGCACTTTGAGAAATGGGTAGTTTGGAAAGAAAGAGATCAATACTTCCTGCTACAATGGGGGTCTTTGTTCCTCTTCATAGGAATCAATTTTAAGCTCCATACCATCTAACAGAGCCTGACTACTGGTTCCCTTTCTAAAATTTCAATAGTGAGGAAGATCGATATTCACAGATCAGTGCTAAGCCATAATTTTGTCTAAATCTTACAAATATCCTCTTAAGCAAAAACCCACCTGTCCAAACAATGTTCCAAATGACATATGTCTCAGACATGGGTCTGAGAGTCCAGAGTTTTCTGTGTTCTCACTATTGTCAAATTCAACTGTAAGACACCAGATTCCTTTCTGTTCAATGTGACTGTGCTCAAAAAACTTTGGGTCCAAAATCAGTGCTAAATCTCCATAGCCACTCTTAACATTCAGTCTGCCTTGCTGGCACTTGGTTATAATGAGTCTATAAACTGTGGAATCTCTAGGAGTGTCTTTCCACATAGAGTGGCAAACAATATTTTGTTTCTCCTGAAAACTTAATGGAAATATAATGGTTTGCTTCTCGATTTGTAAAAAGTAAACAAGATTTGAAAAAAGAATTTCATGAATCGATTATAAAATTCTTTTAGCCAGAAAATACTGTGAATATGTCTTTGCTCAGCAACTTGCTTTTTAGATTTCCAAATTGATACTTTAGTGCAAATTTATTTATTTATTTATTTATTTATTTAAAAGATTTTATGTATTTACTGGAAAGAGAGAGAACACGATAAGGGGGGGTAGGGTCAGAGGGAAAAGTAGAGTCCCCACTGAGTAAGGAGCATGATGCAAGACTCAGTCCTGGAATTCCAGGATCATGACCTGAGCCGAAGGCAGATGCTTAACCAACTGAGCCACCCAGGCGTCCAGTGCAAATTGATATAATTCAACACTGCTTATTTCTCATTTAAACTGCCTCTAGTACAGTGATTCCACATACTGAATGTACTAGTCTAACTAGGTAAATTTCAAACCCCAGTTAAACTGTTTAAAGGGAAAGAATTCTCTGGAAGCCTAGCATCGATTTAAATTAACTTAAAATGTTAATGTAATAAATAATCCATACTGTTAAGTCTAAACTCCTTAGACAATTCTTAATTCTAAAATTTTTAAATTGCAAGTTAAATAAAATCAAAATTATAAAGTAAGAATCATTTACATTTTCAGCAATAATTTAACTCAATTAGAGATGTAGGTTTGGTTGACACTAAGGTATTAGTGTTTATGTGATGCTGACAATTGTAGCGTGCCTCTGCTATTATGCATGTCCTCAGATGTCTCTCCACTTTCTCCACTTGAACTATTGAGAAATTTAGTTCTTGAGTAAACTGAGACATATTTTGGCCTTCACTTAGCTCTAATATGTCCTGAAAATATAGCTGCAGCTGTTCTTCTTCTAAATAACTTGGAACTGGGTGGCACTGGTGTATTTTAATTTCACCTGTGGGAACTCACATCGTGTGATGGTTCTCAGGGATCAGATGGCCATCCATATGTCCATATGATCCAGAAAATGCTCATAGTTTCTGATTCATCTTTAAAACGAAAACACAGAGTTAATTTTTAGTTCTTAAAGAAAATGTGAGGATCCAAAAATAAAACGTAGTTTGAAAAACCCTAGGTTCGTCTAGGAAACTTCAGTGGCTGTCAGATATCCCCCCTCAACCATCACTCATTATTTTAAACGTGGCCCTGGCTATGACTCTAGACACAGCAATTCCACTTTTGGAAGGTACTGGTGCCAGTTATCCATTTAGCTCCTCAATACATTATTGAGCACATGGTATGTGGGTTATGTTGCTCTCTATTTGGAAAATAAATGAGAGAGCATGACAGACTCAGTCTAAATATTATATGAAGCTCACTTTCTAAAAAGAAGAGAAAAGCCCAATAACTAAGTGGCTGTTATTATCAGTAACTATTGATTTGTCATAATCTTTTAAAGTCTTGTAAGAAGTCCTAGTGCTAAGTCACCTCATCTAACTGGGTGACTTCACCTAGTCAGGAAATTAATGACAGCAAGATAGAAGAGAGACGTGCTGACCAGGGAGGACTACAGCACACCCTCGATCCAGAAGTTCCACAGTCATGAACGGTGTCAAGGCAGTCAGCTCAAACCCTCTATCCTGGAGGCAGGACTGCTCAGTGAGCAGAGGTAGGCGGGTTATCAAGCTCATGGTACTCGTCGCCAACAACGAAAAGCATCTTTCTCAATTCCTTTGGGAAGCAGAAACCTATCCCGAGGTGGGTAAAGGGGACCTGAAGTTACAGTGCCCTCCTGAGATGATAATTCACCTTGAAGTAGAGCTCCATCACTCCAATTAGTGGTTTGCATCTCTTCCTTGGAACTCTAGAACCCCCTACTGATACACTAAGGTGCCCACCTGGTTGGACTGGAAGAACTGGCTCAGCAAGTGATAGATGTGTGACTTCAAGCTCAGGTTCAGAGCCCTATCCATAGTTGAAGAAGACAGAACATTGCCTTGGTCCATTCAGTCTGCTATAACAAAATACCACTACCTGTTAGCTTATGAAGACCGGACACTTACTTCTCACGGTTTTGGAGGTTCTGCCTACCAGGTCATGTTGCCCAGTCTCTTACTCCACACGGATGCTCCACCAGAGTGTTATTTAGCTTCTGCTTGCACTTCCAGCAATCAAGCAGTCACACTTGCGGGAAGTCAGACCTTCCCTTTTTCTACTACTCCAGTTGTCCCAACTGTCCTTAAGTTGAAGTAAAGCCTGTGTGTCCTTTAGGTTAGTGCCAGTAGTGCTTTTTCAGAGCGACAAAAATAAGTATGTTTTTTCTTCCATGGGACTGCCTTTCAAATATGCATAGCTCTATTTATTCTTTTCCAATATAAACTCCCTAAATCCACCTATTTTCTTGAACCATTGAGCTGAGGAAAATTTTATATTTCTCCTGTGTTGGACAACTTGGTATTTAGATCCAAAGGTGATTTTTAATGGAGGTTCAAAATTAAAAAAAAAAAATCATGCGTTTTTTAAGATTATTTATTTAGTTAGTTAGTTGTCAGAGAGAAAGAGAGCACAAGCAAGGGGAGTAGCAGGCAGAGGCAGAGGGAGAAGCAGGGTCCCAGCAGCTCCCCGCAGAGGAGGGAAGCTGACGCAGGACTCTCAATCCCAGGACTGTCGGATCATGACCTGAGCGGGAGGCAGATGCTTAACTGACTGAGCCACCCAGGCAACCCTAAAATCAGGCATTTTTGAGACTAACTATAGTAGATTTGTACTGACATGTAGAAAAAAAATGAATGTCTTTTATATAAATTTATACTTTAAAATAAAGGTATGAAAGGAACTTCCTTGATTATCTACTAAATATCTAGACTATTTTCTAGAATTTCTTTTTTTTTAATGATTTTTTATTCATTTATTTATTTATTTTTATTTTTATTTTTTAAAGATTATTTATTTATTTGACAGAGAGAGAGAGAGGTCACAAGTAGGCAGAGAGGCAGGCAGAGAGAGAGGGGGAAGCAGGCTCCCTGCTGAGCGGCTCGATCCCAGGACCCTGAGACCATGACTTGAGCCGAAGGCAGAGGCCTAAACCACTGAGCCACCCAGGCGCCCCAGAGATTTTTTATTTATTTATTTCACAGACAGAGATCACAAGTAGGCAGAGAGAGAGAGAAGCAGGCTCCCTGCTGAGCAGAGAACCCGATGCGATGCGGGGCTCGATTCCAAGACCCTGGGATCATGACCTGAGCTGAAGGCAGAGGCTTAACCCACTGAGCCACCCAGGCGCCCCTATTTTCTAGAATTTCTGAACCTTCAATTATTTCTAAATTACTAGGTAGCTCTTACCTAAAATTTCTGCTTTATGTTCTTAAATATTTTACAAGGGCATTTCATGGTCTCTTCTGTTTTTACTTCACTGAGTTAAAGCTGTTTGAAAGTGATTTCATTCCATATCTTTTATGAAGTCTCTTCCAAAGTGTGTTCGCTGATCAGTTGAGAGGGAGAATTCGGCTTCCTTCATGCAAAGCAGAAACATTTACCCTGGATACTGTTCTTTTCAAGTCCCTTAGTGACTAGGAAATTGGCTCATTGGTAAGCACCTATTCACATATTAGGAGAATTGACTAAAATCTTGGTGTAAAGTGTTTTTCATTAATAATAAAAATGAGTGATATTGGATCCAGAATGATGAACAATATTAGGCCAGTTTTTGAGTCCTTGTCATTGAAGTATTTATTACATTCAGCTCATGAGACTACATCTAGATGAAGTCTCCTTTTTTTCTTAGTACCACAGTTCCTCACACAAGATAGGCATTCAAAAAATATTGATTAAATCTAACCAAGTTGCTGTAACAACAACAGCTGCTCCCAGACTTAGCTCAGCAGGAAAATCTGGTACAGAAGAGAAAAAAGTGTATGACCACTGAGATAATAACTGAAGTGTTGACATTAATCTTCTGTTTAACAAATATTTCCTAAAACTGAAATTAAGGATTTGGAAATCAGGGAAGAGGATATCTAATTTGGGCAGCTTTGGTTCTTGTCTGATTTGATTCATTCTAAAAAGAGAAAGTTAAAAAAAAAAATCTCTGTGAAATTTTTTTTTTTATTTACCTTTTAAGGCATAAAATCATTTGGTAAACATTAAGGAATATACATATTTTGATGGACAAAAAGAATTATAAACTTTTAAATTTGTTATTTTATTATATATATTCTGTTTAGTAAGCCAGTAAACAAATGAGGTATCCTTTTCTTTGATTTATTTGTAAGGAAAATTAATTACATTTTGGCTCTTAAAGGTTTTTTTTAATATCTTGTGATAGCTAATCTCTATGAGTTTTGTAAAATCTCTTTTTCACAGGTAGAATTATTCTTTCTACATGCAAAAATAAATCTTCAAACAAATGAACAATAAATCAACATAAATTATAGGGATATAATAACCCATACTATAAATAATAGATGTATTTTATTTTCTTCATTAAAATTTTATTAAAACTTAGGGGTTTTTTTTGACAGTTTAAAGTTCATAGCTAAATTGAGGGGAATGTATGGCTATTTCTCATAAATCCCAGTCCCCACAAGTCCACAGCCTCCCCCATGATCAGCATTCCCCACAAAAGTGGTACATTTGTTAGGACTGATGAACCCCCATGGATGCGTCATATTCATTCAAAGTCTATAGTTTACACCAGGTTCACTCTTGGCATTGTCTATGAATGATGTATCCATCATTATGGTAGCAAACAAAAGCTTTGCACTGAGTTAACATCCTTTGTGGTTTGCCTATTCATCTGTTCCAATCCACACCACCCCTGGCAACCACTGATGATCTTACTGTCTCCATAGTTTAGTCTTCTCCAGAAAGTCACATAGTTGGAACCATATAGTGTTTAGTCTTTCAGATTGATTCGTTTCACTTTGTAGTGTGCATTTAGGTTTTGTCCATGCCTTTTGATGGCTTGATAGCTCATTTCTTTTTAACACTAAATCACATTCCATTGTCTGGATGTACCACAGTTTATTGATCTATTCACCTATTAAAGAACATCTTGGTGGCTTCCAAATTCGGGCAATTAGGAAAAAAGCTCCTATAAACATCCACGTGCAAGTGTATGTGCGAACATAAATTTTCAGCTCATTTGAGTAAATACCAAGGAGCACAACGGCTGGATCAAACAATAAAACTGTTTAGTTTTGTAAGAAATCACCAAACTTTCTTTCAACTCTCTGTATGATTTTTCATTCTCCACAGCAATGAATGAGAGCTCCTGTTGCTCCACATCCTTGCTAGTATTTGGTGCTCAGTGTACCAGATTTGGGTGCTTTAATTTATTGTTGCTTGAATTTGCCTTTCCCCAGCAACATCTGCTCTGGCACATTTTTCATATGCTTATTTGCCATCTGTATATCTTCTTTGGTGAGAGGTCTCTTAAGGTCTTTGATTCATTTTTTAACTCAGTTGTTTGTGTTTTTATTGTTGAGATCTAATCCTTCTTTGTGTACTTTGGGTCATAGTTCTGTATCAGATATGTCTTGGCAGATACTCCCAATCTGTGGGTTGTCTTCTTTGTTTCTTGACATTGTCTTCCACAGAGTAGAAGTTTTTAATTTTAATGAGGCCCTGCTTATCAGTTATTTCTTTCATGGATTATATTTCGGTGTTGTACCTAAAAAGGCATCATTTTACCCAAGGTCATCTATGTTTTCTCCTTTTCTCCTTTCCCCTAAAAGTAGGGGTTACATTTGGGTCTGTGATGCACTTTGAGTTCATTTCTGTGAAGGGCATAAGGTTTGTGTCTAGATTTGTTTTTCTGCGTATGGATGTCCAGTTATTCCAGTACCAATGGTGGAGAAGACTGGGTTTACTTCATTTTATTACCTTTAATCCTTTGCCAGAGATCAGTTAACTACAATCACATAGGTCTATTCCCTATTTCTAGGTTCTCCTTTCTGCTCCACTGATCTGTTTGTTCTCTTACCAGTGCCACACTATTGTGATTGGTTTAGGTTTACAGTAGGCCTTAGAGTAGATTACTATCAGCCCTCCAACTTTATTTTTATTTTTCAATATTGTGTTGGCTGCTCTGTGTCTTTTGCCTCTCCATATAAACTTTAGAATCAGTTTGCAGATATCCACAAAATAAACTTTTATGGATGGGATTCTGACTGGGACTACAGATTAAGTTGGGAAGAACTGACATCTTGATAATATTGAGTCTTTCCATTCAAGAACATGGAATACCTCTCCATTTATTTAGTTCTTTGATTTCATTCATCAAAGCTTTGTGTATTTCCTCGTACAAATCTTATACATATTTTGTTAAATTTATACCTAGGTATTTCATTTTGGGGGGTGAATATGTAAGTGGTATTGTATCCTGAATTTCAAATTTCACTAGTTTATTACTGTTCTTTTTGAAAGCAACTGACATTTGTATACTAACCAATATCCTGTAACCTTACTATAATTGCTTATTAGCTCCAGGTTTTGTCACTTGCTTCACATATTCTACATAAACAATCATGTCATCTGTGAAAAAGACAGTTTTATTTCTTTCTTCCCAATCTGTATACAGTTTATTTCCTTTTCTTATTATATTAGCTAGAACTTGAAATTGAAAAGGACTGTTGATAGAGAACATCTTTGCCTTGTATGTGTCTTGTAGTGGGAAGACTTTGAGTTTCTCATCATTAAATACCATGATTTTAGCTGTAAGTTTTCATAGATATTCTTTCTCAAGTTGTAGAAGTTTCTCTCATTCCTACTTTACTAAGAGTTTTTTGAGGAATGGGTGTTGGATTTTGTCAAATGCTTTTCTGCATCCCTTGATTTGATCATGTGATTTTTCTTTTTTTAGTCTGTTGATGTGATGAATTATGTTGATTGATTTCTGAATGTTAAACCAACCTTGCATATATGGGATAGACCTCATCTGGTCATAATTTATAATTCTTTTGAAACATTGTTGGATTCAACTTACTAATATATTGTTGAGGATTTTGCATATACATTCATGAGAAATATTGGCCTGTAGTTCTCTTATAACATTTTGTCTGGGTTTTGTATTAGGGTAATTTGGGTCTCATAGAATGAGTTAAGAAGTATTCCCTCTGCTTCTATCCTCTGAAAGAAATTATAGAGGGTTGTTTCTTCCTTAAATATTTTACTAGTAAAATTCACCAGCAATCTTATCTGAATCGGATGCTTTCTGTTTTGGAGGCTTAATTATTGATTCCCTTTCTTTAATAAATATAGGCCTATTCATATTATCTACTTATTCTTGTGTGTGTTTTGGTAAATTGCATCTTTTAAGGAATTGGTCCATTTTATCTAGGTTATTAAATGTGCAGACATAGAGCTGTCATAGTATTCCTTTACTATCATTATTGTCCATTGATCTGTAATGACATCCCTTCTTTTATTTCTGATTTAGTAATAAGTTGTGACTTCTCTCCATTTTCTTAGTTAGCCTGTCTAGAGGTTTATTTTATTTTTATCGTGGCAAGATAATAAAATAATAGTAAAGATAAAAATGTTCTTTTCCTCTTAATTTAAAAATTTTCTCTTCCTGTTCCAAATTTAAGCCATTTTAAAAAGACAAAAATTATATTAAAGCCAAGAAAAACATTAATCTGTTTATTTTTCTAAATTTGTTTCTATATGTATGCAAGCCAAAATATAATTTGAAATGAACCTACTTAAGAACATATACAAGCAAATTTTATTTCAAATCTACATGAGTCAAATGCAATTTGAGTCTCTTTGTGATGACTTTCTGGTCATCCCATGAGAGGCGGACTCAGTGCCTTGTAAACCCTGCTACCATCACAAAGCCTAGCATAGTGACTCTAAAGTCTAAATTTTCTTTTTCACATACACATCCCTCTCTAAAGAATTACAGTGAAGATCCTTGGTTGGAAACATTTCAAACTTTTTGATAACTCTGACTATCCCTTCATTCTAGCTTAAACAGTAATATCTGTTTAGATCATACACCTTAAGGGGGGTAGGACCAGAGCAGGCACCTAACACTGGCCAATTCACTTCTACTGATTATTTATCATGCTAATGAGAAAATGACAGGATAACTTATTATAGAAAATTCAGCTCACCATGGTGGCACATGCCACGTAGCCACATCAATCCCTCCCTTCCCAGCCTCCTCCCACACCTACCTCTCCCCATCATTGGCAGCAAAGGAAGAAAGAGTACCTACTCTGAAGTAAGACTTCTTGGTTAAATTCTCTGCTCTGAAATTTACACATTAGGTATCGCTGGGCAAATGACCCAACCTCTTTGATACTGTCAGAATTAAGTGAATTAAAGTATGTAAAGCACTTAGAAAACACCTGATAAGGAACACACTTTATAAAAATCAACAGTTATTCCCAATTTTAATAAGTAATTTGCAAGTGCATAAGATACACTAATAAGATAGTGGCAAGTGCATAAAGCACATCAGGCACTTGCCACTGTCTTATTCAACCATTCAATAATTATATGTGTTCCACCCACTGTTCTTGGGGCTGGAATTAGAACAGCAAACAAAACAGGCAAAATTCTCGGCCTCATGCAGCTGGTATTCTAGCAGCGGGAGACAGAGGAAGTATGCAGTGAAAGAAATAAGAAGTGAAACTTGGAGGGAAAAAGTCAGGTAAGGGGTGAGAGAGAGTGATGGAATTGGGATCAGGAAAGGTCCCTCTGATGAAGTGACATTTAATATGAAGGAGTAGACCATGTAAGGTGTCCTATCTGTCAGGGGACCTAGCAAGTACCTAGAGCAAGACTGAAATGCACTTCACCTGTTGGAGGAAATGCCGGAAGGCCAGTGTGACTGCTGGTCAGGAGCAAGGGGAAAATGGTACAAATGATCTAAGAGAGGAAGGTGGAAAGGGCTGGCACTGTATTTACAGGTAAGCAGGATTCAGTGCTTCTGGCAAATGTAGGAAGGAAGGCTTCGCTGCAACACCTTTTAGCCAGCTGCCTTTATTCAACAGTAAAGGAAAGCTGCAGCTGGAGGTGAGACAGCTGTGGAGAAAGGAATGTGGCATGCACTCTTGCCTACCTGCTTCTCTGAAGGCTAGAGAATTCTGAGCAGGGGGTAGAATAATTATCTCATGAATTCCTCTCAGGGAAGATAATAAAATGGAGTGATTAGATCCAAAGGACAATGCTTCCTCACTCCATAATAGGTACTCTCCTGAAATATTCAGATAATTGAACATACTCACTGCTGCACAATGCCTGTATACACAATTGAAAGTTGCCTTTCTTATCTCTATGTGTATTTTAAATAAAAATGGATTTACTAAGACAGGTCATAAGTACCTCTATATTAGCTCACTTGAAGGAGTGGACTATTCATTACACAAATGTGAATTTCATCTTGGCAATGATTTTTCTTCTGACCTTATAACATTACTGAATTGAACCCACACTCTCCTGGCTGAATCTATGGTAGAGAATTACCTTTTACAACATAGCCTACTCCTTGAGTATCACATTAGATTATGGGTTTTGTTTTTTTTTTTAATAAGTCTAAGTTCTAGGTATTCTCTCCATTATAAACACATAAGATATGCTAAGAGCTACATCAGAAAGTCTCTAACTAACCATGGTCTAAAATACGAATTGTACCCCCATTCTCTAATACCTTTATGGTTAATGGGCATTGTGAGTCGTATTGAAATATGAATCTCTTGGGGCAGCAGCTACTCTGCCCACCAGCACATCCTCTCATGCATGTAGCGAGACATGGCATGCAATGGATTCCATGGCTCTTTCTCTGAGGATGGACTAGAGCACACTAATGCATGCAAGCTTCAGGAGGAGGGAAGGGACATCTGGCTAATCTTACAAATGCATGGCAAATTATTTTTTAAAAATTGGTAATGCAATACCTTTTATTGGGTTAAAAAAAAAAAGTCTAAGAAGTCTAGGTTACTAAATTTAAAACCCTGGGCAAGGTGCTCATAAGGCCCCTGAAGCCTAAATACCCTCATTTTGTACAAAATGGCTCCAGATCCCCTGGTTCTGGGAGATAATACCAAGGATCACTCAAAGTTGAGGCACTGATGTCAAAATGGTAAAGAATAAGAACTCTATTCTTCAAGTTTAGACACAATACCAAATGTTAACTGATGGGTTCCATCAGATTTCCTCTCCAGGAACCTGTAGATAAGATTTAGTGAAAGATATGATCATAAAGGTGTCTTATCTCAAGCTGCTATAACAAAATACCATAGGCCAGGTACCAGGTCAAGGTGGCCTCAAATTTGGTTCTTGGTAAGGGCTCTCTTCCTGGCTTGAAGAAGACCCCCATCTCACTGGGTACTCACATGACTTCTTTGTGTGCATTTAGAAAGAGCTCTCCTGTTTCTTCTTCTTACAAGGGCATTAACTCCATCATGAGGGTACTATCTCATGACCTCATCTAAACCTAATAACTTCCCAAACATCCCTGGAGGTTTAAGACTTCAACATATGCATTTTGTGGGAGTGACAAATATTTATTCTATAACAGTAGAAATAGAGGCATAAGAAGACCATAAACAGAAGCCAAGAGGCATTAAAATCCAGGAGTAATCAAAAAATTGAAAGAGTACCTTGACATAGAAGCAGATTTGGAGGAGTTAGGAGAGGAGAATGGCGTCTTGTTTGGTCCCACCACTATTGTTGGGCTGCTAGAGAAACTGATGTATGCAAATTAGTCATATGAGCAAAATGAGTAATATTCTAGATGTCAATGAGACTGAACTATTCTGTTATTTCTTCCCAAACATCCTTATCTTAAACCCCTATTAGCTAAAGTAAATCCCACTAACATTTCTGATTCTTCTAACATGAAGGTCTGTGACTAACACAACAAAAAAAAATATTTTCCTTAAAAATACAATAGGAAAGTAATTATATATGTGGTTATTTTAAAGATACTCTGATTTGCTTCCCTACTATCCCTATAAATGTTTTCTTCAAGAAAATCTTTGTTTTAATTCTCAGTATATTTATCTAATGACCCCATTCATCTACTTCCATGAATACTTGTGTGTATGGATAGTGAAGTATTTAATCAATGAGATAACTTTAAGTCAAGATGATTGGGTAAATTTATATAAAAAACCTGTTGCCTGTGTGCATGTGCACACACACACACACACACAAACTAGTAAGAGATAAAATACATTTTAAAACTATTTTAAAAGATAGAACCATGCTCAATACAAGTTAAAACACAATCATGGACTTAAATGGAAAACAGTCATAGGAGGCTAAAATCAAAACATCTAAGAACTATCTAGCTCCCAGCATCAGAAAGAGGCAGAAGAGGTTGGAAAGGAATGCAAAATATCCTATTCTTGAAACCAGGCTTACTGAGTGAGATGAAGCTGAATGAGATGCTCTATCAGTGAACCAAGGCTGATAATGAGCAAAACCACTGTAGGGCTGTAGACCAGGAGATGACTTAAGGAAGCAGAAACAGCCATCAGCAAGAAACCCAACCAAGACTTCTGCTGGCTGGGAGCCCTGAGCCTCCAATATAAGATCTTGAATTCTACTAGAGTAGTATTATACTGGACACCCCAGAGAGGGGTAGATGATGGAAAGTGTGGAAGAAACACCAGGAAACAGACAGGAGTAAAGAAGAGGAAGCAAGTCTAAAAGTTTAGAAACTTTGAAGTATAGGAATAAAAGGCATCCCATGAAAGATCATCAAACAACTGAAAATAAAATGGTAAGGATACATTCATCCTAAAAACAAAACAAAACCCCCAAAACTTTAAATAAGTATATTTAAGAATCTCAAAGAAAGAAAAAAAAAAGATTTTAAAAATACATATTACAGGGGGGAAAAGGAGTAAATTCTAAGAATATAGAGATATTTAACCTAAATTGGACATAAAGAGACAATTTGGTTACTTGAAAGTAAGATCAAGAAATTAAAAGAGAATTGAGCTAAGAAAAAATGAAATTAAAAGACACAAGAAAAACGAGATCAAGGAGACATAAGAAGGTGTAGCGAATAGTCTGGAAAGGTCTAGATGGGTGCCTGAAGGACAGGAGAGAATGAACAGTGGTGAGGAAAGAGTCAAAGACAGAGTGACAGAGCACCTCACTAAACAAGAAGAGCCATGAGTCTCAGGCAAAAAACATTAATTTTGATATCTTACATTAAATGGTAGTTAAATATCAAGCAAGAAAAGAAATTTAAGAGTTTCCAGAGATAAAGAAGGATTACCTATGAAGAAATAACAATTATAACAATTATATGGAGAAACAACGGAGAAACAACCGTAAGTGGAATAAAACACTAATCACTAGATAAACCATTATTGAAAGAAAAGGAAGCATTCAAGACATTTTCAGACACCAAAACTAAAATTTACTACCCACGGAGTCTCTGAAGAAACTGTTAAATGGTTTCTTACAGCAAGAAGAAAGGTAAATTGTGGGAAAAATGTGTTTTAGGAAGTGATGTTTTTTAAAATGGGAAAATCTCCAAACTTACTGAGATTCAAAGAAAAGTATTTTTATATTGTTGTTATGGGGGAAAAACATATATGGGCTGGAGAACAGGGACATAACACACACTTACTCTTAAAGAAGAAAACAGCTGGAAGCAGGTGAATAAAATCAACAGATTAATAAAAATATGAGAGCACGATAAAGACAATTTCACACTATCAAATTAGAAATTTATACTCACTAGGCCACTCAGTATGGAAAACTGTCCAACTTTCAGGTTTCATCACAAATTTCTTATTTAGTTCTACTCTTAACTGCAGCTCCAACCCTCCCCCCTTTATTGTCCATATAGGCAGTGTGGCAGGAATGACAACCATTCCAAACACATCCCCCATAAGCTGCTGGAGCTCTGAATTGGATGGATACAAGATGAATCAACACATATGCTGCCACCTTTCTTCTCTAAGAATATATGAGTATATAACAACTAATAAGAAAGTGAACATGGGCAGAAGTAAAGACAAAAAATTCAGCAGGAGAACAACAACAACAAAATTGCTTTCAATTTAAAAGTACTGAGAGAACTTTAAAGGGAAGGAAGCAAATCGGAGCTGTGCTGGAAGAAGAATGAGTATTTGGAGATGTTTATGGGTTGTAAGGCAAAATTCTTCCTTGCATAGTGAGGTGAGTTTATTTTAGAAGAATGTCTATGGGGTACGCACAAAGAACACTTATGGAAAAAGAGAGAAACCCAGTTTAGCTGGGACTTAGAGCATAAGATAAAAAAAATAAAAAGAGACATAAATTATTTTTTAAGCTGTTCTTACATACCTACCTTTTACTCTCCTTACTAAAATCCAAAAGAAGCTTCCACTTTTCAGGACTTAACTGTTAACCTTTTGTCCTGCTGACTTGGTACTCTAAGAATCTAGAGTCACAATGTAAGAATTCTCACGTTTGAAGGGGAAAAAGCTATTTGGAGTAGACACTGGATCCAGGAAGGGAGAGGGATCTACAGGAGTGGGTTGAGTTAAAGACACTGGGCACTTGAGAGAGGAGGAAGGAAAGCATCACCAAGGTAGCTATGGAAAGCAACTCAAGTGTGTGTTGGCTGCAAAAGGAAACTTAGGGAGGGTCTCACGTGATAACAATGTTAGTGGAAAGAAAATCCCAAAGGCTATTATTAACCCTAAGGTAGAAAATGGAAAATCAGTAATGAGACCGAGTTTCAGAGAGATTTATAGAAGCAGTGTACTATAGCTGAAAGAACATCGAATATTTAAGCGCAATAAAGACAATAAAGCCCTGGGTTCATGCCCACCAAAGACACTTGTTAGCTGTGTGTAGAAGTTATTTAAATTCTCTGGATCAAGTTTCGTCATTTGTACAGTTGATATAAAAATTGTGAGGACTGGTTTTAAATGAACTAATGTCTCTCAAAAAATTTCTATAATTTAAAGCTCTCTAGAAATAGAACAGATTATTGATTTTATTGTATTATTATGGCCATTATTATTTTTTCTGTACTGAATCTCTTTCTTTTGATAGATGCTTCTTCCCAACTTCTCATGATTCTGTTGAAACTGTCAAATACGGATGTTTCTTCCCTAACATACAGGTAAGCCCAGGACTGGAAATTAATTAGATCTCCTCACCCCCGTGCAGTGCCTAATCTCTGGCAGGCACATTACTTGGAGAGAGGTTAGCAGGGCCTTTTTAAAGATCATTATATGAACCCTGGGAGAGAAAGGACATAAGCTATAAGGATATTTTAAATATGGAGCCTCCAGGCACCAGAACCATCTACGTGGAGCAGCCCAACAGAAAGTAAAATCTGGGGGTAAAAATAGAGATGTTGATAGAGAGAAAGATGAATCTAGAGAGAGAGATGGAGATACAAATAGAAAGAGACACAGAGGGAGAGAGGAATAGAACAAAAGAGATTCCAGTTGATATTCCTCTAATCTTCTGTCCATCCAAGTACTTATTGACTATCTCATGTAGGTCAAGAATTATTTAAGGTACTGAGGATGTATCCATGATCCAAGACAGATTTGGTCCCTGCTCTCATAGAGTTACTATTCTAATGAGAGTGAAAGAATGATAAATGCTTTAAAAAGGAAATGTAAGTTAAGCAGATTATGGTAGATCTTGAACTAGCCATGCTGGGAGAGGTGAGGAGTTGTGAGACATGAGGTGATTTTTAATCGGTCAGTTGATTAATCCTAATGCCAGGGACAGTCAGTCACAAAACCTGTTCTGGAAAGACACGGCAAACTGTTTAATTTCTGTCATACTCCTGAAAAAGAATATAATCTTTCACTCTATTAACTGCCAGTTCTGTTTGGACAGATTTTGACCATGTATGTCCAATAAGAATCTCAAATTTAATATGTGCAAAAACTCATCATCATCCTCAACAAACTCCTTCCATCTTCTCTCTCATCAATGGAACGCCATATTTCAGTTACTCTGGCAAATATATTTGGAATGATCTGTGATTCTTCCCTTTATCTCATATGTATCACTTACATCTAATGGCAAATCCTGTCAGCTCTATCCTCAAAAGATTTCTAAGTCTGACAATTTCTCAACATCTTTACAGCTACCACCCTAAGACTAGGAAATTTAGACACATACCTTGTTGTTTTCTCAAGATCTTTATACTAGAAGCTGGGTGAGTATATCATCTCTGTTATTCCTGCCTGCAGATTTTGATGAAATGATATAAGCCATATTTTAAGATACACTGAGCCCATGCTCCTTTTTTTTTTTTTTTTAAAGAAATGTGTCATACTCTGGGTAGGATTTGGGTAACGCACACCCTAGGAATGCAACAGGCAGCTTACAGGACATGGACAAGGTTCTTATTTTCATCTTGTCTTCCTTACTTTGTTCCACTTCTAGGAAGGATTGGCTATGATTCATATTGGGACAGTTTTCAGACCAAAAAGACTTCATTTGGATGGAACTAGAGGGTATTTTAGTAAGCTAAATAAGTCAATCAGAGAAAGATAATTATCATATGATCTCACTCATATGTGAAATTTAAGAAAGAAAACAGAGGATCATAGGGAAAGAGAGGAAAAAATAAAACAAGAGACAAAATCAGAGAGGGAGACAAACCATAAGAAACTCTTAATCATAGGAAACAGGGTTGCTGGAGTGGAGGGGGCAGGGAGATGGAGTAACTGGGTGATGGACATTAATGCAGGCACATGATATAATTAGCACTGGGTAATATATAAGACTAATGAATCACAGACTCTACCTCTGAAACCAATAATACATTATATAAATTAATTTAAATTTAAAATATAAAAAAAGGAATGACTTTTTGTTTCAGATGGAAATCATAAACTGAAACTCTGTAACTCTTTGTATATTACCTGTGTTATTCTTCTCACCAGGGAAAAACAAGCAAACAAAAACGGGAATTTTCTATTCTTGTCCCTTGGCTACTCAGGTTTTTAGATGTATTCCTCAATTCTAGGGTCAGGAGGGTATCCCAGGCCTTTTCTTTTCCTTTATTTGATTTCCTTGGTTTAATCCTGGACCAAGATGCCCTGAAGTATCCAATTCCTATCTCAGACAGAAGGAATCATGGTATCTATAAGGCTGTTAAAAAAAAAAAAAAAGCTTTTTAATGGTCTTTCTCAAAAATATCCGGTAAAGATTACAGAAACTCATTAAAGACTTCAAGGTGGGGGGGTGGGGATGCCTGGGTGGCTCAGTTGGTTAAGTGTCTGTCTTTGGCTCATTCATGATCCCTGGGTCCTACGATCGAGTCCTACATCCTGCTCCTTGCTCAGCAGGATTCTGCTTTCCCTTTCCTCTCTGCTCGTGCTCACTCTTGCTATCTCTGCCTCTCTCTCCCTCTCAAATAAATAAATAAAATCTTAAAAAAAAAAAAAAAAAAAAAAAAGGACGTCCAGGGGGAAGAAACAGAAATCTTGGAGAAGAATACTTCTCAGGAAATTCTAAAATGCCCCTAAGGATAAAAGACCGCTCCCTCTTCACAGAGATAGATCCCTGTGTTACAAATTAATTAGAATGCCATCCTATTAAAATAATTACAGAGATGTGAGTGTCTACAGCATTATCTGTTTGGAAAGGTGCCCTCACAACAAACAATTAAAATATAAAAGTTAACAACCATGAAATCTGGTAAGTGAATTTAAACAGTGTGTTTGAATACAGTATGTTGATTTTGGGGGCCACAGCGTGAATACCTGTAATATCTGTAAATAAAAATGATGTTAATTGATTTTTCCACAAGTTTTTAGTGATTAAATTTAAAACATAATAACCAATTACAATCTTTTGTAATACAGGTCTATTAATGGAAAATTTGGGGGGAAGCAGGATAATTTTTTAAAATTAGGCTCCCCTTTCATCAAAATTGATAGCAAATTTTCACCTGCTAATGCTGATTCTGTTATGAGATCTAATGTATTTCACCTTTGAAAGTGTCCTTTCACGTACCTAAGTACTACCAAATACTAAATTCACAAGCATATAAAACAGAAGCATGTAAAAGAGCCTGATATGATGTAATTCCAACTACATTAGTTGTCATCAAAATGACTTTACATAATATGAGGTTTTCATATAAGCACTATTTTACCTTGGAATTTTGGGTTGAATTCATTAGGAAACATTACCAAGTCCGAAGCA
This sequence comes from Enhydra lutris kenyoni, assembly GCF_002288905.1. Lineage (NCBI taxonomy): Eukaryota > Metazoa > Chordata > Mammalia > Carnivora > Mustelidae > Enhydra > Enhydra lutris. The sequence continues at coordinate 14,065,905 of NW_019154133.1, forward strand.
AAAGCTAATTTCCAAAGCTTTCAGTGTCCAATAACAGCAGTTGAGGGTGATTCTTCTCATACAGAAAATTTTTCATCTCAGCCCTTTAGCTCAAAAAATTGCAAGAAAACATCACCACTAACAGGGCATCAAACCAATGTGCAGTAGGGCAAGTCAGAATATTCAGGTTTTTTAACAAAAACTCATGGAATTGATGATGGTTCAGCCCACAACAGCAAGTGAAAGTTCATCAGAGACGCTATTGGTTCAATAACATGTGAAAGATTCAGGTATTTTCCACAAAGTACCTCCAGCTGTTCCAAGCAGACTATTGGTAGAGCCTAATTCTTCAGCCACTTCAAACCCCGCATTGACGCCCTGAAGAAAGAACTGAACACCAAGAGTGGCATCTGCAAGCTCATCAACTGCTGGGGAAACCAGATGAAATAATTTGAATTCTTATACAATTGACCACTGGTGTTGCTCCCAGTATCCTCAGCGTTTTGAGGAATTATTCTTGCCATAAGGCTAATAGTCTTATATTTATTTTTTCTGGATGCACTTCTTCAGAAACAATGCTAAGAGATTTTAAGTGACTAGAATCCTTTCCATCTTCTCCTCTCATCAGCTCATGATACTCTCGTCAAATTGTACACAGGTCAGGGATCAGGATGTCGAGAGTGGAAAGAAGCAAGTCAAGTGTGTTTTGCTTTTGTGCACTTATGTTGGGTACTATCTCCAGAGAAGGAACTTCTTCTTCTTTTTTTTAAAAAAAGATTTTATTTATTTATTTGACAGAGAGAGAGAGACAGCGGGAGAGGGGACACAAGCAGGGGGGAATGGCAAGCAGAGGGAGAAGCAGGCTCCCCAATGCGGGCTTTGGACCCAGGACCCTGGGATCATGACCTGAGCCAAAGGCAGATGCTTAATGACTGAGCCACCCAGGTTCCCCAAGAGAAAGAGCTTATTTATAGAGTGTGCCCAACATGAGTTTCTCTAGTTGCTCCCAGAGTTGGCCCACTCCCCTCCACTGTTAGTCACAGCCTTTGCAGGTGTGTAGAAACCAGTACTCACAGTAGATGGGTATGGATTCAGTAGCTAACATGGGCGGTGTTCTGCGGTTCCTCAAGCTGGCCTCACAGCTCTGAGTGGCAGTGTTTGAGGGGTCTCAGGAAGCTGGGAGACACTGGGCACAGGACCTTTTAACATGGTCCTATCTGAGTTAAATTTTTCAAACCAAAAATTCTTTTTTCCCTTTAGCAGTTTTAAGCTCCAAAAGAACAATTTAACTTAAGGTTAACAAGAAAAAGTTCACAGGCAAAGAATGAAAAAGTGGCCTGGGTCTAAAGCTTAGGGGGTTTACCCTCCCAAAGCCCAAATGCTAGAAGATGGAAGTAGAATGAATACCTTTCTCTGCCGTATCAGAGAAACACTGGGTTTTAAATCTTATTGCTGTTGTGGAGTTTTTGGTTTTTTTCCCCCTACCTTCCATCCAGTCAAAATCAAAGAATTTGTATTAATTTACAATTAATTAATTCACAGTAATTATTATAATTAATTAATGTAATTAAAAGTTACAATTGTAATTTATAATAGGAAAAAATTATTTTGTAATGAAATTGAGTGATTTATGGGTTTACTTCATTTTAAGAGAGCAATTATGAGTTTTATTTTGTAGTTACTGATACGGTCATAGCTGAACGTCATGCTGTGAATTTGGGAAATGTCATTTGATACCATGTGGGTTTAGACTTCTGCATTAAACTTAATGTAAAGCTAAGGCTATATGTAGATATTATATAAAATATGAGATTTCAATTTTTTTCAAAAATTTTTCACTTTAAACAAGTGATAGCAGTCCCATTTTGTTTTTACCCATTTTTCTTTATGTCCCTTCTGCTCACCTTTCCTTCCGATGGGAACTTGCTGAATTTAAGCCTTCTAAAAATAGTTGGGGAAAAAAGAAAAAAAATGCCTAGGAATGTGAAACAGAATATAATGTATGATTAATTATGCAGATTTCCTCAGGTCAGCTAGGAAATCCTAATATAGACAGTTTGAAACTAGTTCATGCTTAACAAGATTTCTCATTCCCCTTGACCGCGGCTTGTCATCACCAAGGACGTTCTCCTGCTTTATCACATCAGTGCACAAACTCAGTATTTTAATGTCATGATGTTTAGGAGAGACGATGAACAAGTGTTGGTACAATGACATGAAGCAAATCAGTTAAAACTTAGCAGGCTATTTGGAAACAAACTTGTCCTAGCATTCTCATGTTGGAGTTTCTGAGCCAGTGGCACTGTACATTCTCTATAATCTAATTTCTTTTAAAATGGCTTTCAGTTCTTTTTGTTTGTGCACTATCGATGTTAAGCATGAATGAAGGCAAACACTTGCACCATCAAAAACAAATAGCATTTTACCACCCGGAATGCCCTGGCAGGAGTCCAGGAAAACAAGATTTAACGCCTCAGAATGGCAGTGGGTAGACAGAATTAATGGGTGGTCTTTCCAGAAAAATGGCTTATAAACTTCACTGAAATAGTAATTTGGTGCCTTCATATCCACATTTGCTCTTGGTATCTTAATTGTTATCTTACAACAAAAATTCAGGACATTTAATAAAAAATTTTATTTGAAACTCAGAATTTTACAAACCACAATTTTTTAAAACCACAGAAGTGTTGCTGGTAATTACTGCTATATTGCATTACTGACCTACTGACACTTTACTTTTTAGTTGATACTACTTAGTGTGATTCCTAGGCAACAAATGAAACTTGTTTTGCCCATACATTCTGAGATTTGTAGCTATATTGGTGGACTCTTCTAAAAGTCAAAGCAAGGTACTCAATGAATATATTAAAAATCTACTTTGTAATGAATAAAATCACCCATTATAAGGATACCGCTACACCCTACACAGAAAATTCTTATTTACTTAAAATTGCTGTTTTATAACGGCTTCTTTACTTCATGATCTGAGAGGAAAAATGAGATGTTCTGGGTTGGAATCTTAAAATATCTTGGTTGGTCAGATCTCTACTAGCTAACATTTTCCCACTTGCCAGATGATGTCATCTCTTTGTTTAAATTACACAAATTGCAGCAATGCCCACATCAGACCGAAGCCATCAGGAGCTATAGGAGTAACACTATCCTGGAATAATTTTCCAGCTTGAAAACACAAGCTTTCTTTCATCTGTACTTTCCCAACCATGTGTGAAGTATTTATGAAAAAAAAAAAAATTCTGTAATCTTATTTCTTGTAACTAGGCTAATCAATAAACTTTTTGACATTCTTGATATTTTAGTCACCTTGTCCCACATAAAACTTTACAGAACAATTTAATGTGGACTGAATTCCTCTTTTCCTGATGTTTTAGAAAGTAGAAGTGTCTCTAGTGGTCACATGTATCTAATATCCCTCAATCATTCCAGTAGAAACATATCACTCTCATTACACATTATGTCTTCCCATCAGGTTCTGAATGAGAAAGGCTCTGTGGCCTTTGGCTGAATGCCCTCAACTTGATAAGAGCAACAATATTGTGGACATATCATATGCAACCTCACTTCTAGATAATGTGATCCCGTAAATGGCTCATAAATAGTGTAGTATCTGAAAAAAAGATTGAGAAAAAAGGCAATCTATAGAGAAGTCTCTGCCTCTTAATACTAACTTGCTCATTGATGGGTTCTTTGCAGAAACTCTCAACATCACTTAAGTTTCACTGATGCCCCACAGAGAGTGTTATCAGTATCTCGCAACTATGGTTTTATTTCACAACAAAACCATTAAGCTCACTTATGCATTTTACCTCTCCAGTACTATGGAAAAAGTGATTTCTTGACCTTAAGACTTGACAAAACAGCAAACAAATGACAAAAATATTGCTACCTTATATCGCTTTATTAAACATGGAAATCCTGGAAAATGGACATCTTTTTTCCCCTAGTTAGTTAGAAGCCTAAGGCAAGAGAAAATTCCAGAATGTCAGAAGAACGAGGCTCTTTTTTCTTCAATACCTGAGCACTTTAGTGCAAGCCTTTCAAAAAGATGGGGAAAGAAAAAAGCATTTTAAACTGCTTAAGTATTTACATGGTGATTATCCTAGTGAGAGAAAAAGAGGAAACCTCTTTTCCTTGACAGCCTTGCCCTGTGAACAATTTGCTAGCTGCCTTTTCATACATTATTCTGTCCAGACCTCTCAATAGTCTTTAGAGGTTATCTCCAGGATTGCAAGAACTCCATTTCACAGATGAGGGACCAGATTTTCTGAATATTTGCATAATTTTTCCCACAATGATACACTAGGTAATTTAGGGTATATAAAGATCCCTTTGCCAAACTTTGAAGGAGGCTGTCTTTCTATTTTTGAAAAGTGTCGGTAATTATGTTCTGCAACTGAACATTAATTATCCAAAACTTTCTTATCCATTAGCACTACACTGCCTCCAATCCAGTGAGACTTGGAATTAAACCCTGATCCCAAAAGGTCAAAAAAAAAAAAATCTAATGTCCAGTCTTCCTCTCTAAAGACCACATTATCTCTTATTATCTTCCAGGTTGGGTACCAGTGCCCACTCAAGAAGAACAATGAGAATGGGTACATTTCTCTAAAGGAAGCAACCATTTTCTCCATGTTGGTCTAGTCTGCTGCACTGGAATTCTGACTCACTGAGTTCTGAGGGATCACCTGGTCTAAAACTGCCACCTGCCTACCATAATCTCCTGGGCAGAGCCTGATACCCTGAGACAGTATCATCTGCCTTTTCCGGGCACCAGAATCTTCTCCCAGTGGCCTGCTAGGTACCTCAGCCTGCATTCCTCCAGTCCCGATTCGTTGCTTATCATCAACGTTCCTATGTTTCTGCAAATCAGAGGTTACGAAGGCCTTTAGACTTTAGATGGGTAGTGTAAATGAGTGAAGCTGGACAGACAAGCTAACAACGTGAACTGGCACACAGCTGTGGGGTCTAAGGGTCTGGGAGGGAAGCTGCTACTGTGTGATCATCTGAGAATGTGGGCCCGGTGTTACACGACCTGGATGGGTATTCAAGAGAAGACAGAAATCTCAATATTTTATGTAAAATTGGTAACTAATCCAGTGTTTTTGTTTTTGTTTTTGTTTTTTTTTAAAGATTTTATTTATTTATTTGAGAGAGAGAGAGAGAGAGAGAGAGAGTGCAAGAGATCAAGCAGGAGCAGGGTGAGGGAAAGAGGGAGAAGCAGGCTCCCCACTGAGCAAGGAGCCAGAAAGTTTACTGACAGACCACTTCTGTTCCACCTAGGAGGGCAGCCTAGCCTAAAACAATGGATTCTTGGCTAACAATTCCCCCCATATCCCTCTTCCCCGCCCCCCATTTTATTTTATTACTTTTCAGTGATCCAAAATTCATTGTTCATGCACCACACCCAGTGCTCCAAGCAGTACCTGCTCCTCCGTATCTTTGAAAACCTTTCCTCTCCTGTTGCTCAGTGGAACTCTTTTGTGTTTGCTACATGGGATGCTGCCTGATTCAGGAATTATTTGATAAAGACAATTAGATCTTCAAAGTTTACTCAGTTGGATTTTTGTTATTTAACCATACTACATAGGTTTTTCAAAACTGCCACACAACTTTTGCATAGATAACTCTGTACACTCAAGATGCCTGAATACCATCACATAAACAGTAGACGTTTTCTTTGCAGCCCTAATCAAAGTCAAATCACCCAAATATTACTTGTCTAAAGCAGTATTTCCATTGATGTGCTGTTTCCACTGGGCTGTGGCATTTCTAATGGTCTCAAATAACATCCCTGCTTTTCTAAGAGGTATCCGTTCTATTTTTCTAAGCCTGTGACAATTAAAATAAAAATTTCCAAAGGCTAAAAGGAAAGAGGAAAAGCTACAAAAATCTGATTTGATTTTCCTACACTCCCTCCCTCCCAATTTCCAAGCAGCTAATCCCCTCTCAAACAATACAATAGAACAGCTAGACATAAAGAAAAGGAGATAAAACTGGCCAGCCAGTGCATTGTTCTTGCTAATCTGCACCATTTACATAAGGGTTAGAAGGCTTGTTTTATCATTTAAACAGGCTTAAAAGCCTCTTTGCAAATGAGATTTAGTTCCTACAAAAGAATGAATTCTAGCTATTTGGTGAGTTTCTGCTAGACCAGCACTGGGAGCTGACTTGGCAGTAACTTAAGCTACTTCTTTGGCCACATACGGTCTATGCAAAGATTGCTTCCAGCTGCCAAAACTGAAAAGTGTCAAGCTGATTGAATTCTTTCCAGGAGGTGGACAAGATGCGGAGCAGGTTAAGAGGCCAGTAACACCAGATCTTAAACTGTACCTGGGCAAACTCGCCTTTATGCAGGTGCTTTAAAAGGGGCTTTGAACCTTTAGAGGCCTTAGACTCTTCCTTTGAAAGGGAACCAGTAGGGCGGATAGCAAATGAAATTCAGAGACAGAAAGACTTAAAACTCCCCAAACTGTGTAGTGAGGACAAGCTAAACTCTTTGATTTCATTGTTGGTCTGAGTAGCATTGGACGCAAGGGAAAACTGCAGGGCTAACTCCCTCTCCAATGTTAGCACAAAAGACCTTTTGAAGGAAATGATTTTTTTTTTTTAACACAGAGGAGTTAACACCCTTTGCATCAAAATCTTAGATTTTAAAAATTAAGATTACGTTTATATATACTATACCTATTATTTGTTTTACCTGGCACACCTTGAACAGATGTTCAGTGTGACCTTGGCCTGAGGTTCAGCAGGGTGAGTAGCGCGAGCTTGGTTAAATTTGCTCCCAGAAGGTACAAGGGTAGTTACTCCCTCCATTCTTAAATCATCAAGATCCTCTGTAACAACATAAACAATTGCAGAGAAAAAATTAGCCCTAATAGAATTAATAAGAAAAGTGCATGTTTTCAGGTATCTGCTAGTAGTTAAGTAAACCATTATACTTCTGCCTTGCAAAAATATTACCTCATGTATCAGTTATTTTTCAAATCATTCCTAGATGTAGCTGGAGGCATATGTAAGGAAAGATTTACAGAAGAAAAACGATGAGAGGCTGAATCCGTTTAGACAATGGGCAGACCATCATCTATGACTACAGAACGTGGACCGGCCACCTTTCTGTGAGCATTCAGAGAAACCATACCAAAATCTCTGCTGTAATTAGCCCCAAATGGTGAGGAATTGGTCAATGACTGACAGCTTCTCTATTTTTTTACCTTTGCTTCCAACTCAGAGCCAACCAAAGTAACACATATAGTCTTCCAAACTAATTATATAAGATCAGTTGTTTCTAATTAGCTTGCCTTGACACTTCCCCATGCAACAACCTCTATTAAGCCTTCTCTGTTTTCACTCTTAACCCTTCCTTTTTGTTTTCATGAGGGGCTAAGTTTCCCTTGCAATGCAGTCCTGATAGAATAGGTACGTGATCTCCTGTTTTATTTTGAGGGCAAGGACTCTGGTAAAAGGATTCCATTTATTTGTTCTTATCCTTACCAAAAGAGGGACATGAAGTTTCAAAAAGATTAATTATAATCTTGCCAAAACATAATACATTATTTGAGGTTATAACCTAGATAAGGAGATAAATCATTCTTTCCTGACAAGGCTATAGACTATCTAAACATCTTAGACCCTTCACAAAACAATCAAGAGTATTTCTGGTTTAACTGGATATTGTAACAAACAAGTATCAAATTTTCCTGAGATTGTGACAACTTTTAGTGTGAGTCATAAATAGGCTTTCTGATATCTGAAGAAGACTTGTCAATAGACTCCTTCCATAGACAATACCAGCTAAAATCTTTTCATCTATTTGCATATGAGCAAGCTGGGCAAGCCCATCGAGTTTTAACTCAGTTTCATGGGAGTCATAAAAACTCACCACCTTGACCTGGTTGTAAAAGCTTCTTCCCCTTGTTTTAAAGGCAATAACCATCCCTTCAAAACTTGGTGCTTTTGCTCAACAGGTTATATAGCCTTCTCTCTTGATCTTATGGATCTGTGTCCCTCATACAACACAGACATTACCACTATCTGAGAACACAGCACTTTCCAGCTAGCTAATTAGCTTCTGTGAGATTCTGTTAGTGTCTCATCCTCACATTACTATTTATCACCGCAACACATTGATATGCCCCTCTCCTGCCCCTACCAGAAGAAGAGAACCTCACAATTTTCTTAGCTCAGTTAGGGAACTTACTTACTATACCCCACTCAGTTTTTTTGAGGACTCCCATGGAGAAGTCTGGCCTAATGTTATTTGTTGATAGATCATACCTCAAAACTTCAAAATGGAGCAGAAGATGCTATCGCCAATTTAAACTTGACTCTGGAATACAATCCTCCATGTGAAGTAAAATTAGTCTAGATGACAGAATGATTATACCTACGTGAGCTTGTCAACTAGACAAAAGACGACAGAGTAAATATGGGAGCTAAAGGAAATAATCTCTAGCAGATCATTTTGCCAAACAAATGGCCTTAACCAAGGTTTTGATCCAATCTAAACTCAAAAGATAAATCCGTAAAGGAATTCAAAGAGACCATTATAAAATATCAACATTTAGTCCCTCGTTTTGAAAAACATAAAATGGAAAAAAATGTGGCTCTAGCTTCATTTACCTAATCTCTGGTACTCTCAAGACAACTGCTTGGTGGCACTAGATGATTTCAAAGGTATATTAGCTGAATTTCTCCATCACACTACCCATCATAGTACAGATAAATTGGTTATTATCTTAAATTTACATGGCTGGTACACTTTAAAAAGCCAGGTGAGGTATTTTTTAAGTTACATGGATTTGTCACCAGCATAATTCTAGGAAAGCTGTAATTATGGGACCTGGCCAGAAACCAAAGCTTCAAGGGCCCTTTGAACACCTTCTGATGGATTTTACATGGCTTCTACTTTCCATGAGATTTCTCTGTTTTAGTTATTGTATGTCCATAGAATTTCAGGATGGGTTGAAACATTTCTTTGTTGAAAAGCTATGGTCTTTACAGTTGCTAAAATTCTGCTCAATTCTGTGTTTTTCTGACCTTGGGAATATAAACTTTTTTTTAATCAAGTGACCAAGGCACACCTTTCACAAGAAGTACTATTAAAGAACTTTGTAAGGTATTACCCCTTATTCAGAAACCATATTGCTCTTACCTCCTACAAAGTTCCGAAAAGGTGGAAAGAATCAATGATGTCCTTGAAATAAAACTAACAAAGCTTTCAGAACCCTTGAGCTCTTTTAGTCAAAGGGACTCCCACCTACCCTTAAAGCAGTATGGTCTGCTCCTCCAGGGATACATTGTTTGCTTTGCTGTGAACTGGTAACTGCAAGGCCCCCATGATTAAGGATTTTACCTATGATATTATACTCATGTACACAGACATCACAAAATATTACAGGTTAAGGGTATATTCAAATAGTCTTCTTAAATGGCCTCTTCATGATATTCAGCTATGAGATTTCATCTGTTGGAAGATATATTGGGGAAAAACTGCTCTTGAGCCTCATTGGAAAGGACTCTGTCAGATAGTGTTAACAACAGATACAGAAGTAAAACTCCCTGATAAGTCCTTGGGTTCACATTTCATGACGAAAGAAGCAATCTGGAATCAACCAGATTGGAAGGCTGGCCTAATAGGGGATCTCATCTAAAGATTCTCAGAGATTCTTTAGAAACAGCAGATCTTCTCAGTAGACAATGATCCAAGACTCAACTTTAGAATAATCCACCAGAAATGGTGGACAGCTCCTGCACAAGATGCTGGATCAAAACCCCTGCCTAATTCTTATTTTGTTTTTTATCTGCTGACTTATAATCATTCGTCATTTTCTAGAGACCCCTCATTATTGCCATGCCTAAAGGCCCTTTTTCTTTTATTTCCCTCTTACTAAAATTAGGTTAGAACATAATCATAATAACACCAATCTCAGATTATCCTAGCAATAACCTTCAAGCTTACTGATTGCTGGACATGTTATTCCTCACTAGACCCTAATGATGAAAATCTAAGGGAAATTCCAATCTATGGAAATGAGGTCAAAGGGAATTACAACCAATGGTGTTTTCACTTGTACCTACAGGGACAAATGACCTTAAACAGATTAATTTGTGACTCTGCTAGTGTTCCTCTCTTACAGAAAAAGAGAGGGACCTTCTTAAATAGAGGGGTCAATTATTTGTCATCTAGACTAAAAGAAATACAAAGACATAAGCCAGCCAATGTGAGGCCTTTGTTCTAACCTCATGTTATGAATAATTCCCTTTTTTCTGGATATCCATGTGTTCTTACCAGATACTACTTCCTTTGCAGCTGGAATAACTAGTCTTCCTTGTCTCACTAATTATCTCATGCACATTAAGAATAGTTTTACAGAATTTATCTGTACACAGACACTCTAATTCTATAAATCATCAAATCTGGAAATTATAATTGAGTCACAAGCTCCAAAATGAGGCTATCCTTCATTATTCAAGTGCATGACCTAAGAGGTTATGAATTCAGAATTTATACAAACAATCAAAACAGTGTTTCCAATTGTAAGAATCATACAAACAAAAGACTGTAAGACAGGTGTCATTTTAACTTTGGCAGAAGTTATAAAATTATACACTTATAATCTAGATGGAATATAGATTAATCTCCATTCCTTGGCAAGAGTAGTAATAGACAATTTAAATTTCTTGTGCACTTAGTCATGATGGTATCTCTGCCATTGCTTAGACTTCTTGCTATACTTGGCCCAATGAAACACCTAAGTTAGAGAAGGCTATATATCATCATAAGAAAAAAAGCTATATGGCTCTGTAAGATGGATCTTTATGACCTGTGGAATTATTCTCTTGGCCTTGGTTGGACATTCAGGTTTCTGGTTCTGAAGCATCTTAAGTGGACTTTTAATTATTCTTGTTTATGTCACCGTGGTCATGATACCAGTTCATTTAACTTTACCAGCTTAATACATAATACTTAGTGCAAGTTTTAAATGCTTTTATCAGCCATTTCTTTATCAGATGATCACCACGATGATACAACATCAAAAAGATTAAGAAACCCTTTGATACAATTGATTATGGAGACAAGTGAACAATCATCAAACACTGAAGATACGGATCTTTTGGCCAACTTCCCACAAGGAGAGAATGACTAAAAGAGAGGACTTAGAGACTGAACATACGAGATAGTGGAAAGATCATACAGGATATTAGAACACTATTCACAACCTCTGTTGGAATCGACCAGGGAAGCCTCAGCAGCAGTTAGCCACCAAACATTCAGGACTTGGTTCATAAAGGCCCGCTTTCCTCCTTTAACTCCATTTCCAACTCAGAACCAATCAGATAAAGTCAAATATGCTCTCCAAACCGAATGCTTCTAGTTAGCTTACCTCCAGATTCCCCATGCCAACAACTTATAATCAAAACATACTCAGGCCATCCATCCACCCCATCTCCTCCCCCAACAAATGGTAGAATCTCCTTGCCAGAATTCTCTTTCTACTTGCAAATTCAAGAGGGGTATTTCATAAGGCCTTTTGAAGATAGCCAAACTACCCTATTTACACCTGGTTATCATCTTTTTTTTTTTTTTTTTTTTTTTTCCCCCAGCTCAGAATAACTATTACAGTGTGGGATAAAAAGGGAACCCTAGAGTGAGAAGACTACTAGAATTTACTTGCTGGTTCATGGGAGACTTTAGGGTGCTGTAAGCGAAATACTTCAGCAGCTGTGGTGGCTGTGAACTGTCCAATGCAGCTGTGAACTGTCCAATGCAGCTGTGATGATGGCAGTGCAATTGGCTTTTGAAATCTTGAGAGAAGCCTTACCCTGAGAAATACTCAACCTTTCATTCCTTACCAATATCTGTTCTGCCACAGAACGTCAGTAAGCTCCTAAAAACTATTGAGTACTCCACAAGCTTTAAAGGGTGAAACAACTAGAAAGAATCCGGCATCCTATTTAGTCATGAAAGAGTACTAATAATCTATGTTTAGTTTGCAAAGGAAAAAAAAATACAAAGCTAGGTCCCCATAGCTCCATTTCCTTAACAACTTTATTATAGGGAGCAGGTGTCTAGGATTAAATAAATCAAAAGAAGGAAACAGAAATGCCTAAACTTAAAAAATATTTGGAAAGTTTACACAAACTGAAAGAGAGAGAGAAAAACAAATTAAAGAATTTGAGAAAGATCCTGTCCAAGGAATTTTCAATGCCGGATAAGTCAAGGGAAGAAATGCCGAGCACATTTTCTAAATATAGAAAACTTAGAATCTAAGAACATCAATGATATCAATGTTTCCTTCTTCTTTTCTTCCTTTCCTCCTTCTCTGCCTCCCTCACTCTTTTCCTCCCTCCCTCCCTCTTTCTCTTTTGTCCTTCCTTCCTTCCTTTCTTCCATCTTTCCTTTCTTCCTTCTTTTTTTTCTTCCCTTTGGGCCTTTTTCTTTCTTTCTTTTTTTTTTTTTTTTTTAAAGATTTTGTTTATTTATTTGACAGACAGAGATCATAAGTAGGCAGAGAGGCAGGCAGAGACAGGAAGGGAAGTAGGCTCCCTGCTGAGCAGAGAGCCCTATGCGGGATACAGAGCTCCATCTCAGGACTCTGGGATCATGACCTGAGTGGAAGGCAGAGGCTTTAACCCACTGAGCCACCCAGGCGCCCCAAGGGGCTTTTTCCTAAATAAAATATTCTCCAAGATATTCCCCCCACCATAGGCAGCCCGGTGTTGTAGATAAAGTTGATAGACCATACACCATCTTTGTGGAAAGTAGATACAAATTCAGTCTATTAAGGAGAGACTCTAGGCAACAAGAAATTTCTTTAAAGCAATCAGGAATACATTTTTTCATCAGAGAACTTCATGATTTTTTTTTTTTTTTTTAGATTTTTAAAATTTATTTATTTGACAGAGAGATAGAAATCACAAGTAGGCAGAGAGTCAGGTGGAGAGAGAGGGGGAGCAGAGAGCAGAGAGCCCAGCAGAGAGCCCTATGCGGGATTCAGGGCTTCATCTCAGGACCCTGGGATCATGACCTGAGACGAAGGCAGAGGCTTTAACCCACTGAGCCACCCAGGTGTCCCCTATTTTAATTATACAGAATATTTTCAGTTTTCTAACTTAAATCTCTTTGATAAAGGAATTATTAGAAAGCTAAATACATTAAGTAAGAAGTGAGTAAAAAATATAGACCAGAACAGGTGGTAAAGGACTTTTTGGAAGGCTGGAAGAACAGGAAAATGTACACAGATTTAAAAGTACATAGTATTTTGGGGAATGTTATATAGCTCTTTGACTATAACCTGAAATGTGTAGGGATATCAGGATGCAACACTGGAAAAGAGCTTAGCCTCAGATAACGAAGGGTGATAAAGTGATCAAATCTATGTCTTAAAAGGATAACTGTAGGTATATTTATTAAAATAAACAATTTTCTAAAGTTATAAAAATTTTTAGAAGTATTCTTTTTGAACAATCTCTATAATTTGAACAAATATTCTTTTTGTTACAATCTCTATAATATAGAGATATATATTATATATAATACAATATATAATCTTGATAAAATACTCTTCATTGAAATCAATACATTGAACTATCATATTTAGTGAATAAGTTCATAAATATATTACTCATAACTATAAATGCATTTCTCATTAATATGTTCTTACATAAGAATATACAATTGTACATGCAAATAAATATCAAGAATGTATTTGATATAGTTTATATAATCAATATATTATAGAACTGTGCCATCCAGGTCAGTGGTCATTAGCCACGTGTCATTATGGAGCACTTAAATGACTGGTTTGAATTACAATATGCTGTTAAGAGTAAAGTAAACACAGGATTTAGAAGACTTAGTTAAAGAAAATAATACAAAATACCTAATTTATAACTTTTATGTTGACTACTTGTTGAAATAATAATAGTTTGGGTATAGTGAATTAAATAAACTTTATTATGAAAATGAGTTTTACCTATTTTTTCATTTTTTAAATGTAACTACTGGAAAGTTGAAAATTACATATGTTGCTCCCAGTTTGTGGCTCACATTGTATTTCTATTGGACAGTGCTATTCTAGAACATATAGTTCATGAATATATTAATAAAAACTATATTTTCAAATAAATTAAACTATGCTATGTCTTATAGCTTTAGACTAAATTAAATGCCTTAAATTGATGCAAATAACGGTTACTGAATATATGCAAGAATAATATTTCTGTGAATAATAGAATCATATTCATTGACTCTATTCAAAAGATTATTTACTTTCAGTACTTGCTATCCTGCTATCTGGCTTTATTTTTTTCTTATAGCCCTTATCACTATAGCCCTTATCACTACATGAAAATATATTTATAAGTATATATATATATATATATGTATATATATATATATATATATATATATATAAAACCTGAATATACATACACATATACACAAAAGACAACATACATACACCCCTGCAATTTTATTTTTAAAAAATTGTTTCTTTTCTGATACCTCAAGATAGGAATGAAGTCTCTCTGATTTCCTATCATAATCTCAGTGTTTCAGAAGTGTGTCTAGCACAGGGTATTCATTGATATTTGCTGACTATAGGACTTTTTTTTTTAGAGGATACCCCTGAGTTCCTGTGAGACTTTACTAAAGTCACCAGTCTCCAGGGAAGACTTCAGCATAATCTGATAAATTCAGTAAATTATTTGACAAACTGATCTTTTACGTGGAATTGGCTTTTCTAAAACGGGTTTTTGAATACATTGGTTGCACTTGCCAACAGTCCTTTGGAAAAGAAAAAACCGAAAACAGGGAGATGAGGCAGGAAGGAGTGTCTTATCAGGAGAGAAGGTAAAAGCTTCTGAGGTCTAGAGCAAGGAAGTCACAAGGAAAAGGAGAGAAATGCTTTAGAAGGTCATGTTAGAGGAAGACTCAATAGGGTTCGCGATTGAAAGTGAAATCCTAGCAGGTATCTTCACACTAGCTTTTTGGAGCGTATAGGAAGAGAGAATACCTTTGGTTTGGCCCATGCCAAGATGAGCTGTCTTCCAGATATCCAACCGGATGTTTGGTAAACAGAAGCGCAAGTCTAGGGCTAGGAAGGGAGTGTGGAGTGAAGCAAGAGACCACATGGGGGAGAAAAGCAGATACAGTTCTTAGCCTAGCAGTTAAAATCAAGCAGGGTCAGTTCTTATGTTAAGTTTCTCTACAGGTGAAATGATACATTATATTAATATTGTATTGTAAAAGAGTGTGTCAAACTTGGTTTTTGTTTTTGTTTTTGTTTTTTCCATCATAGAAAACACAGCTATTTATTTTTAAAGGTAGCCTGTAAAATTGTGTGGCAACCTTCGACTCACAGGGACACTACTGAGAAAAATGAACTAATTTATGACTAAAGACTGTGAGCACTTTATCTTTATGCAATCTAAACCAAGAATTAATCAAGCAAAGAACTGTTTTGATTTAATTTAAGGAACTAACAGCTGCCTAGATGCAGTCATCTCAAGACTTTCATTTCATTCAAGTGTAATCCATGAAATAATTTACAGCTGCTTAAGCTAGACAATGTGGGATATGAGTGAATTTTCACATCTGTTTCTGGGAACCTTACAACGAAAATTAAACGCTTTCCAAACATAAGTCCCTTCACAGTGATTCAGTGAAGGGTTACATAAGAATTATATGGCAGTTTTTTCCTGCATTGCAATTGGTTTGTTGATTTACGTTGATAGTGCTGATCTGGTCAAATATTTTAAGCAGATGTTATATATTCTGAGTGAATTATTAAAAATAAAACAAATGTTGAGAAAGTATATAAGAAATTAGACAAGTTTAAATAAAAATATTTATGAAATTTTTTTTTGTTATGTGAAACAGCTATAGTTCCTTATAAGAAGGAAAGAAAAAATGGAGAGCATTTGCTGGGACAAATTCTGGTTGAAAGGTATAGGAAAAATGTTAAGGCCTTGCTTCTATGGGTGCTCTTTCTAAAATCATGCCTGAAATATGAGTTCAGCATTCTTCCTTGGTACATCAGAATAGTACAAGTTAACCAGATTTATAAATAGTAAAAATAAACATATCAAAAATTACAGGCTGTAAAATTTTAGAATGACCTTAATTTAAAAAAAAAATTAACTTAGAATTGCATTTGGAAAAAAAATTTCTTGTGGAATTTAAATGCTGTGCTGGTTTCCCTCTTTAATAACATGAGAGAGAGCAGGTTGCAGAGTATTTACTTTCCTTGACCACATGAGATCAATAAACAAAGAAAGTGATTAGACCAGTAAGTTAGGGAAAATGTTTACAGAAATTTAAGTTTACATGTCTTCTGTATCTTCTACTATTAACTGAAAAGAGTAAGAAACTTCCTGAGATATCTTTGCTAGCTACCAGTTCCTGTTTAATTTCTTTGACCTTCAAGAGCCAAACACATCATGACCACAAACATTTGTAAAAATTTAGGCTAGAATTTGTTCACTTAGGTTGCAAATGAATTACAAGACTTGTGCTAATTGAACCCATCATGATGTAAATTGTGAAGGCTTTTCTGTTAGAAAAATTAAGACATCTGGGAGTGGTTTTCTCTTTCCAGTCTGCAAGAAAATACTACTGCTTCTAGCAAATTCAAATCCAGACACTACCCAAAGTCTGGTTTCTGTATCAGTGTATCTTTATTTTTCTTAATTTTCACCCACCACAAATCAAGAGATTATATTGTGCAAACAACAACAAAAAATAATGGCTTTCCCCGAAATTTTTTTCACTCTTGGAAGGTTTTACAGATAGAGATTGTGAACAATTCTCTTCCATGAACTTACTGAAATTCCAGGCATGTGGACTCATGTCAGGTAAAGTTATATAAGCACAATGGCCTGATAGAAGTGAAAGCTCAGTTACAGCCCTAATTGAAGTGTGGACACACTGTGGACAACAGAGAACTAGAGACTGAATCAGAGGAGTAGCATTAGGGACAGGATTTGGGGGATAGAGGGGGAGGCTCAAACAGGAGATCAGCAAAAAGCTTAGGGGTAGAGGTGTTCAGGAATACAACTGGAAAACAGAATGTGAGGCAAGCCAGGAGAAAGGTGTAGACGTGGGCAAGGCAGAGATGGTATCTAGGTAGGTCAGAGGGAAAGGTTGATTAATCTGAAAGACTGGGATTAAATCAATTGTTATAAGGTGATGAGTAAAACAGTGTAATTTTTTCAAATATATAAATCACCACAAAAATCTTACAAAAGATTATCATTTTTACTACTGTTTAAAAGTGTATTTATTCCATTTTAATTTCCCTGAGATGTGTCTCTGGCTAAAGCACTCATGTAATTCTTATCTCTCAAGAGTGAGAAGGCATTTCTCATCCCAATGGTTATAGAATGACTGTTGGCTGTATTAGCCACCCTTATATTATTTCAGCCACTAGGGGTGATACAACATACAAACATCTACTCTGTTTTTTTTTAAACTAATTGTTAACCCTATTAAAAATAATTTTTATGTTCTTACAGGTTCTATGTTAAATAAATAAGGTCCTATGTTGAAAAGTCCCTATGTGCACTGTATTAATTTGTTGACTACTAATGAACTTTGACCATCAACCTAATGTATATACCCTATGCCATATTTGGTGATATTTTGATTTTTGATCCAGACCATGATTATTAATCAGGCTCATTTTGATGAGTGTTTCTGCATTGATAATATAATTTGCCAACTCAGAAAAAGTCCTTTGGAGAGAGGATGATAAATTTATATACTAATTGCTATAGTTTTAAAACTAGCAGATAAATTTTCGGTGTCCATGCTCTAAACTTATTTTTAGTAGAGTTAACTCTACCTGAAGTCAGTTTACTTTATATACATGGTACAAATACACAAAAGTAAATTACTGTGATATTTGTGATTAAACTCAGATTTCATTGTTAGTTTATCTTGGACTTCAGTTGTAACCTGTCTTAGGTCATTGACATCTTCCACCACAATCCTCCTTTCCTCTTTCTTTTCTTATATTCTATCTTCATTTTTGCTTAAGTCTTCAGCTTTGATCGTATTCTTCCTTCACGAGATCCTTAACACTGTAGAGTTCTTTTGCTCCACTGTAAATCCTTTGTGCTTTGCTTTACTCCCTCTTTCAACTTCATGCTAGTGATATTGAGATTTTTCCTCTCATCATGGGCTATTCTCAATTGGGCAAATTTTAGCTAACTAAATGCATATTTAAGAACTTTTTCAAAGTTAGATAAAGAAGTATATCATCATGCTTGTCATATTTGTTGGACTTCTAAATTCAATACGGTTAATCCAATAATAGCATTAAGTAGCACAGCTACCCCTCTTCCTGTTCCCTCTACACTCTCTAATTCTGTTTTATACTCGGTCCTTCAGAATGAATCTTAAAAGAATCAAATTTTAGGAAAATGAAAAAGATCATGGCTGCCCATATACTAAAATTGCTACTGATGTATTTTGGCTGTGGTTGCCAGCTCATTCTCCCTTGTGGTGTGCCACAGGCAAGAAGCAAGCACAAGACATACCTTTCCCATCACTGAGATGGGAGCCACATGCCACAAGATGTTGCCACCCTGTCTGACACACTATAAATTCTCTTTCCATTCTATGCTGCTTTCTTGGAATTCACATTCTGTTCTCATCCTTTACACTTCAAGCCACAAAACACTGCTATCCCAAATGAAATTTTACAAGACCATTTTCAACTTTGTTCCATTTTCTTGGATAGTTGCCTCTATGGAACTATTCTTTATAACATGTCATGTGTCATGGTATCACCTAAGAACTCATCTCATATCCTGCATTATATAAATGTTTGAGTTTACTAAAAATGGATATTTCAAGATAAGAAAAAATATAAAAACCAAAAAAATATACAAATTGTTTATACAATGTACTTCTTCTATAACAACCCTAGCTTCTTTCTGTGCCTTGAGCAACCCAAGAATGTTAATGTCTTTGGGTCTCTAGAATTACTGTGCTTCCTACCTGGGTGCCCCTTCCCTAGACATGACCATACTGCTGTGCTCAAATACTGACCTTTAATAGGGGACTCCCTTGACTATTCTATCCAAGAGAGCATCATTGATCATTGTTTATTCTTTTTATCCTTCCTTATCTCCAGAACATTTGTTACATTCTGTAAGTACATTTTATATTTATTTGTACATCATTTGATTCTCCACTAATAAATTTCCAGGAGGGTAGAGACTGTCTTATATTTCCTGCACAGTCCCTGGAATGTAATAGATGCTCAATAGGTATATAATGAATGAATGAGTGAATGAATCATCCCCAAACCATATCCATGCCATTGTTATTCCATTTCATTGATAAATAAGGTATATTATAGATAAGGTCCCTTGGAAAATGTGAAGCAATTCCCCAAGGCACAGGGTATTAACTGGAAGAGACAGTAACTGAAGCTTGACTAGTTTGACTTCATGGGTGAGGGTCAGCTTCTATATATACATATAAATGTCTACAATAAATGATTTCCCAAATCAGTGCTCATATAAATTATTATTAGCATAGCATTATTTACCTTCTGTGTTTCAATAAACTTGTATCAAATTAATTCCATGTATGATACTATTCTCCAATATAAAATGTTTAGAGGAAAACTATCATTTGTTCAGTGTCAGTTATGTTTTAATCTCTTTTTTATATGCTTTTCAGATGTTACACCTTATTTTGCCCTACTCAAGGACCCTGTAAGGCAATCAATCTCAGCAACAGGCAATTCATCCCCGCCCCAACTCCCTCTACAAGGAGACATCAGAATATGTCTGAAGACATTTTTTTGTTGTCATAACTGAAGGGGAGAGGGTGAAGGATACTACTGGGATCTAGTGGGTAGAGGCCATCCTCTCACCACCAAGAGTGTCAATAATGTCCAAAATGTGAGTAGTGCTGAAGCTGAGAACCCCTGCTCTAAGGCTTCTTTTCTTCCCTTAGCTGTATTACAGGCAGGTACCTTAGATGAATAAAATGGAAGGGATAAGAAAACTGAATATTGCAGGAGGTTAAGCAGCTTTGGGAGTTTAAACAATAGTGTAGGCCAAGTTAAGCCTATGGATTCTGACAATTGAGTCAGACTTTAGTTTGATCAGGTCACACAGCTGATATGTTGTGTAGCCTGGATTTGAACATTAAGGTGATGTTTTCTCAACTATAGCATGATACTCTATTCATACTACATTACTGATTAACTCTATGTTACACAAAGATGGCTTAGTCTGCAGGTGCTACTCTGCTTTTACTGTAACACCAATCTCACCAACATATCTCATCATACACCCTCATTCCAAATGATATCCAATGGATATTTTTCCTGAAAATTTCATAAGACTATGGAAGAGAGAGTCTCTTGACTATCTATCTTTTGCTTTAAAGGAATAAAATTTTATTTATTTGAGAGAGAGAGAGAGAGAGAGAGAGAGAGAGAAAGCAGGCACAAGGTGGAAGGGAGGGAGGGGCAGAAAGAGGGAGAGAAGTAGGCTCCCAGCTGAGCAGAGAGCCCAACACAGGGCTTGATCCCAGGCCCATGGGATCATGACCTGAGCCAAAGGCAGATGCTTACACTACTAAGCCACCCAGGCATCCTTGACTACCTATCCTGACTAAATTGAATTTTGAACAGCAAAACTTGCCCCAACCACCTTTAAAGGTTTTGGGTGTTTCACCAGTTTTTGCTCCCTAAGGCTCCTCCAGATTTTGCATCCCATCTTTTCTGATTCTCCCACCTTTCCTAATTACAGCCTTATCCACAGTCCTTCTAGAGTACAACTGAACTTATTCTCAGTTTCTGTCCTCATTCAACACCATGATTAATAAAACAAACATTTCCCTTTGAGATTCATCATCTTTATGAAATCGTTTCTGCCATGACCATTTATTACAATGTCTTTTAGTATGACAAAAGCACAAATCTTACGGCTGTATCATTCGTTATCCTACCACTCTGCTGGATGAAAAATGCAAAAAGCACATATGTTCTGGTCCTTTCTCCACTCACAACATTGATTTCTTCGCCCTTCAAGAGCACCATACATGAGAAAGAAAACAAGAAAAGTTACATAAGGTTAATAATGCTGAACACATCTGTGTCAGGATGACTCTAAAATGTTCCATAATCCCTGCTTTTAGTTCCTTATCCCCTTGTATAATCCTCTCCCCTCCAAGTATGGCTGAATATAGCGGCTTATCTTCTAAATAGTAGAATGAAACCAAGTTGATTGGATATCACTTGTGTGATTAGGTTTTTTAAAAACGTGACATTCATCTTGCTAGCACATATTCTCTACTGTTTGTTTGTGTTCCTTTGACTTGCACACTTTGATGAAATAAGTCACCCTGTTGTGGAGGCTCATGTGACAAGGAACACAGTGTGGTTTCACCCCAACACCCAAGTAGGAACTGAGGTCCTCAGTCAGAAACCCTTGAGAGACAGAGTTCTGCCAACAACGCTTTCAGCCTGAAGGGAGATCCTTTCCCAGTTGAGCATCAGGAGCCCTGACTGACACCTTGATTACAACCTTGTAAGAAACCCCAAAATAGCTGAGCTGGGCCGATATGTGACCTAAAGAAACTGTGAGATAATAAATGTGTATTGTTTTAAGACTGTAAGTGTATGGTTATTTTCAGGTTATTATAAGACTGTAAGTGTAGGGTTATTTTCAGCATGGTTAGGAGACTATAAGTGTATGGTAATTTGTTATAAAGCTATTGATAACAAATATAACATTCAAGTGATTTTTCTTTTCTCCAAATTATTTAGAATGAAATTCTTAGTGAAGCCTGAAAGAATTACTTTAGTGGGTAGTTTTACATTAAATAACCTGACTTGAAGATTAGTTGAACTAATTAGTTGAAGATTAGTTGAACAAAATATATAAGACAATTAAAATTTCAACCAACCTTATTTTAAGACACCTGGTCATTCAAATATTTCCTTAAAGTGTTTCCCAGTTTCAAAATGGCGAGTAAAATTATGAATTAAAGCTGAATAGCTACCATAATTTAATATTTGGTCAAATTTATGATACATACAGCTAAGTTGTATGTAGAGTATTTTACATACAGTTCATAGTATATTGGAGTTCTGCCTATAATTATTTTATATAATACTTTCATCCATAGTTAATACTTTCATGATGTACTTTTGTTATTTTAAATTATTATAAAATTTTGTAGCAGCTGAATTTTCCCTTTGTAGTTGCAGTTCTTATTACAACTAGGATTTGATGCTGTATCTTAAATTTAAACCAAAATTATAACATCATTTGGGTAGGAAAAATATGATCAACTTTGTGAGTCTCAGATTCAGTGTGTGGTTTTCATGACCACATTTTGACAAAAAAATAGAGTCAGCCGGTGGCAGCTTTTCATAGAAGGTACACATATATGCAGACAGACAGACACATGTATACATGCATACAGACACACACACCCATACTCATATACACATGAACATACAATGCACACATATAAACTTATGTACACACACATACCCAAACACACACACACACACACACACACACACACTCAGCTGGAGGACTAAAGCATCATATGACCTATCATGTCACACTATCTTAGCTCAGAATCTCCAGGATGGACTATTGCCATAGCTTAGAGAAAGCCAGAGCCAGAGGAAAACTCATCCAACATTTCTGTGTTTCATCTTCTGGAACTTTTGAAATTAAAGCACTTTTTCATATAAAACACATTGAATGTATTTCCAGATCCAGCTTCAGTGTATTGGTGTTCCCACATTCAGGCAAATATTTATATATTTCTAAGTCTATGGATCACTATTTCCTAACATGAACACTCTACTCCAGGAGGCTTGGTTTATTCACAGTGTCCAAAACATATGCAGACTGTTCCAGAACTAGTTATAAGTCAGATGGGTAAAAAATTGTAGCATTCTTTATTTTTTATAAGTAATCTATAACTGGTCCATCCTTTTGCATAGGGGACAAATAAAACAAAACTAGAAAACGATGATAATAAACTCTTAAATTTGCTTTTTAAAGGTATCTTCATTTCCTCTGGCTTAAACTTTCTTTTTCACAAGTGTAGTCTCTTTTTAGCTTAGATATAGTTAAATTTAGGTTCAAATTCCCCAAAAGGACTTTTATTCTTCTTTTAAGTTTCACTTTTCTCTCTTGCCAACTAAGGTGGCACCTGGGTATCGAGTGAAGAGTATGTGTCCTCAGGACGATGGCTAGCAGGCAGCTACTGTGTGTGGACCCCCGATGCCCTCCTCTGTGTTCCTTGCTGGACACTGAGAAGACTGTGCTTATGCAGCCTGGGGTCAGGACATGGGTTATTTTCAGTATGGTTAGGAGAATGGCCCTCATCCCTCCACCACTGATTCAGCCTCCCTCCATTCTGGGATCCTCTGAGTCCCTCCTCCAGCCTCCTCCAGGACTCAGCATAGGCTGGGACATCACATCTCTGCTATGGGGTCCCTTTGCCCTCACTGTGGCAACTCCCTAACTCTAAATTCTCAGCTTTCCTCCATGTCCCTCCCAGGGCATGTAGGAGCTCCTGGGTCTCCTCCTCTTGACCTGGAGCTCAGGGAGAACTGAAAGTGTCCTCTGAAGCCATCTTGCTAGTCCTCTTCTCTCTTCTCCTTTCTGTTCTTCACTGCTAGCTACATAAACAAAGACAGGAAATCAACAACCCAAGAGCTTTCAGAGTTTACATCAACCAGTTTAAGGTTTTTGAGTAAAGGTTTTGTCACCTTCCTCCCCATTCTTAATCCATCTGGACGTTTCTACACCCTACATGACTGGGATTTGTATCCTGAGAGATGAACCAGGACATCTGTCTCTGATCTCCTAAGCTGGTCTGTCTTTTCCTACTATCCAGGATTGTACAAGATTTCCTCTTTCACTCTGTCAGCTGGGTACTTTCTTTACATCTCATTTTCCACTATGAATATGATCCATGATTAAACCTGGGGGGCTTTGCTTTAGAGATGCAAAGGGATCCTTTTGGACTTTGGAAAATACTTTTCTATCCCCATAGGTCTTGCTTTAAGATGACTACATCCCTTTACCCTCAAGGAAGTTAGCTTTAAAAGGTAAAACTAATCAGAACTAACCTTTCTTTCAGGCAGTACCTCTTTATCCATGAGGTGATAGCCACACTGTGGTCAAAGGCAACAGGGAAGCATAACTTAAAATTAAAAAATAATTTAAAAATTTTTAAAATTGGGGGGCACGTGAGTGGGTCAGTCGGTTATCTGACTCTTGATTTCAGCTCAGGTCATTGTCTCAGGGTCATGAGATTGATCCCCATGTTGGGTGGAACCTGCTTGAGGTCCTCTTTCCCTCTACCCCTCCGCCCCACTCACATTCTCTCTTTCTCTATCTAAAAAAAAAAAAAAATTAATTTCATTCAATGACAAAATATTATTGCTATTTTTCATAAAAACCTTGTTTCCTACATGTCTTGTTTATCATAGGCTACACGTTCTCACTCAAATTTTTATCTCATCTGCAAAGCCTCTCAGGGTTTCTCTAGCAATAAAAAAGTCTCCTTTCGGTTCAGCTCAAATGTTACTTCCTCCACACAGTCTTTCTCATCACCCTAGTTCACAGTCATGATTTATTTCTATTGAACTTCAATAAGGTATTACCCCTGGTGTTTGAAACTTAATATATTGCTTTGCATCTTTATCTAATTTTTAATATTTGTCTGCTCATTCATTGACTTATACATCTGTGCTTGAGAATTGACACATATGTGGATCATCTTTTTTCCCCTTCCGCACCATGTCCACTCACATCCTACCAGCTTGATAGGAAGCCTCCAAGCTGCAAACTGATTTTACATTTCTTAATTTCATCCAAATAATTTTGACCTTTTAAACGAGGTAACAGATGTTCAACTTTTGGCAGAGGTAAAGAATTATATCTAAATAAAAAAATGAAAGAGAGATTTTAAAAAATCTAACAAGTATATGAATTGCAACTTTATAGTGAAATTAAGGACCTTAGATATTTACTTCAGGAGTGTAATTTTGATCATCACTCCTGCTATTCTATTAAAAAAAGTAAAGAGAACATGACTTTAAATATCCCTCACAATTATTTTAAGAAAATCAATACCTGTTTGAGACATTCAGATTACAAGATTATGGTAAGCTTTGAAGACTGATTTTTATCAAATTGAGAGATAGAAAGGGGTAGGTGATCCAAATGAAAAAACAGCATTTAAAAAGGCATAAAAATGGAAACACTCATAAAAAAATATTTTCTTCACAAAAGAAGTTCAGACCATGGGAAAGAATTCCTACAGCTTTCTCCTCATTGTTCTTTTGAGGTTAATTCCAATAACAATCACCATTCTTACTTGCCTCCAGTCTCTCTGAAATCCCTGGGTTCAAAGTCAATTATCCAACCAATCAATGATTTTTATCCCATTTATAATAGCTAGGCTATATGCTCACAGTTACAACTTTCTGGAAGATATAATAAATATTTTTAATTTTCCCCATATGAAAAAATAACCATACTTTGCATTTGCAAAACCACTAATACCTACTCAAGTCAATGAAGCATTAAATAGTGCTAGAAATAAAGTTAGTCCATTGTGGGATAGTCAACATCTTATGAGGTAGCCAGGAATTTGAGATTTCTAAACATGGGCATTTTATTGTGGATGTTGACTTATTAATTCAAACAGATCTATATGACTCACAAGAGGAACTGTGGTAGCAAAAGGTCCAGACACACAAACAGAGAAAGAACTTAGCAGAAGCAATGAAGTAGGGAAGGAAAAAGTATACTAACTAATTTATTTGTCAGTGCTCCTCATTAATTTTTAGTTCCTGAAAATCAGAAACCATAGCATATTCATCTTTGTTTCCCTAGTACCATGCACAGTTCTTGGAATATATTTAATAAATGTTTGTTGAGTGTATACATAAGTAAAATATTTTTAAGGGAAATACAATTGGATGAGTAAAGTGATAATTAATTATGAAATGTCTTGAAGAGCAATATAGGTTGAAATTATCAGACAAGTAAAAGGTTTATTGAGCTAGGGCATGATATGATTTCTGTAGTATTTTAGAACATGGAGAGGTAAAATAGTTTAGTGGGTCAGTGTTATCTCTGGAGTCAGACTACTAAATTCAAATTCTGATTACACTTCCTACTTGCTACCAGCTGTGTGATTTGGGGCAAACTGTTTAACATCTCAGAGCCTCAGCTGCCCCATAAGTAAAATGAAGAAAAACAGTGGCTAACTCAGAATTATTATGTTGGTTAAATGAGTCAACACATGAGAAGTGCAAAACTGTCTGGCACATAGATAGCTGTCAATAAATGGTACTTGCATCATTATTAGTTCAAGATAAAAATGGATTTGAACTGGAGACACAGCTGGGAATGGGACCAGATGATTATTCTATTTCCCTAAAGCTATGGGGGAAGAACATTCCATCATTCCTCTTGTTCATTTCACAGGTACAACTGACTAGCATATTTTATATACAAAGCTGTCGTTCACAAGTTTGATTTTTCTGAACTTTTCCAGGAAAATATAACAAATACTAAACTTAACAAATGTCATTTGACAACAAAGCTTTTCTCTTCTTACCCACTGAAGTACAAAACTTCATTGTTGGTGATTTTACTCTCGGTGCTTCTGCTTACTGTTTGTTGTTTGTGAGTACGTGGACAATTGAAGTCAGAGACAAAACTAACATGCATTTTTGTGTTCCGTCTGTAATCAAAATTGTTAGCAGACTCAAAAATCTATAAACAGTGGGTACTAAGCAATATAACAATCTACAGTAATCAATAAATTAGTTGATACTACAAAATGAATTTTGGTAAAATACAAGGAAAAGATTTTGATTTAATTTTAAAGACTAAGAAATTTAATTAGGAACTTTGCTTCCAATCTGACATAAAATAGTGCTATATATTGACTTCTATGAGTACTTTATGTTTAAAGCTGTAATTGACTCGAAAGGCTTAAAGATATTTACGTATAAAATGCATCCACTGCTTTCAGTCTCAGCTTTATGAGAGACCTCCTGAGATACCAAGGTACTTTACCTTAGACCTAGGAGTTCTTCAATTTCTTTTTACCAAAATAAATGCAGCTGAACTGAATTGACAACTAAGAATAAGAACAAATACAGAAGTAGTTGTTTCTATCTTTCTCGTAAAAAGCTCATCAGTTTCCTCATTTCTTCCTAAACATTGTTATTTGTTTCCATCACCACACCTTAGCTCATGCTATTTCCCTGATGTCTCTCTGTATAAATCACACCCTTGAAGACATGACTAAAGATTTACTATTACCACAAAACTTTGATCCAAAATTTTCCAAAACAATTCTTATTTATTCATCATTGGCATACATAATAAAATGTACATCACACTAATATGTCCTCACTGGGTACTTTTTTTTTTTTAAGATTTTATTTATTTATTTATTTATTTATTTGACAGAGAGAGAGAAAGACAGAGATCCCAAGCAGGCAGAGAGGCAGGCAGAAGCAGTGAGAGAAGCAGGCTCCCCACCGAGCAGAGAGCTCCATGTGGGGCTTGATGTGGGGCTCGATCTCAAGACCCCGAGACCACGACCCAAGCCACAGGCAGAGGCCTCAACCCACTGAGCCACCCAGGCACCCCTCACTGGGTACTTTTAATACTTAGCTTTTTTCTTAGTTTTCAGGTGTCCTAAAATTAAGTTAATAAGTCAAACTAAGTTAAACTAACTCAACTAAGTTAATTGAAAAAGGGACACTAACAATATTCTACCTCCTCCTATAGTTCTGGCTTAATAGCCGGTCATCTCCCAAGCTTAGAGGACTTGCTCAGTGTGTGAATCGAGGCAAGAATATATAAAAATTTGCCTTGTTATTTAATGACCTCTAAGTCCAAATATGATTACATTAGACCTTAATATCACATATATTTCTGAGGTCTTAACGCAGATTTATAACACACTAACACACATTTGATTATCCCCTAGGAATAACTCAGAAAACGTCTAAGCAGTACCTCATTAGGGAGAATCACTACATAAATAATGTGACCACCATTTACATACAAGGGTCAACACCAAACTCTTGGTACATGCAGTGCCACAAATAGTAACATTCTTCAAAGCATTGCCCCATGTAATTGGTTTCATGAATTACTCTCTCCCTGTCCCCCTCCCTCTCTCATGTATCCACTCTTACAGAACTCTTAAAAGTATCTAAACTTCATATTAATAATTCCTACAAAAATTTATGTTGA
This sequence comes from Enhydra lutris kenyoni, assembly GCF_002288905.1. NCBI lineage: Eukaryota > Metazoa > Chordata > Mammalia > Carnivora > Mustelidae > Enhydra > Enhydra lutris. The sequence goes on from NW_019154133.1 coordinate 14,094,198, forward strand.
GACATATTTCTGTTTATTAGAAACTTTTATATTGCATATATATGAAACATTAAGTATACTGAATGCAGAATTTCATGCTTGAAATTGGTCTTCAATTCTATATTCTCATACTTTTTCCTGATTTAAGGTGTAATAATCATAGCCGACTTGTTTCCATGCTCAGGCTTCCAGTCTTTCTTTATTTCTAGTTGCATTTGGAAGAATCTGGGAAATCACATATATTCCCAGGAAAATAGGAGGTACTGTTGATTAGTTTATCAGTTCACCTTCTTTACATCTTTTCATTCTTTTTTTTTTTTTTTAAGATTTTATTTATTTATTTGACAGAGAGAGACACAGCGAGAGAGGGAACATAAGCAGAGAGAGTGGGAGCCCAACTGGGACTCGATCCCAGGACCCCGGGATCATGACCTGAGCCGAAGCAGACGCTTAACAACTGAGCCACCCAGGTGCCCCACATCTTTTCATTCTTATCTCCAACTGGCTCCACCTCTCCAGTTTTGTTGTTTGATCTCATCACTTTCCACCTTCTAGGAAACTAGTGATTGGACTATAACTGGTATTTATCTGGCCTGCTTCTCCCTTGAGGTCCATAGACCTCCAAACCTGAAGAAGGATATTAATGGTGCAAGAAGAACTTAACATGATCCTTGAGTCATTCAAACTATACAGGAGAGTATTCTCCATTTTCTTACCCACGATTATTTTTTTTATTTATTGCAATCCGGATGCTGACATCACCACACCACTGTTCTCAAGTGAGCCAATGATTTCCCGGATGTCCAACCCAATGACCTTCTCATTTTCCATCTTAGTTAGACACCAGTGATCACCAAGTTTTCTTAAAACTCTTCACACCTTGGCTTCTATGACCATGCCAATTTCTGGTTTCCCTTGTAGTTCTCTGTTAATTCTTCCTTTTGCAGCCTTCATTTTGAGATTCCTCAAGGTACATGCTTAGTTTTCACTTCTTACTCTCTGTTCTCTTCTAGAAAAGGACTTTTAAGTCCCATTGGTTTCAACTATCACAGACATGCTAATAACTCCTAAGAACATCACCAGTTTGCTGAGCCCCATATAGTCAAAGGGCACCTGAATTTGTAACACAGAAATTAGGAATCCATCTTGACTCCTTTCCCACCCTCAACTCCCCAATCCCCATCTTCCAACCTACCATCAAGGTGTGCCAGTTTTACTTCCCAAATACGTCTTGTATTCACTTGTTCCACTCTATCCTTACTACTGATGCCTTGGGTTAAAGCACTTAGACTACTGCAAAAGCTTTCAACTCTTCTCCTTACTTCTTGCCCTGTCCCCTCAAACTATCTTCCCAAACAGCTGCCACATGATCTAGAGAATACACACATCAGCTCACATCATACCTAGACCCTCCCTGACTACAGAACATATCTCAACTTCTCTCAATGTCACAGGAGGCCCTGTATGTGTGAGGAGAGACCCTGTCCTTTTCTCAATTTATTTTCCTGCTTCTGACTATCATCTAGCTTCACTAAACAGCTGCTTCTAGCTTCCTTTCATAGACAATGCTGTTTCTTAGCAGTGTGCCTTTCTTCATATAGCTCCCTGAGCTTTCCAGTGCTCTCTCCACCTTCTCATCCTTTTTTCCTCTTCACTGAAGGAATTCTACCCATAATTTAAAGGCTCTTTCAACCCATTTAACCCTGCTCTAGTGCAGTCTGTCTTACTCTTTTCTATGCTATTATACTCCTCTCTTTACCACATGGTATTATAATTTTTGCTTGGTATGTCTTCTTCACAGTGAAAAACTTGAGTAAGGAGGCCACGTTTTATTGTTCTTTTTGTGCTCAACCTCTACTTCACTGCCTAATACAAAATAGAACAGGCTTGTTGAATAAATGAAAGAATGACTAAATTCATAAAAAGTATTGTATCACTTGCTACCATCTGTCTATTTTCTTGACTAGAAATTCTGTTTACTTCCCCATTAGGAACTTCATTGACCATTCTGACTACACCCAGACTTCCAAAGTTGCTTTACAGTTCATATTCATTAGAGTCTCACTGAACATCTCAACCATATCCTTTTGAACGTATCTTAACCATAAACTTTACCAAATCATGATCAAGACTCAGTATATGTGCTACCCTTTAAATGACACTACTCATTGACTCTCTTTGATGCCAAAAACTTTAAGGGAGAAGTAATAGAAAAGAGATTCTGCAGATTTTGGTATTCAACAGACTTGGTAATTCATTTATACTGCACCAGGAATGATTCCTAACTTTCCAATAAATCTGCATTTTCAGTCCTCAGTGTAAATAAGTAGGTCTTATGGGCTAAATCCTGCACTTGTCTGCCCAAATTCTTATCTTGAAGTTGTAACTGCCAGTAGCTTGGAACATGACTATTTTTGAAAATAGTGTCTTTCTGAGGTAATTAAGTGAAACTGAACTCTATAGGGAAGGCCTTAATCCAATATGACTGTTGTCTTTATAAGAACATGACATTTTACAAAGATATGGGCAGAAAAAATAGAGGACATGAAAACACAAGAGAAGACAGTCAACTATAAACCAAGGTGAGAAGACTCAGCAGAAACCAATTCTGTACCTTTGACCTGGATGTTGAAATTTCAGCCTCTGTAACTATTGTTTAAACCACTCAGTCTATATTTTTGTTATGGCAGTCCTAGTAAACTAATACAGTAGACCACAATATTAATCTTGAATATTTTATTATAAGAAAGAATATTTATCACAGGGAAACATGTATCTTGCTATCAGTGAAGCAGGCAAGAAAAAAACTAGCCTTTCTGCTTTGCTTTTTTTGATTGAGAAAGCCTTAGGAATACCTTCAGGTGTTGGTGATATACTCTGAAAGTAAGAAACCACAGATGATAGTTTTCATTTTTTCAAATACTTATAAATGGTAAACATCTGGAGATGCATACTTTATGTGTGAATGTTTCCTGAGAGATGCTACTATGCAAAATTTTACTGCTTTGGCCAGCAGTGTTTTGGAGGCAGACACATGGAGATCTTAATTTAGTTCCACTAGTTTACTTTCATTTCAAAATATACAAGAAACAAGTAAAATCCAACCAAAAAAAATCTATCCTAGTACCAGGAATTAATTGAACACTGTGGTACCAGAGCATTTTTAGTTTAATAAATGTGATGCATGATCCTCAACTATGCCATCCTTTAACCAATTCCATACTGCCCCCCTTCTTCCTACAAAAAATCCATGACCATTGCTTTCCCATTACAACATTTTCCCAAAAAATTGTAAAGATTAGGAGGGAGGATATCAGGTTGATTGTGCTTAGTTGCAGATTTACTATATCACATTAATCTCGCTAGATTCAAATTAAATACCAATAAATACAATTTAGCTTCCTTCAAAAGCTTGCAATCTGAGGTAATAAATGATATCAAAGTTCTTAAAATTCAACCCACATCTGATTATTAAAGTATTAGCTAGTGGACAGTAAAATCCTTTATTTTGTTACTTCACCCTAAAAGACCCATCTTTTATCCACAAATATCTTGTTTATTTATGATTCTGTCAATAGCTGGTCAGACTATGTTACAGACTCTTTTCTCCACACAACAGATATTTGTTGAATATGTTATTCCAGGAACTGGGATATGAAATAGAGTAAAACATTACTCCTGCACTCAGTTACTAAAGCTATGTTTCTTCCTAATACTAATACAGAACAATTTACCAAATACTATACCAAATACAGGTCACTTTGCCAACTATTTATTAATTACAATAATCTGTTTGCCAGGTTTTTCTCAATGGATAATATAATTAAGTCCTAATCATCAGGATTTTGTTTTTCTCTATCACTTATGCTTCATACAGCATTGGTCGGCAGTTACAGAAAAATATAATACTTGTATCTTATTCCGGACTTTATGAGGAATTCCAAATTTTGAACCACAAAATTGTTGTGATTAAAAAGATTTACTTTTATTGACATAAGTTTACATTATGTAATACCTTACATTACAGTTCATTAATCTGGAACTTGTCTATACTTAATTTTTACTTGTATTTTCTAAAAGAATGATTTGTTATTATTTGCTAATAATTATGCATTCTTTATCTTTGTCAACTAAAATCATTTATTCCTGAAATTTAAATAATGTTATTAAATTTGTCCATATGCTGGCTTTTTAAACACTCAGTGTTGCATGGTACACAGGAAGCCCACTAGGTCTGCAAATTATTATACTACTCTTGGGTCTTTTATTCCTACTCTGCTTCCATTTGTTTCTGGCATCTTCTTCATGGTACATTTTCTTTATTTCTACATCATATATGATGATGTCTTTCATCATCCTCAGCTTTTTTTCTTTCCTCTGCATTGTGAAACGCTTCTAAACAGTACCTTCCGTGCAATAATTAGAATTTCAGTGGTATTTTTCTGCCTTTACTTCTAAAGCAAATTTTACTTCCATAGATCTACTCTTAGTTTTCTTAAATTCTTTCCTATCCTTATTTCATTTTCTGCCTTATAATTTATTAGTCAGGAGGATGCAGAAATCTTTTTTCCCATACATTTTAGAACATGTATATTATCATCTTATTTTTTAAAAATCAGAGTAAAATTTACATGCAGTGAAATGAACCAACCTTTTGGCAATTTAGTCTGCAGCACAAAGATTCAGTCATAGCACAAAAATGTTTTTGTCACCCAGCAAAGTTTCTTTATGTTCCTCCAGCTATCAACCATTAACCCCAATCCCATTCTGATTTTCTATCCCTATAAAATAATTTTGCCTTTTGTTGAAATTTACATAAAAAGAATCATACAATATGGTTTATTTTTATCTGGTTTACTTAACATAATTTTGAGATTCATCTATACTTTTGAATATTCCAGTAATTGGATCTTTTTTTTTTTAATTGCTAAGTAGCATTCCACTGTATGAGTACACCACAGTTTGGTGTTTCATTCTTCTTTTAATGGACATCTGGATTGTTTCCCATTTGGGACTATTACATATGCAAAATAATTAAATTAACTTATAAATATGGTAATAATAAAGAGTATGAATGATAAGGAACATATAATTTATTGCTTTGGGGCCTATACCTAGAAAAGGAACTGTTGTGGTAGGTGTATGTTTAAGTGTTAAGGTCATAGGGTAAGTTGTTTAACTTAAGGGGAAACTATTAAGCTTTTTTCCAAAGCGGTTTTACCATTTTATGCTTTCAACAGTAATGGTGCAATATCTGGTTCCAGCCAAGATGAAGTAGCTGCATTCCTCCCAGTTCCTTCCTCTTACAACTAAAAAACCCTGGATGTAAAATAAACAGATTTTAACATGAAGATGAATTAGATACTGGAATTATCTGACAAGGATTTTAAAGCAGCCATCATAAAGATGGTTCAACAGCAATTATAAATTCCTTTGAATCAAATGAAAAAAAAAATAGAAAACCTCAGCCAAGAAATAGTAGTTAAAAGAGATCAAGCAAAAATGATAAAAGTGAAAAAAAAATGTAACTGAAATTAAAAGCTTGCTGGATAGGTTCAGTAATAGAGTGACATGACAGAGAATAGAATCAATAAACGTGAGGACAGATCAATAGAATTTATCTAATCTGAATAACAGAGAGAAAAAATAGATTGGGGGAAAAAGAGTGAACATGATGAGCACATGCAACAATAACAAAGAGGTAGTATGTGTTTAATTGCAGTCTTAGAAGGAAGAATGAGAGGGAGAGAATGAAAAAGTATTTGAAGAAATAATGGTTGAAAACATCCCAAATCTGGCAAAATAATAATAATAATAAACCTACAGAAACCAGAATATGAGCAAATCCCAAAAAGGTATAAACTCATTCCAAGATACATCATAATTAAACTTCTGAAAACTAAAGACAAAGACAAAAATCTTGAGAATAGTATCTGGAGAGAAATGCCACATCACTTAGAGGAGAACATCAACTTCCATGATGGATTTCCTACCTGACACCATGGGTGTCAGAAGAAAGTGACAACATTTTTCAAGTGATGTTATTAAAGAATTGTCAACTACAACTTATGCCAGTCAAAATATACTTTAGGGATGAGGGAGAAATAGACATTCTCAATTGAAGGAAATTAACTGTGTTGGTAGCAAACCTGCCCTTAAAAAATGGTTATAGGAAGTTCTCTAAACAGAAAGAAAATAGTAACAGAAGAATTAAAACTTTAAAAAGGAAAGATGACCATGGGAATAGGCAAAATAATAGGCTATCATTATCAAGCTTCTAGCTTCAAGGATTATGGAATTGGTGGCCATCTTCCTTGGCTGTCAGTTGTAATGCACAGTTTATTTTGAGTGCTACGGGAGGGTTTGATGAAAGAGAAAGTTGCTTAAATATGTTAAAATAGTCATCTTAGCTTAATACTAGTTTTTAATTTTTAAAAGCAACAATTAACATTAGTTTGAATTTGTAAACTACCTTATCACAGTTGTGTCAAAATGTTAATTTTCTTGAATGTAGAAAAGAAATAAAAAGGACAATCATAATTCAAAAGTGCTTAAGTCTAACTAGTTGTGGGAAGAAAAAAGTCTTGGTTTTAAAATATTCACCACCTTCATTTTTTTTTTTATAAGTATAAACAAAGTTAAAACTAAGACATATGTGCTACTGGCTGTCAGACCATGACAAGAAACAGGAATAAAGTTACTCTTTCCTAGAAGTTATATTACTTTAAGGCTTAAAGTGGGTTTAAAGGATTATCTGAAACATGAGAAAAATTGCTCTTACAGTATCAATTTTCTAGCAAAGAGACCCCCTTTGGGGTTCTTCCTTGGATACCAAAATAATGAGGGAAAGAATCCATTTAAATTTCCCTTATCAGTGCACATGCACACACATACACATACTGATTTGGCTTATGTATTATCTGAACTGCAGGATGAATTTATTTAAGTTCCTCTAATTTCCCAGGATTTGTACTTAGAAAAATAGACAGATGAGTTTTCAATGTAAAGTTCATGCCCTTATAATTCAACCACTCTTCCAAAGCACATGGATGAGGTCCTTTGTTTAAAGAATAAAGATATTCTGAATAAATCATTTTAAAATAAACATCTTATTATTTCATACATATAAAAAAAAAAAACCTGTCAGACATTAGAATATAGTCAGCCAATCTGTAGGCCATATGACTCACACATTTGAGACACAAGATGCCTGCCATTGGACTGAGACCGACAATGTTTCTCTTTGTGTGACCCTCACTCCTTGTTCCATAGGGAGTAGTCTGACCTCAAGAGCATACTCATGAGAGTAGGTTCACCTAAAATCCTCTCAGGGGATATCTTCTGACATCTTTGACATATTGACATCAGGATTCTAATTTGAGAGCTTCCCTCTGAGTTTCATTTGTATTTTTGTACTTTTTGAAAAGCAAAATCCTCTTTGAAATGATTCATATTTCCTTCATTTTTGACCTTTTAAGCAATGGCTAAGTTTTTCAGAGTTTTATGCTATCGACATATGGCATGTTTTTGAGGAATATGATGGCCTAGTTAAGAATTCCTAACAAAACCATAAACTTTCCACCTCTGTGTGAATTGTGGCTTTGAAAGTGTGCATATTTCCATGGAGCAAGATGACTGCACAACATTATTAATTTAATTAAAAATAAAGAAATAAAATTTCAATCCTCAGCTATAACATAGAAAATATTTTAAAAGTTGAAATGACTCATTGAAACTATATGTACATGGAGGATCCATAATTATACATACTTTGGAAAATTCTTTGAATTGATTATTAAGATAGTTTACTCACCCATGTTCAGAAGTAACTGTTTCTGCATCCCTTGACAACCCTTTGTTCTGAACTATCTTTTCAATGCTATTTGTATTGTAAACAGGCTTGGGACATAGAGAGTACAACACTAATACTTCCCTCCAGGACAAAAGTTGGGTAGGTTTGTTTTGCATCCCATCATAAAAAAACAAGATCTACAAAGCTGTGATCACCAAGACAGCATGGTACTGGCACAAAAACAGACACATAGACCAGAGGAACAGAGTAGAGAGCCCAGATATGGACCTACAACTCTATGGTCAAATAATCTTCGACAAAGCAGGAAAAAATATACAGTGGAAAAAAGACAGTCTCTTCAATAAATGGTGCTGGGAAAATTGGACAGCTATATGTAGAAGAATGTAGCTCGACCATTCTCTTACACCATACACAAAGATAAACTCAAAATAGATAAAAGACCTTGATGTGAGGCAGGATTCAATCAAAATCCTAGAGGAGAACATAAGTAGTAACCTCTTCGACATTGGCCATAGCTACTTCTTTCAAGATATGTCTCCAAAGGCAAAGGAAACAAAAGCAAAAGTGAACTTTTGGGACTTCATCAAGATCAAAATCTTCGGCACAGCAAGGGAAATGGTCAGCAAAATGAAGAGGCAACCCACAGAATGGGAGAAGATATTTGCAAATGACAGTACAGAAAAAGGGCTGATATCCAAGATCTATAAACAACTCCTCAAACTCAACACACACAAAACAGATAATCATGTCAAAAAATGGGCAGAAGACATGAACAGACACTTCTCCAAAGAAGACACAAAAATGGCAAACAGACACACGAAAAAATGTTCATCACTAGCCATCATTCAAATCAAAACCACATTGAGATACCACCTTACATCAGTTAGAATGGCCAAAATTAATAAAACAGTAAACAACAAGTGTTGGAGAGGATGTGGAGAAAGGGGAACCCTCTTACACTCTTGGTGGGAATGCAAGTGGGTGCTGCTACTTTCGAAAACAGTGTGGAGATTCCTTCAGAAATTAAAAATAGAGCTACCTTATGACCCTGCAATTGCACTACTGGGTATTTCCCCCAAAGATACAGATATAGTGAAAAGAAGGGCCATCTCTACCTCAATGTTCATAGCAGCAATGGCCACCACTGCCAAACTGTGGAAAGAACCAAGATGCCCTTCAACAGACAAACGTTTAAAGAAGATAAGGTCCATATATACAATGGAGTATTATGCCTCCATCAGAAAGGATGAATACCCAATTTTTGTATCAACATGGAGGGGACTGGAAGAGATTACACTGAGTGAAATAAATCAAGCAGAGAGACTCAATTATCATATGGTTTCACTTACTTGTGGAGCATAAGGAATAACACGGAGGAGCTTGGGAGATGGAGAGGAGAAGTGAGTTGGAGGAAATCAGAGGGGGAAACAAACCATGAAAGACTGTGGATTCAGAAACAAACTGAAGGTTCTGGAGGAGAGGGGGTGGGAGGTTTGGTGAGCCTGGTGGTAGGTATTATGGAGGGCATGTATTGCCCGGAGCACTGGATGTGGTGCATAAACAATGAATTTTGGAACACTGAAAAGAAATAAAATGAAATGAAAAAAAAATTGCTCTGGCTTAGGGTTAATTTCCTGTATATAATCCACACATGTGCAGGTGTCACCTGGCCTCATGATGCCACTTGTGGGAACTGGGGTATGAGAAATCACCATAAGGAAATGCTAATACCCTGGCTACTGCTAGTGCTGTGTGTGTTGAACTGACCCTTGTCTCTAATACAGGAGTCCTGTGTCTTCTGCCAGCATTCATGAAACCGTAGGAGATTATCTTATTGGCTAGAAAGTTGGGCAAAAATCACTGGCCCTTAATAGTTTAGTTGTTTGTTTGTTTTTAAGATTTATTTATTTATTTTAGAGAGAGAGAGCACACAGTGGTTGGGGGAGGCTGAGGGAGAGAATTCTCAAGTAGACTCCTCACTGAGCACAGAGTTCGACCTAGGGTTCAATCCCACCACCCATGAGATCATGATCTGAGCTGAAACCAAGAGTCAGATGCTCAACTAACTGAGCCACTGAGGTGCCCCGCCCTTCATAGTTTTTGACATATGCATTTAACAATACATATATGAATGGGTAAAAGTAAATGTGTTAAGAAGAAGGCCATGATATTTAAAAGATGAAAGAAGCTTTAGAAATGAAGTATCCAAGGAATACAATTATCCAAGGGTGGTAATTGAGTTCATACCACAACACAAGATTCTTTATCCTACTTCTATCCCCAAATCCCTAAAACTTACTTGGAGATAGGGATTGGGCTTTTGCTACTCTCTCTTAGATCTCAATCAAGTTAGTGAGAGGGAACATATAGTCATAGAGAAAGAACTCTTGTGGCATTTAGGAGTGTAAGTGCAATAAAAAGAAACACACAAACTAGATAATCTATACCAAAGTAAGTAGAATTAGGAGACCAAAAAGAACAATATTCATAAGGAGCATAATGAAGTTTCACAGAGAGGTAAAGGAAGATCTCAAAATACATAGCAAAAACTAGTAGTTATAAGAAAAAAGACCATTTGAAGATATTGGATATAAATCAAAGGATGCAGTATTCACAATAAACAGTTGAATTTGTTCAATATAGGCAAAGATACAAAGAATCAGTGTTCTGGAAATACTTTTAAGGATCTCTGCCAGAATTTCAGGAAAGGATAAAGAAATGAAAAGAAAAAGAAAAATTAAAAGATGCGGAGAATATAAACACAAGCGTCAATTTCTATAGAATGGAAGTCTTAGTTGAAGAGAAAACAATAGAGAAAGTCAATATTTGAAGATATATTGCCTGAAATTTTCCTTGAACATGAAAATCCTCCAAATCAAATGATTTATAAGGGGCATATCTAAAGAATAGGTAAAGGGAAATAAATCCATCCCCCACAGAAACATTACACAGAAATGTAAAAACCTCAAGGAAAAAGAAAACTCTAAAAGCTTTGAGAGACAGAAATAGATTGTTTACAAGAAACAATTACAATAGCCTCAGACTTTTCAACAGGAACAATATTCACATATTTTTGAAGAAAAACATTTCAAACTAGAATTTTATATTATTCCTGATTTAATACAAGAGCAAAACAAAATTTAAGTAATATTTTCAGATATACAAGTCCTTATAATTTATCAACCAAAGATATTCTTTGAAAGAACTATTACAGAAAATATCCTACAAAGAGAGAAGTGGACCAAAGAGGATGCTAAAAGTGTCTGGGAGGTGAGTATCAGTTAGTCACTTAGAAGAGTTTATTACTGTAAACAAACAAAAAGTGAAACAGTAAAAATTAAGAACTGAAAGGACTATAGATGAAAGCAGCCAGTGTGGAGAGTTGGAAGCTCAGAAGGAAGTGAGAGTAAGCAAACAGAATTGTGTTAGCTCAAAAATCATCAAGGAAAGATACAAATATGCATTAATTTTAAAGTCAGGGAAAATGTCAGAAAGTAAAAATAGAATGTATAAATTTTAAGATTTTTTTTAAAGATTTTATTTATTTATTTGACAGAGATCAAAAGTAGGCAGAGAGGCAGGCAGAGGGGGAGGAGGAAGCAGGCTCCCCGCGGAGCAGAGAGCCCGCTGTGGGGCTCGATTCCAGACCCTGGGACCATGACCCGAGCCGAAGGCAGAGGCTTTTTAACCCATGAGCCACCCAGGCACTCCAGAATGTATAAATTTTAAACCAGCAAAAGTAAAATTCATCTATCCTATTGAAGGTATGAAAAAAGAAAAAAAAGAAAAAAGAAAAAAGGACAGAAAATTTAAGACAAGATAGCAAAATTATTCCCTGGCCAAAGAGGAATTACCATGAAGTTACACAGGTTAGGTCTACTGCTCAAAAGTCCAAGACGCTCAGGTTGAATTTTTTAAAAGATCCAGAAATATACTGGCTAGAAACTATAAATATAAAAGAAAAAAGTACAGGAAGGCAGAACATAAAGATATGAAAATAATGAACCATGAATATATAAACAATGAATTCTACAGTACCCAGTTTAATATTAAAAATATTAATATTTTAATCTAAAAGGTAAGAGAACTTAATGTAGGAAGACATCTCAACAGGAAAAGGGGAATCATATTTAAATAAAGGGAGCAGTAGGTCAAAACATCTTAATTATCATCTCCATGTATGGATCTTCTCTTTTTTTTTTAAGATTTATTTATTTAGTTGAGAGAGTGAGAGAGATTGTACGAGTAGGGGGAGCAACAGGCAGAGAGAGAGGGAGGAACAGATTCCCCACTGAGCAGAGAGCCCCATGTGGGACTCTATCCCAGGACCCTGGGAACATGACCTGAATGGAAGGCAAAGTCTTAACTGACTGAGCCACCCGGGTGTCCCTTTTTAGGAATTCTTTTTAACAGTAATCTTACTCTGTGCATATTTTTATGAATTTCAATATAAGAACAATCTTACTTATTGAAGCGCTCTCAGATCATGAAATGATCTCCTGGGGTCAGACTCAAGTAACAGTCTGATAATGGGCAATTCATTTAAATTCAGTTTTCTAACTCCTAGTTTTTTCATCCAAATAAAAATACATGCAAATAACAACATGTACTTTTTAAGTCTGTGGGAAGTACATGAGCATATGTACATGTAAAAGCAGTTAAGGTTGTGCCTGGCACCTTTTCTCACGTGTGATAGGTACTATCTGTATTCTCCAGGGGGATAAGCTCTGGATGATCTGTGGGAATAAATTATGATGTGTAGGAGAAAATATGTTAAATTAGCCTATTCCACACCAAACTTTGGAGCATCCACTAATTATGAAATATTAGGTATATTTAAGTATTCCACACTGCCTCACCACAGTGGTGAAATTAATATCGTTCATACCATCAGTGAGGTGAATCTCAGTTATCCTAAAAGAAGAAGTGTCAGATTTTTTTCAGAATCCTAATCTTGTGGGACGGTTAAACTTTTTACCTGATGTTGCCCAAATGTCCAAAGAAAATGTAGCTTCTTTATTTTCTCTTCTAGCTAGTCCTCTTAAGGTCTCTATCCCATTGGGTAATGGAAAAAGCAAAGAAACCATCAATAACATTATTTTGTCAAATAAAGCGATTGGAGAATTTTCAGTTCAATAATTTTCTCTTGAATGAATCTCACATATCTCAAGGTATCAGATTTTGCTCCCCTCCTGTTGATAGTTTCAAGATGGTAACATGGTATTCAGAGGGACTCACATGACCACATGACTCTGAGGCAGAAATAGAGAAGGGGCCTCAAATCTCTGTAGTACTTTCTCATGGGTTTCTCCTGATACTGTCTGATACTGGCCTTGTGTCTCTGGTATCCTTAGTCGTAGGATAGGCCTCAGCTAGGTTTTTTAGAAGGTTGTGCTAGTGTCCCCTGACTCCAGTGAGAGACTCCGCACATTACAGCATCTCTATTCTAATTTAAGGTTTCTGCCACTTGGCTGTCTCAGCTGGATTAAGGTCCATCCTGGGTGCCTGGAAATATTGCTGGCTGTGGGAAGGCAACTGCCTCACATCCATCACTATTCACTCCCTTCTGCCAGTGTAGCCCTTTGCTCCCACATCATACTGGGTAAAACTCTGAGCTAAGGCCCGGGGTTCTGGAACTTAATCCAGATTATAGATCCACAGGCTCAAATCCTGGGTGGGGGGGTGGGGGGACTTCCATTATGTAGTTGGATGTTTTAATGATTTCATTGATTCCAATGTTATTAATTTAACGATTTCAATCCCTTGAAGTTGGCTTCAAGGGGGAATGAGAATCAGGACTCTTTCATCTACTTGTTCTGTGTTATTTCCTCCTCCTCCTCTGCCACATGTGTTTGGATTTTCCTCCTATTTTTGTGAACAGGAACTTCCTTTAATTAATAGCCTGAGTTCTTGACACCTTGACTTTATAGTACAACTCCATGATCCACTTCAAAAGCCAGGCTCTTTAGGTTAATGAAAATGAAAGGGAATAAGAAAACGTTCTTTCTTAATAAAATTGTTGCTGAGAAATTGAAGTCATGTTCTATATTTTAAAGGTTTTTCCTTCTTCCCAACCTCCTACCTCTTTCTTTTTCTTCCTCCCTTCCCTTCCTTTTAATTTCCTTTCCTCCTTCCTTCCTTCCTTTCTTTTTTCTTTTTCTTTCCCTTTTCTCTCTCTCTCTTTCTTCTTTCTTCTCTTTCTCTCCCTTTCTCCCTTCTCTTTCTTTCCTTCCTTCCTTCCTTCCTTTCTTTTTTCTTTCTTTCTTTCTTCTTTCTTCCTTTCTTTACCTCCCTCCTTCTCCCCTTCTTCCTCCCTCCTGCCTTACCCCCCTTCCTTCTCCACCATCCCATTTTTTTCTTTTTCTTCCTCCCTCCTTTCCTGTCTTTTCCTTCTTTTTCTGTATTCCTGCTATATCAGTCTTAATCTCCCTCATATAAATAGATATGTCTGGTCAAATAGGAGAGAAGAAACATATAATGAATATGAAAGAGAGGAATGCATTTATAGATAGATATGGAACAGAGATGGGTACCTACAGTTACACTATCCTTGATTTTGAAGAAAAGTAATGATCTCTAAGTCATCCTCAAAAATCGGTGTAAAATGTGATTGGTAGATAGGCTACTTGATTGCATTTGCAGTACCCAGCCTTGTAAATTTGCATAGTCCTAGGCTCAGCAAACTGGCCTACAAACCAAGTTTAACTGTTGTTTACATTGTAAATAAACTATTTTTGAAACTCAACTACAGTCCTTCATTTGCATGCTGTCCAAGGCAGCTCCACACTACAACAGCGGGGTTGAGGAGTTTGTGACAAACCACGTGGCCTGCAAAGTCTAAAATATTTATTATCTGGTCCTTTACAGAAAAAAGTTGCTGACTTCTGGCCTATTATGTTAGAGAGCCCCAACTCTTAGAAGTTCTTAATGCAGAGCTGAAATCAGTCATTAGCAACTTTTTGTCATTAATCTTGACTCTACCCTTAGGTGTCATGTAAAATGACAGTCTGTTTTCCACCTGACAGTCCTTCAAATTCATAAAACCTCACTTACGACTAGCCCTAAACCTCTGTTGCATTAACTAATAATTACGGCTCATTTTTTTTCATTCAACTGGATTTCTAAACCTTTTAATGTCTTATTTAATGTCCTATTTAATATCTTATTCTCATTTTCCAATAAATTCCTAGGGCAACTTGTTTTCCTCAATAGTCACACAATACTTGTTTACCACTGTATCTCTTAACCCTGAACAGTATCTAGTGGAAGCTCAATAAATATTTAATGATTAAATATAAGAAAATTATTAATATTTTAGTGTATCTCTATTGTTTTTACTTTGCATTAGATTTTTTTGTGTATCACAATTATCCTGTATGCCTTTTACACTGATTTTTATTGCAATACTATATCGTAGTCTTTATTATTACCAACCCACATAAAATTCAGTGTCTTTTAAAGTAAATAAAAATAAAAATAATGGTTTTCTCTGATATACACAGGCTCAAAGCTAGAGGCTGGCTAGATTTCTACTTAAAACACCTCAGCTTTTTGATGGGGAAGGGCAGATAGTCAACATATGTAAAGGCTCTAGCACAATTCCTAACTTACAGAGGTATAGCTACATCTATGAAAATAATCTGTGTAAATATAATATAATATATTATATATAATATATAAATATAATTTAACTTTTCCTATTGGGGATCAATGTTCTCTTTAAAAATGGCATCTAGGGCCACTTGGCTGGCTTTCTGTCAGTAGAGCATGAGACTCTTCATCTCAGAATTGTGAGTTCAAGCCCCACATTGGGTGTAGAGCCTACTGAAAACACACACACACACACACATTAAAAAATATATGGCATCTACAACTGAACGTAAATACTTAAATATGATAGGTCTGATTGGCATCCTTTGATTTGTACCTTGTATGCTTTCAATGGAACCTGAGATTGCATATTCTATCTCCCTCATAATCTTACTTGCACTCCTCTCTTTTTCTCCTTTTATAAACAGCCATGCCTTAGTTTTATTCTAAGTCCTTCCAAATCTATACTTTTTATACAATGCTTATCTATCCTTCATATCTTTGGGTCACTTAAATATGATAAGTATATCATCTGTCACAATTCAATTCTTTTGCAAAATGGTCAAAAAATCCTAAAGGCAATCCCTCAGAATTCCACGTGAGGTCTAGATTAAAGTCAATCAACCAACACAGATTCTATAAAATAATAACGTTACATAATGTAAAAGTCAGTTAAATGCTTATGTTCAAAGGTATTTGCATTGAATTTCTCATTTCATTTATTTCTATTGTTATAGGTCATCTGTTTTGTAATCTGTCCTGAAGTTTCACCATTGTCCAACAGCTACGTACTGTTGTTGTACTAGGCACTTTGTACACTTAACATTCATCTTCAAAAAAAAAAAAAAATTCTATAATAAATTAAAGGAGAAATGTGACTCCAAGAAATTAAGTAACTTGTCCAAGCTCATAAGACCAAAGAGGGCAAGAGCTGGTTTAGGAATATGTAAGTAACTAAAGTCTGTGTCTTTAATCACTAGACCACACTGGACCACACTGTCTTCAAATTTACCTGATATTCATTTACTCTGGACACTCACTTAAAGCCCTTACAAGGGCTGGTAAACTTTTCTTGTAAAGAGTTATATAATTAATATTTTCATCTTTGTAGGCCATAGAGTCTCTTTCACAACTGCTCAAGCTCTGCCATTGTAGCATTAATGTATCCACAGGAAAAATGTAAACAAATGTCTATGGCTGAGTTACAATAAAACTTTATTTACAACCACAGGCAAAGTGTCAGATTTAACTCTTGGGCCAGTTTGCTGACCTCTGATCTAGATGGCATGTGTCTTATTTCTTAACCGATTCCCTAAAGCCAAATCAGATTTGAGAAACTCTTTAGTTATGAAATAGGTTAAATAAAGTATAGAAGAAAATATTAAACATGCTACATAGTGTTTTGTTTTTTCAAAAATAAAAGAAATTAATCTTTATTTTACTTATAGGTTAATACTGGTGCCCTTTGTTTCTATGTCATATGGTCACATTTTAGGGAAAGAACATGAAGTATCTGGAGGAGCGTAGGATTCTCTTTACCTCAGCAGTCAACATTTTCTTTCTTCATTGGCTCTCAGTGAGTTAAAAGGTATTATAGTTTATCTAGCCAGATGAAGCGAATTAATAGATTTTATTATCCAATTTTACTTAAGTAGCCCTCACAAAATAGAGAGTTGGCTTAACAGGTCTCTAGATAGAAGTTACAGATTAAAGATAACACTAACAATGAAAAGTAAGGAATTAACAAGAAAATGGTAAAACTGGCCTTTCTCTTTCAAATAATATCTGTGTCAGCCAGAAGTAAAAATAAATAAGTAAATAAATAAATAAATAAATAAAGTCTAGTCACATCTGATAAGTACAAATTTTTTATATAAGTACATATTTTTCATTGAAATATTACTGATGATAGAGAACATGTAAACAATTTGAAAATAATCACATATAATGCATTGATGTTCTTACCCCCACCCCCTTCTTCTTTAGAGAGGGGCATAAACAAACATAGCTAGCTTGGCCCTTCAGGGCAAGGACCATAATGATCCACCCAGTGCCTCACACTGTGCCTGGAAAAGAGTATGCACTTCAAAATACATACTGAATGCTGAAGTTAATGCAACAATACAACCTTAGTTTTATCATTCCTACACTCTAACTCTTCAGTTAAAGACAAGGAGGCAAGTAATACAGGACTACTCATACAGTAAGAAATTATTCCTGGGAATATTAAGTTGACTATGCAAAATCATGGGGGCCCACCGACTTCAAGGTGAATAGGGGCATCTTATATTTGTTGTTCATATGGAGACTTAAGCTATACTGTATTTAAGCCCTATAAATCATCATTAAAATTTTGGAAATAAAAAGAAAGAAGATCATTAGGACAATAGATGTGCTAGACCAGGCAGACAGCCTCTCCTCTGTCATCCTGCCCACCCCTCCCTTGCAGTATAGTCAATAAACTTCAATCTCCTTTAAAAAAAAAAAATAGATGTGCTATAATGCCCGACTCTATAACAAATATTAATGTACTAAAGTGGAAAGAAAGAAACAAAAGGCTTCTTGGTTTAGAAAGACTTCTGTAGTGTTTCAGAAGTATTTTATATCTCTCAGCATTTAAAGCACTTAGTTTTCAGATTGATGCCTAAACTTGTAAAATACATAGCTTATCTGGAAATGTAGCCCATTTCAGTGATATTTCATTCAAGATTTTTTCTTTAACTATGAATTAGCTTGATTTGGTAATATTTTGCATTCTTCTCAACAAATAGTAAAATGTACAATAAAAGACATATTAAATATCCAGCTCTGTAAAGTCTTTCTTCTCCTTTTTTATACGTATATTTAGAATCAAAATCTCATCCATTTTCAGTTCTTAGTGTTGTATATTGTTTTAGTATTTGTGGTAGCCAGCCTCCAAACTGATCCCTAGTAATTTTGTCTCCTGGTATTTATGCTCAGTTCTCTCCCACACTGTGTCAGGGGAGAACTGGGTGATTCCTAGGATATGCCAGGAGTGATGGTGGTTTACCTCTGAGGCTAGTGTATTAAAGACATGTGATTTCCGCTTCTGTCTATCTGCCTCTCTCACTCTTTCTCTCCCTTCCTAGATTGCTCACTCTAATGTTAGTTAGGAGCCATGTCATGGGGACACTTGGGCAGCTTTATGGAGCAGTTTATATGACAAGGAACCAAGGTCTCCTGCCAACAGCCACATGAGTGAGCCTCTTTGGAAGCAGATTCTCCAGCACCTCAACCCCCACTGGGGAATGTGATAAAAAAAGACATGACTGTGTGGCATGGTCGGTTAAGCATCTGACTTTTGTTCTGGGCTCAGGTCATGATTTTGGGATCAGAGATCCAGCCCAGAGTGGGGCTCAGTACTCCTTGCAGATTCTGCTTGAGACTCTCTCTTCCTCTCCCTCTGTCCCTCCTATCACTACCCCCCCCCAACTCTCTCTCTCAAATAAATAAATTAAAAAAAAAAAAAAAGATATGATCAACCAGTTGACAATGAGTTGGATCCAGGCCCTCACAGACTTCTCACATGCTCCCCTGTCATTGAAATGTGGGTTCCACTTGCCTTTCCCACTCCCAGAGGCTGCTCCAAGGACATAGTCTTGAGATGGTAATGTGATCTTGAAAACATGTATCTGCATGGTATGAGACTGAGCCTTGTTAAGGCCTCTTTATCAACTTTTTATTCATTTATTTATTTTTCTGAGAGAGAGAGAGAAAGATTGATAGCATCCATGAGTGGTGGGGAGGGGAGGTGACAGAAAGGGGTAGGAGCAGAGAGAGAGAGAGAGAGAGAGAGAGAGAGAGAATCTTAAGCAGTCTCCACACCCAGCATGAAGGCTAATGTTGGGCTTGATCTCAGGACCCTGAAATCATGACCTGAGCCAAAATTAAGAGTTGGACACTTAACCAACTGAGCCACCCAGGTGCCTCCTCATTATAAACTTTTAGGATTTAGCGGGTGGGTGTAGGGATCCATTTTTCTTACTGCTGTCCAGAGCAAGTCTCGTATGTAAGTTCACTTTGTAATTATTAAAATTGTCACCTATATACAGAGTTGCCAGTCTCTCTCTTCAGTCTTTTCCTGCCCTCTTCAAACAGGGGACAGTTTCAGATGATACCAGGAAAGCTGCTGAGAGGATTGTGAACCTACACTGCCCCGCTCCATGTCAAACCTGGCGGACATCCTGACTGTAACCTCCTGAGACCCTGAGTCAAAACCACCCTGCAGTTTAGAGTCCAAATTCCTGACCCCTTAAGACTGTGAGATAATAAATGTTGTTTTAAGCCACTAGGTTTTAGGACAATTTGTTAGGTTATGATAGATAACTAATATAGTATTGTAACTCATGGTAAAACAAAATACAAATTACTGCATAACTGTCTGCTCAGTATTTTACCTAATATACACTTTTCATCCAATATGAGAATCTAGTTTTTTTTGTTTGTTTAACCATACACTAAAAGTGTCTTACCTCATCCTTGTTCAAACTAAATTCACAAATTATCCCCACAAAATTCCTCCCTACCCTTTGAAGCTTTCATCATGGTTCCAGCACTTCCCAGAAGCTACATTAAGCATTAAAGTTTTCTTTCTCTCTCTCTTCTACAGATGCACTCAACATACTGCTATTTTCTCTACATTTTGCTCAATAAATTTAATTATAAGCATCCTAAAAGCAATCTAAATTCACATCTCCAGCTTTTAAGTTTTCTGCCTACAAGCCAACACTGAGCATCAAGCTCAAAGACAGAATTTTAGTTAATGTAGTCAATTAAAAAGAATCTTAGTTCAGAAGTCTTTATATTTGAAGTCTACAGAGAGTAAGCAACGTACATGACAGGTCTGCATTAGATTGTAGGAATTCTTCTTCTCAGTCTAGTCCTATATCTACATCACCATGTTAAAACAAAAAATGATCTGGTATGACAGTTAATAAACTGCAGAGGCAGAGGAAGAAAGGGTTATATCTAACTCTGTGTCCTTTACGGGATCCTTTAAGCCCATCATAACCCAATTCATGGTTATTATTTTTATCATGCCAAATATTCCATTTTTAAGCAGTAAGAACTAGGTTTAAAAACAAAAATAGAAAAGAAAACCAAGACCAAAGGAAGTTACACTCAAGATTTATTTTAAGATCTATGTTTTAAACAATGTTTCTCTTTCCAGATTTCTAGACTACTTTGTCAGAGAGAACACTCCACCTGCAGGGTTTTTACCTTGATCCTGGCCATGCTTATGACTAATGATTCCCAGCTGTTCTCTTTGTGTTGCATTTGCTTTTTCTGTGCATTTGGTGCCTAAGAGATTAGACACTGGAGATACGGACATGTGTATTTATATGCATATAAGTAGGATTTACACAGAAAAATATATACATCTCAGTCGGTGGGACAGAAATAGCTCCCCCACTGAGGAAAATAGATACCCTTATGAGTACTCTGTTTTGCTCATCCCTCCTTGTTTGCATTCACTCTTTGATCAGGTTCCACAGACTTTTTTCTCCTAGAGAATTCTTTGAGGATGGATAGTTTTTGGCAACAATATCAAGGGATTTTGGGGGCAAAATGAAGCAGATCTGTCTGTAGGTACCATTTAAGAATCAGGGCAGATTTTCAAATTCTATCTATGTAAACAAACAGTAGGCATATAATATTTGTTGAAATATAAAAATAATTAATGCACTAAGTGTTTGCCTATGAATCCACAGTTAACGAAAAGTTGTCCTCAATATTCCACATCAGCAGTTTTCAACCATTGTTAATCCCCTATTGGTAATGCCTGACAAACAGGCTTTAGCAATGTGAATTTTTTCCATGGTTGCCTTCATATGACAGAACACATTCACACAGATGACATATTCCTATGGATATATCCATATATATTTTTTAAAGTTCCTGTACTTAATTTTTTTTTCTTAATCATAAGTAATAGACTTTAGGATTCATAACTACCAGTAAAAGCCACTCACAATGAGTGTGGGACTGGTTAGATAATGTTAGATAGCATTTCTTGGATGTACATTTCATCTCTACCTCTCAATAATGCAAACTGGAATGGAAATGGATCTTATTTTAGAAGAACTCAGAATTTGTTCGAATTTGAAAAAGGGATTCACTTATAATCTTAGGTTCTCATTGCTTCTCGGTCTTTTGGCTAAGATCAAGTATAATCTTAGGTTCTTTCAATATCATTAGACATAAATTATAAAATTCTTCGCAGCTATTGATGGCCCAAGAGTATAGCTTTATACTTCTGTTGAGAACCATTTATATATATGTCCTATTGACTTAAAAAAAATGAAATTGGATCAATACATTGAAAAATACCACTGTGGGGATTTGCAAATGAGTAATAATTTAAATATATCTGGGTCATTATTTATCTGAAGAATCCATTGAGATTAGCACTATATGATGAATAGGAAAATAATTTTTTACTCAAGAAAACTGAGTTCAAATATTAAACATTTGCTCTATCATTTACTAGTTACATGAATTTGTCCAAGTTACTTAAATTCTCTAAGCTTCAGTATAAATAGAGTAATAATTTAAAAGTTGTTTGGAACATCAAATAACTTAAAGGCTCTTTAAAGTTTCTCATACATACACGGCATCTAATATATGTACTGTGTTCCTTCCTGCAAATTACTCTTTCTCTCCATATGTTTTCAGCACTATTTCTGCTCAGCACCCCTTCCTATCCTTTTATGTGCTTTTCCAAGTTCCATTAGAGTTAGAAGACTGAGGATTTCTCTCCTGAGATTCTTTGCAGCTAGAACTTTGGCTGCAATCTGGTTCTGTCATGAGATGCACTGACAAATTGGAAGATGAGGGTGATAGAGGGCATTTTCTCTCTGTCAGTGCTGATGCCAGACAGAGACTACAGAAATGTGATTTTTTTTTTTTTTTTCCAATGGTGGGCTTTCATGACTGGTCTCCACAGCTAGTTACCAGCTTTGGCACTGCAGGACCTGTCTGACTTAACAGCAGTTTCATGAAGCTTCCTGATCTCTGGGTAGAAGCAGTTGCTCCAGGAAACTTTGGATCAACAATAGAAGTAAAAGACTAAAAACCCAAAACCCTGACTTTTGCTCCTTCATCCTGCAAAGAATTTTGTTAGTACCTAATCCCTGTATTAAAGCACTCTTCACTTGAAATAGCTAAACGGTTTTCTGCCCTGAACCTTGACTAGGTTCTAAATGCATTCTAGATGCTGGGAAAGGTTAGAATAGAAAAAGATTTTATTTCTGTTTTCAACAATGTGAGCCTAGGGAGTAGGCAACTCCATCATCAGAAAAATCAATATCTTTTCATTATTCACATTAAAAGCTTTCTCTGGAAAATGTTATGTTATAAATTATTTAATAATTTTGATATAAATTCTTTAATTTCTCATTTTCTCAGAAGTAATTAGGCCTATCTTCTCATAATTTATTAGTATTAGGTACTGATTATGCTGATAGACATAGTAACTCAAGTTTTTTGTTTGTTTTGTTTTTTTAAGATTTTGAGGCACCTGGGTGGCTCAGTCGTTAAGCATCTGCCTTTGGCTCAGGTCATG
This sequence comes from Enhydra lutris kenyoni, assembly GCF_002288905.1. Lineage (NCBI taxonomy): Eukaryota > Metazoa > Chordata > Mammalia > Carnivora > Mustelidae > Enhydra > Enhydra lutris. The sequence continues at coordinate 14,117,165 of NW_019154133.1, forward strand.
ATCCCAGCACCTGCCTTTGGCTCAGGTCATGATCCCAGCATCTTGGGATCGAGCCCCATATTGGGCTCCCTGCTTGGCAGGGAGACTGCTTCTCCCTCTCCAGCAACCCTGTGCTTGTGTTTCCTCTCTTGCTATCTCTCTCTGTCATAAAGAAATTTTTAAAAATCTTTTTAAAAATATATTACTTATTTATTTATGGGAGATAGATAAAGAGAGAGCACACAAGCATAGGGAGTGGCAGGCAGAGAGTGAACCAGATTCTCCACTGATCAGGGAGCCTGATGTGGGACTCCATCCCAGGTGCCCAGGATCACAACCTGAGCAGAAGGCAGACTCTTAGCTGACTGAGCACCCAGGTATCCCATAACTCAAGTTTTTTACCATGTAACACCCTCATGACTTCAGTTCTCTTCTGCAACCTGTTAGAGCCAGAACACATATTATTTGAATTAACCCGATCAGGGTCATAAGTATAATATTATCACTGATAACATTTATTATAAAATTACCAGGATTATATTTCTCTTTTACTTCCAACTAAAGAAATAAAAACCCCAATTCTAATGATTATACATTAATATAATATAATATAATATAATATAATTAATATAATATAATATAATATAAATGAATATAACTATTAACAGGTCAAATATATACTTTTAGATCCCCTTCCTTCCTTTCTTCCTCTTTCTCCTCCTGTTCTCTTTCTTCTTTTCTTTTTATAAATTTAAAAGGCAGGGTTATTTCTCATATCCTTTAGTGCTCTGATACTGTTTCTCTATTTAAGAAAAGATTAGTTGTTGGTCTACAGGGATTTGGTCCAAGATTCTCTTTACAGTTCTGGGAATGAATAATCCTCTCACTACCTACATGTCAACTCTCGTCATTCATTCATTATGTATTTGTTCTAGTTTCTGTACTTACTATGAATTTATATTGCAATACTCTTATATGCAACCATTTATTTTCTCTAGGGGGGAACAAAGTTGATAATCTTTGTCCAGAAGGCTTAGATAAGTTTTAATGAATAGATTTAATGTAAGTCTATGTTAAGGGCTATTTAGAATGCTGGTTTGAGAATCTGTCTCAGGCAAAGTCTGGGATCAAGGGAAAAAAAGTGACATGTTCATTTAATGATGAATGTTATTATTGCAGGTCCGAATAGAGGAAAATAATAGCACATGGGCCCTATATTTGCCATTCTTCATCTAAAATTCACTATTCAGTCATCCTTGCCCTTAGAATAAGCACTCAGCTAGGCCTAGCCTTCAGACCACAAATGGTAATGAGATGCATGTGTGCCTTTCTAACAAGCTTCCAGGTGATGCTGCTGCTGCTGCTGCTGATGATGATCTATAGAAAACACTTGGCAAGGCAAGGGAAAGAAAGCATGAAAACCAAAAAGTTTGCTACTTTTTTTTTTAAGGGGTAAGATAAACCATCAGACTAGCTCTTGCAGGCAATAGAGGATAAGACAGTAATCAAAGTTGATCTGGCTAAGAGACTGGTATTTTCTGAGAAGGAACAAAACCAAGAAGAATCAATTTAAAGAACTAATAGGTCATTTGGAATGAATGTGTCTTTATATTACGTGTCTTTATATTTGTATACTAAGTCAGGTATAAGTATACCTGGTTCAGTCTTTCTAATTGCATTTTTTTAAAGATTTTTTATTTATTTGACAGAGAGAGAGAGAGCATGTGCGCAATCGCACATGTGGTAGAGGGAGACGCAGGCTCCCCGCTGAGCAAGGAGTCCAATGTGAGACTTGATCCCAGGATGCTGGGATCAGACGCTTAACCACTGAGCTACATAGGCGCCCCTCTAATTGCATTTTTAGGAATGGAGATGATTTGAAAAAGTGAAGAAAATTTTAAATTCCGCTCTCATCAACTATTTCCATTTTGTGTTCACATAAAATTTGATAAAAATTATTTAGGAATCCTCTCCACTTATGTCAAGAATCAAGGCAAAGAAGTTTCTGCACCTGGGAGCAGCAAGGCAGTGTACACAGCTATGATCACAAAAAATAAGATCTCAGAACCTTAGGGGGACAAGAATTCAGAAGGGCAGATTCTGGAACACCAGTCACCTAAATAGGTGTTCCTCATTAATTCTCATTAGGACATTAAAAAAAATATATTTTCTGCGCTATTTTGGAAGATCTGTGCTATGTTCTTTTAGTGAGGTAAGCTTGTGCTTTATAAACATCTAAAGAGGGGCGCCTGGGTTGTTCAGTGGGTTAAGCCTCTGCCTTTGGTGCAGGCAATGATCTCAGGGTCCTGAGATAAGCCCCACAACGAGCCCCGAATCGGGCTCTCTGCTCAGCAGGGAGCCTGCTTCCCCCTCTCTCTCTGCCTGCCTCTCTGCCTACTTGTGATCTCTGTCTGTCAAGTAAATAAATAAAATCCTAAATAAATAAATAAATAAATAAACATCTAGACCTCTATCTTTTAACAAAGAAACAGATTTAATTATTTTACTTGTTGGTTTACTGAGGGTTGGTACTCCAAATAAGAAAGTAAAAGCATGTTCAGGAACTGTGATCAGTTGTTTGCTTTTAACTTTTAAATGGTATGGTATTTTTTTTTTTCTCTAAGTGATATCTGCCAAGAGTAGAAGAGTAATAGATCAGATTTTGATTAGATATGCAACTGCACGAAATTCAAATATATTAGTGATATCCGAGTGTATTTTATATACTAATGGCAAAATGAAGGCAAACCAAGCCAACCTTGCTAACTTCTTCAGACTGTAGATAATAAACATTGGAGAATAGATACATATTTATATGACATATATTATCTACAATGAACCATACATATCTTCCACTAAAAATTTTGCTATAGTATTTTCTCTCCTGGAGCTAAATTACTTATTATTAATGAAGCCTCTAAGAAACCTACTTCTATTGGCCACCAAGTTTGTTCTAGATTTAGGAAGGCAACCACATCAAATTTACCCTCCTGATTTAAAAAGAATTTGTATATCCTGCTAGAAGAACACATTTGTACTAGTTTAGGTGTAGTCTCACTCAGTAAGAAGTTTCTATTAAAAGAATATCTAATGTTGCACTAATTTAAGCAGGAATCCAAAATCAAGTTATGTTACTTTCCTTGTAGCCTCGGTATATACGACATGAAGAAAGGAAAATTCAGGGGGCATCTTAGCATTGCAAGTATTATCTAATTCTATTCACAAGACTTCAAATTCTTTGTTTCTTGTGTCTTTCTTACATTTAAATCATTTGTAAGTTTCAAGCAAAATTCAAGTATTAGCCCCAACATATCTTGACAATTGACTGCTAAATCTTTTCTTCCTTCCTTCCTGCCTTCCTTTCCTTCTTAAATTTTTTTTTTCTGGTTTTAAATGTAATTTCCAATGACCATGGTGAGAATATGAAATGGAAAATACAAAACAAAAACACATAAAAAGGATAATAGTTTCCTGTAATGTTAGTCTCATGAAGTAGCCACTGTTCATATTTTGGCATATTCTCTTCAGTGTTTTTATGCTAAAATTTTCTCTAAATTTTGCATAATGTTCAAAAAACAATGGAAATATGAAGCTTTCTAAATTAATCTTTGTACATAAAAGAAACTTGTAAAATAAGTTTAATTTTTAACCCAGGTTTCTATTTTAATAACCTATACCACTTTGTTCTGTGTGGAGTTTACTTACATATATAACGCATAGTCACTCTTTTTGAAGACTTATTTTATCTAGATGTAACGCTTCAAATTGCAAATCAAAAGCATTAGCACCCCCTTGTGGTATAACAAATTTTAAGCTCAGAAAATGCTTTCCTTAAACTTGCCTCAATTTTTCTTTCACTCTGTTTTTAATAATGCATAAAATAACTTAAAATCTCATAACATGTAATTCTAAATATAGTCTAATCATTTCAAAGTGTAAATGAACAGCATAAATCGTTTTAAAAAGTGTTAAAAGAAATATTGATTTAAAGAAAAGTTTAATACTTTGTTATATTAACACTTTATGTGACTTTTTTCTCTATGACCCTATGATAATAATAGCATTTTTAAAGGCACTTATATGTATCTTTTAAAAGTAGATAGAACTTAACAAATGTGTGTATGAACCATCAGGGCTTTGGTTAAAATGCAAATTCTGATTCAATAGGTTTAGATGGAGCCTGACATTTTCTAATCTCCCTGCAGATACTAATGTTGTTGGTCCAAACAGCACACCTTGAGAAGTAATTAGGTGGTAAAATGTTTAAGTTTTTGTATAAAGAAATTACAAATCTTTAGGAATATTTTATACAACGAACTAAGTAAACGATATAAAGATATAGCCCTTTAGAATATGATTGCATTTTAAAAAGATCAACACTTCTATAAACTAATTGATTTAAGTGTATTTTAACATACTAGCTTACATTAATAAGTTCACAGAAAATTCCCAAGATTTTATTTATTTGAGAGAGAGAGTGAGAGAGAGAGAGAGAGAGAGAGAATGAGCAAGGGAGAGGAGCAGAGGGAGAGGGAGAAGCAGACGCTCTGCTGATGCAAAGCTCATGCAAGGCTCAGTCCTGGGATTCCAGGATCATGAGTAGAGCTGAAGGCAGACACTTAACTGATTGAGCTACCCAGGTGGCCTGGAAAATTCCCAAATTGTATTTGTGGGTTTCTTTTATGCCTTTTTGATTTGCATATGTGGAAACAGAAGTCTATTTTGATATATATGTTACTTTTAATTGTTTCTGTCAGATTTTCAAGAAATCTGTGCTTGAATTAAAAATCAATTAGAAGAATTAATTTTGACCCAGAACTTCTATCAGCACCAAATGCCATGGAACAATGCATTTAGCACTGTGTTTAACATACTTTGTAAATTTTAACTACTATTATAGCATTCCATCAAATACAATATTCAAAGTCTCCAGTTATAATACATTTATTGTAGATTTTGTAGACAATTACACTGAAAGGATTGTAGCTAAGCAAAAGTAGCTAGGTAGTGATGATTCCTTCTGCTAAGGGATACTTAGCCCATTACTCATGACTTAAACAGCTATTTTAAAGACTCTTGGTTTCAATAACTTTCCATCCCTAATTTAGCACCATACTTAGAAGAAGGGAAAAAAAAAAAACTACTTGAATGTTAGCCAAATTCATTTTACTGTTTGTGTTTTATACTTTATTACCGAGTACTGAAAGGTTTAAATCCTCAGGGGAAGGTTACTATTTCTTCTAAAATATTTCCATATACATATAATATTATTCTAATTAATTTGTATTTCCAGAAAAGCTGAGCGATAACATATAGAATGATGGCTATGCGTGTGTGTGTGTGTGTGTGTGTGTGTGTGAAAAGAACACTAAACTAGAGATAAGTAAATGTCCGAACAGTTTGAACCTTGAGATAGGATTAAAAGCAATCCCAGGTCCTTGGGGAAACACTGGGAATGACAGTTATTTTTGATGTTTAAATAACACAATTTTATTAAAAAATAAATTAAAAACGGAGAAAATTCTCATAGCCTATGTATCAATCATAAAAATAGTAAGCATGTATTATCATCCAACTTAACCAAATTAGGAAATCAAAGTTAAAAGGAGATAAATGACTTACCTTGTCACTTGGAGCCAATGATAACCCTTAAGTCCCAATAAAAACACTATGCTCCTGAAGATCAGGAACTATAGGTCTTTAATGTAGGTAGAAACTTTAGGACATACAGCATACAGAAGACTCATCATATTACTCTGTTCACTCTTAAGATAGAACCCCATTAAAAGATCATCCAATATTGGGTGGTCAGTGCTCATGCTAGGGTCTGAGCACTTTGTAGCCTTGAGACAGATTTAGCATGTCATCATCGTGGACAATTCTAGGGATTGCACACCTTTTTAAGGACAAAATATTTTTATCCTACTTCAATTATTTTATAAAATGAACAAACAGTATCCATCTCTAATGCCAATTGCAGACTCCCTCCAATGTATCACTGTAACACATATGGGATAGAAAATATGAGTAGGCAGTTATACACACACTTTAGTAAGTGACAATATGAGGATTAGAAAGTATACTGTGCCAAAAGTAGCAATATAAACTGAAGAATAACAGCTTGACGAAAAGAGTGATTAAGAAGTAAGTGTGATAAATTATTTTTAGCTATAGATACTTAGTTTGTACTGACTTAGGTGTATACCATTTTATTGGCATTTTAATATAATTCACAAAAATCAGAATGTATCACATTAGCTAAATACAAGTCATATTTACAAGCAAAGAATTAGGAACTTATAAAACTCCTGTGCCGGTCTCCTAATGACGTTTCCAACTTTTAATGGTTTATATTCATATTTCCTTCTTTGCAAACATAGTATAATTAATATAGAGATGTCATTTAGAGTTTAGATTTTGCACAAACTTATTATTTTACTTAGAACAGCTTTCAGCTGTGGAGTTAATATTTATTCAAATTTCTATATATGTCAACATCAGGAATTCAGATCTCCTTATTTCCTTCTTTTTTGAAGAAGAAGGAGGAGGAGGAGGAGGAGAAATATTTCACTGAGGAAGCTCTAACAAGCACATAAAATCTTCCAAGATGGACTGAGTTGGTCTATTTTCTACATCTGAAGAAACCACCACTCCTGTCAGATTTTTGACAAATAAAATTATAAAATCTAATAGAATTTCAAGTAATATCTTCCATCAAGTAGAATAGTAGCTCCTTATATGTGTGTTTTGAGTCTGTATGAAATGGAAAACAAATGCATGCAATACATTATTACATGTAAGAAAAATGATAGCTGGGGTTCTCTTATTCTGATTTCCTCTATGGGTCACATACTACTTAATTAACTCTATGTGATCTCTAATAAGTATTGTCTACTCTGCAGTTCCAAAATTTTAAAGCACAACACAACAGAGATGACCTTTGCTATACCCTAGTTCTTTTTTTTTTTAATTAGAGAAATTAATTTTCTGGTATTAAGAAGTATTAATTAAAGTATTAATTAGAGTGTCTGGTATTAGGACACTAACTGTGTGAACAAGATGAAGAAGCATAAGATGGATGCTGTGTCAGATAGAGAAATACTTCCTGATTGAACAGTGATAATCGGAGAATATCACATAATCATGGGACAGATATAAGCTGAGGTAAGATCTCTAGTAGCTTGTCCCAATACTCACTTCTCACCATTTTCCTCATTATCTTAGATGAAGATAAAGATCACCTCTATCAAATACTTACATTATTATACCGATGTTGAAATACCAGCTGATATTATTGGAAAATCAAATCAAAATTAAACAGAGCCAATAGAATAAATTAACAATTCACAAACTGTATCAAGCAGAACACCAACTTTATGATATGTCACTAGCATTACTTGAAAATAATTCAGTAGTCAAATAAACTTGGGAAATATTGGGTAAATGAAGTTTAAATTGGTTTCTTAACTGGAGAACTTCTCAGAAGTTTTGATTATCTAATAATGGTGACTGAAAATCTATAAGATATGAAACACAGTATAAATAATTTTACAAATTTATTTGACCACAAACATTTTTTTCTTAAGGAAAATTCCATCTATAGGATTAGTATGTCATAAAAGGCACTAACCCTCCTCAACCCTGTACCCTTTATTTAGATTCCCCCAACATCTTCCAAGAATATAAGACAATATCACAATCAGAATTTGATTTTGATATAGTCAAGATACAAAAAGGACCAATCATTAAAATGTTCATACTACCCAAAGCAATATACAGATTCAATGCAATCCCTAATAAAATTCTAATGGTATTTTTCAGAGAAATAAAAGAAATAACCCTAAAATTTGTGTGGAAACAAAAACAAAAATAATCCAAAAATAGCCAAACCAAACCTGAGGAGAAAAAAGAACAAAGCTGTAGACACTACACTCCCTGATTTCAAACTACATTATGAAGCTACATTAATTAAATCAGTAGGATATCAGCATAAAAACAAAACACACCGATCAGTAGCACAGAATAGAAATCATGATATGCACTTCTGATGACCTAACCTAATATAAATGGCCAAATAACTAAACTGAAATTTAATAGGGATCAATACAAAATTACATATTTAGATTATAGTTGAAAGGTCAACGAAATGAGTAAAAGACAGGGAGATCTACCATAGTTGTTTTTTTGAGCCAAGAATATGTTGTAATGTGAACACAGAAAAAGCCAAATGCAATATTAAACAACATCCAAGATATGTGCTCATTTATGTGCTCACATTTAACTAGAGTGGATCATGAAAAGATGTCAGAGATAGAAACAGCTCTACAAATGAGGATATTACGGAGCTATCGAAGAAAATGAGGATGTTCAGCAGAAGGAAAGAAGACTTGGCACATCCATGATAATTCTACTCAACTGAAGGCTGAGTATGAAGGAGAGCCCTGAATTATTCAGGGTTGCTCCAGGAGATTGAAATAACAGAAAGGCAAACTTCAGTCCTTTATAAACAAACAGGTCATGCATTATCATTACCCATGTTTCTCTGAAACACATAAAATCTGTCAGATTCGAAGCAACAGTCATCGCAGTATAATCCTGCTAAGCTTAGCACTTTCAGAAACAAGACAGCAGTCATAAAATCCAAATACATGTTTATGGTGCACTAAAGTGTAGTAATCAAATCTGGACAAATAGAGTAGAATGCCTATCAGCAAAACACAACCCCTAAGAATAGTTTAAAGTGGTGCAATATTTTTGCAACCTGATAAGAAACAAAAACATAATACACATTGATCAAAGATGTAGATAAATGAAGTGGAATTTTTTTTCTGAATAATCAGTGTCAAATACATACACATATATGTATATATATGAACTTATATATGTATACTTATATACACATTTGAAATCACATCAAATATATATATTCTGGAAGCATACACACATATCTGGAAATAATGATTGCAATTACACCACAACACTGTTCCAAAATATTTTATGTATTTATAGTGTGAAAACGTCAAATGGATAGTGCAAAATACATAGCTTATATACAGTTTTAATGATGTCTTCAGTTAGAAAACATTAAAAGCAGACAAATAATCTCATTGGGAAAAACCAGTGATCAAATTCATTAAAGTACTATTTAACAATTTGTTTGAAACACTACAGATATACATAATTTATATTTATCATTATGGTTAGTATTAAAAATCCACACATTTGCTTTCCATGGCAATTAGAGGGCTCAGTCAGTATGTTCACACACTGAAATCAATTGTAAGAAATCCAAGTGCACACCTAGCTTTCTTCGGCATTAAAATATAAAAAGAAGGCTAGTTTATAATTTTCCTAGGCTTCTTCCTACTGTGATATAGTTGCTATTTATTTATCAGTCGTAGTAAATAAATAAGCGTGCACAAAAAAAGTATTTTTCCTTACCTCTTTTCACAGTATTCACAGGCATATGGGCCATCTGCCTATATTAATCTCAACCCCTAGCACGATAAGCACAATATCAAGAGTAACTTTTAAATCCTTTTACAGAATGTGGGTGCACCACACCCATTTTTATTTTTTTTTTAATTTTTTTGATATTTTTTTTATTTTTTATAAACATATAATATATTTTTATCCCCAGGGGTACAGTTCTGTGAATCGCCAGTTTTACACGCTTCACAGCACGCACATACCCTCCCCAATGTCCATAACCCCATAACCCCACCCCCCTCACCCAACCCCCCTCCCCCCATCAACCCTCAGTTTGACTCTTAATCTCACAAAACACACCCATTTTTAAATGAAAGGAATGATGGATAGTTTCTGGTGGGCTTGACATTGTATATACTGCTATAATTGTCTTCGACTTTGGGGATAGAAGACTGATTACAAAGTTCCCAAGGGGTAATTTCCTTCTGGGGATTTACTTAGGAACAAATTAAGCACAATTAAAAAAAAAAAGATTTAAAAACCTCATTATGTGGGAAGCAGACATACCAACAAAAAAATGTGGCCCCATTGCTAAATGAATCTAGGTGTAGCCAAACATACAAGGCACTCCCCTCTATAGAGAGGAGGGATCTCACGGGAATGGCTTTCTTGAGATTGCTGAGGTCAACCTTGTACCTGTTCTCAATGCTTTATTCCCAAAGGTGGGCAAGTTTCTGCAGAACCCTGCTCTTGTCTGTGGGAGAGGATCATTTCCCAAAGATTCCCTTGGATAAAAACTTCTTCCATCAGCCTTCATGATCAAGCAGAGAGGAATAAAAGCACCCATTCTCCTCCCTTAAGTAGAGGAAAGTCCTTTTGCCCCAGGCTTTGGTGCCAGACACTCAGCACATACCATCTAATTTAATCCTTTTGACCATTTATATATTATGATTTCCAATTTAATGAGAAGACTCCAAGAATTAAGCTGGCACTTCTCATACCTTAATGTGCAAATATATGACAAGGGATTTTGGTAAAACATACATGATGATTCAGCAGCTCTGGGTTTGGGGCTAAGAGTCCACATTGCAAGCTCACAGGTGATGCCTATGCTGCTCTTTCACAGGTACCCACCCTTTGAGCAACAAGGGGTTAATGACTTATTTCACAGGGCTTATACTTAACAGAGGGAAAGTCTGCTATTGACAGCAGTCAAATGTATATTTCAAAATGTGTATAAGTTGGGTAGGGGAGCTGCAACTAATAATGGATGCTTTGCAAACATCCACAGTGAGGTTGGTTTTTTGTTTGATTGATTGATTTTTATTAGCATGAGGATTGCCCTCCTCACCACAGGAGAGCTTTAAGGCTATGTTGCTGAATATCAACATCACTGCCTCGTTTTATTCAGGTAGGACCTGAGTCTCCTGTTACTGTTGCATGGTTGAGGGCATTTGGACATTAAATAGTTTCATGATGACACAGTTAGGAAATGTGTTTGGTGGGAGGCTTTCTAAGGATGAGTAGGAGACAATGAATCCAGAAAATACAACAAGGAAGATCTTCCCTAAATTTGTTTAAATGTCCTTAAGCTAGATTCAGCTTCACAACTGTATTTACTGCCCAGTGACTCTATGTTTAAGTAATGTTCAGGTTTGCCCTCTGGTAATGGTTCTGATAGACTGAGGAGAGAAAATTGCCTTTGATATAGAAATATGTGGGCTTCCAGCCAATTATTTTGATGATAACAGAAAATACGAGAGACGGGGACAAGATGGAATTAGCAATGAGAAAAGACTGGGTCTCGGGAAAGCTGAAATTCAAAGTGCATCCTGAACAGAAGCTTTGGTGCTGATAACTTAGTTGATGACCTCACCTCATCTTTTCTTGAAGTTATTCAATTATTCATAGAGGTAAGTTATAAGTCCAGAGGGAATGTAGGTGCCCTACAGAGGCAACTAAACTACTAAAGCCAGCAATATATATCTGCAAGGCTATTTTAAAAGCCAACGTAAAGGAAGCCTGTTTAAACTTTAATGACACTGACTGACATTGTCCTCTGAATTCCTTGACAAAAGATACTTGAATTCAGGGAGAAGGATTGTAGCATAGCTCGGTAACAGTTAAGAACTGTCTAGGAGATTTGCAAAGAGGGGGTGAAGCAGCAGCCATGTTGAACCAGGAAGGTAGGGAGAAGCTCAGATGATCTGTTGGGTGCAACCATAGGGCCTGCAGCCACTTCAGTTCCTGGTTAATGTCTGCCTTGAGGGTCTGTGACCCCCTAGACCAGGAACATCTAATAAGCTCTGTGGAGAAGAGCACTAGCTCTGGGAGTCACCTATATAACTGAAGTTGGAGGTCAAGGTGGGAAGGAGCTGATATGGGTTCCAGTTGGCCCTCATGACTTTGGTTTGTCTTTGCTGTCTCCTACTTCATGTCCATGTTTCCCCCTTCACTTGCTGTGCAGCTAACATCAGCCCAACATCAGGCATAGCAGTAACAGCCTCTCACAACCTATTTAACAAGCTCCCTCAATGTATGTGGTCAAATCTTACAATAAATTCTTTTTTTTTCCCTTCATCTTTCTTAGAACTTTTGTTTCTCCTAGCAGACTCTAAGTCATGCAGTGCTAAATCCAAATTGACTTTTCTTAGTAGGGGTCAGTGTGTACAGACTGAAGGTCCTGGCATAGAAACATGCACCTTATTCCTGAGAGCCAATAAATCAGGTGTTGTTTTTTAGATAAGTGATGATAGGAAGGGAAAGAAGACAGTCTCAAACACAGGTTGACAAATGAAAGCCCATAGCCCAAACCGGACCCACTGCCTGTTTTTGTAAAGTTTTATTGAGACACAGCCATGTCCTTTTGTTTACTTATTACTTATAACTGATTTTGTGATGTAACAACAGAGTTGTGTAATGAGAGATGGTGTGGTCTACAAAACCTAGAATATTTATTATCTGACCTTTCTCAGAAAAAAGTTTTCTGACCCCTGTTCTTGACCTTAAAGATGGAATCCTTTCTTATATAAAGGTCTTTCAACAAATGATTATGAAAATTTGGGGTCTTTATAAAATATACTGATGTAGTTATAATGTAAATTGCCATACATTAGTCATTTACTTTGTGCTCGACACTCTTAAATATAAAAACATCATTATAGTTGCTCCACGACAGTAATACACTTTACAGACTAATAATCAGAAGTTTAAAGAACCTATTAAATTTCTTAAGGTCACACAACTATAGTGACAGAGTCAATATTAAAACCCAAATTCTAGTCTAATTTTTAATCTTAAAGTCTCCTCTGGCATTATTTTTGTTATTTAGTGGAGTCTTAGTATTGCCTAAAGCTCACTAAACTAATACTTTACAACAGCAAAAATAAGAAGGATTTGATAGAATTACAAGTAAAATTAAAAACATAATCTTATACATAACTAACCATAATATGATGCTATGTCTTTGAAATGCTTAACAGATAAAACAGAAATATAATTAAAATACCTATAAAAATGCTATAATGTTTAATAACAGCATCTTGAGTAAGACTCTTACTTATTAGCTCACTTCTCCTTTCCTGTTTATATATAATTTGAACGTTCTTCCAACCTATTCCTGTTTCTTACAATGACTGTCCATTTTGAATACACCAAGATTTCACTCACAAAAAATCCATGGTAACCATATACATATATTTCATTTTTTAAAATATTGTCATGTAACAAACCAAGGCCTATTTCAAACATTCTATTTAAAGGTTAAGATAAAATCTGAGTAAATCTTATTCCATGCTGCCAGATAACATAACAGTTTAAGCAATTTTATGATACATTTTGTGCTGTTCATTACTGATCTTCATTGAGATTCTTGGCTTTGGGGTACAATTGATGGTCCCATTCTGTTATCAGCATTACTTAGCTTTTGAAATGTACCTTGTGTTTCTATTTTTTCCCTTTAAATGCTCATTCCCTGTTTCTCTTCCTTTCCCTCTCTGTGCACTGCTTTTTCCTTTACTCTATCCTCTGGAAGGCGAGTTGAAGAAACTCCTGTTTTGCAAGGTACATTTGAAGGCTACATAGGGAATGATGGCACTGATTCATTCTGGCTCACAGTGACTTCTAATCACTGGGCTAGCGACTTTATCTTTCGGAAACTGATTTGCTTCCTAAAAGGTAGGGCGTGTCAGTTAATGGAGTTGAATCTGAGAGAGATCTACCCTGTACAAAAGTCCATTCTTTAAAAGAGCAGAGATCCAGTTCTGAAGAAACATTGTGACTATGGTGCTAGAAATTACCCAAAAGCACAGAAACACTGAGGCCAACATGGACAGACAAGGACAAAATAGAAAGGGGTTAGATGCAATACTAAGCAGAGAAAAAGATATTTGAAAGTGCAAAGAAGAGAAATTAAGAAAAGGAAAATGAAGGAAAAATCAACTGTGATTCCTCCCTGTTGCCATTGGGCCACATGGAAGAAAATGATACTTAAGATGATGTTTTTGTGACAAGAGTGATTCTGTGATTAGAAATGCCAGGCACAGAGGGGAGGAGTCAAGATGGCGGAGTAGCAGGCTGAGATGACATCAGGTCGCAGGAGTTCAGTTAGATAGTTATCAAACCATTCCGTACACCTACAAATCCAACAGGAGACCAAAGAGAAGAAGAGCAGCAATTCTAGAAACAGAAAATCGATCACTTTCTGAAAGGCAGATGTGGAGAAGTGAATCCGAAACGACAGAAAGATAGACCACGGGGGGAGGGGCCGGCTCTAGGCAAGCAGCGGAGCAGCAAAGCACAAAATCAGAACATTTAAAAGTCAGCCCCATTGAGGGATATTGCTCCAGAGACCAAGTCAGGGTGGAGCCCTCCTGGGGACAATGTGGTCTCAGGTCCCGTGGGGTCACAGAAGGATCAGGGTTGTCTGAGTGTACCAGAGCTCACAGGTATTAGAGTGGGGAAGCCAACTACAGAGATGGAGCCAAGGAGCGAGCTCTCAGCTCGGGGTTACCTTAAGCTGTGATCCATGGCACAGTCAGGCCACTGCTGTTTGAGCAGGGACCCCACAAGTGGCAGATCTGGGGAGAACCCCCTGGAAGAGCAGAGCGGCAGGAATCTGCTGGGTTTGGAGACTCCAAAGGGGGCTGTGCACCAACAGAAATGCTCAGTCACAGGCAGGGTGAGCTCAGAGCGGGGCCAGAGACCAGGGAGATGGGGGTGATTGAGCACTTTTCTCTGAAGGCAATTGAGGAATGGGGCCCTGAGGAGAACCAATCAGACTATTCAGAGAAACTGATTATGATGCTTTTCAACGTTTAAGAAAAATAGAGATCCTCACACCAGAAGTTAACAAGAGATTGAGGAATGATCTGAAAGCAGCTTTGGATAAGATCGACCAGCAGTACCTCAATGAGTTTGTGGGTGGTCAGGAGTCTGGAGAGAAAGACACACAGAATGATTTGAAAGTTCATGAAGAAAACAACACAACTGAAGAGTTAGAGGTATTGGGAGAGTCTTTAGGAAAAGGGGATGATCATAAGGACATGGTCATCATTACCAAGTTCCTTAAGTTTCTTCTTGGTGTTTGGGCTAAAGAATTGAATGCCTGAGAAGATTACGTGAAGTGCAGTGTGCAGGGCAAACTAAACAGTGCTACTCAAAAACAAACCGAGTCCTATCTCAGACCCCTTTTCAGAAAGCTATGGAAAAGGAATCTTCCTGCTGATATTAAAGAATCCATAACAGCTATTATTAAATTCATGTTGCAGAGAGAATATGTAAAGGTACATTACCATGCTGTGCATCAATATCATGGTTATGAGCTTATCTAGAATGTGTATGCATAATACATTCATTTGATGTGGAAGTATTTTACATAGGAGCTTTAAGAATAAATGTGAAATGAATTAGTAGTAAAAAACAAAACCAAACCTTTATTTTCTAATTCATTGTCAGCTTTATTACTAGACATTGATAAAATAAACTTTCCTGACCACAAAAAAGAAAAAAAAAGAGAGAGAAGATTGGGAGGCCGCCATTTTCATTCCCATCCTCCAGAGCTCTACAGAAAGCATTCAGGGAACAAAAGCTCCCAAGAGCAAACCCAAGCAGATTATTTAGTCCAGCCCCTGGCAAGGGTGGTGCAATTCCACCTCAGGCAAAGACACTTGAAAATCACTAATCAACAAGAACATCCAGCTAAGACCAAGCTCACTGATCAAGGAGAACAGTGGAATTCCAGAGGAGGGGAAAGCAAAGCATGGAATTCATGGCTTTCTCCTCATGATTCTTTAGTCTTGCAAAATTAATTAAATTAAAAAAATTTTTTTCTTATTCTAATTTTTTAACTTTTACTTTTTCCTCTTTTAACGTTTTTTTAACTAGTTTATCTTAACAATACCTTTCTTAAAAAAAAAACTTTCGAAACTTCATTATTATAGTTGTATTTTATCCTTCCTTGTATCTAACTTTATTTTTTGTATACATATAGGGTTTTTTCTTCTAAAAAAATTTGGGATACAACTTCTTCTAATAGATCCAAATATACCCTAAATCTAGCACGGGGCTTTGTTATAGTCTCCAGCCTGAGCATATTCTCTCCACTTTACTTTTCTTCCATTTCCCAACCAACTTATCAACTGCTTTTTAGAATTTTTAAAAAAATGTTCATCTTTATAGTCATATTCCATCCCTTCATCATGTTTACCCTTATTTTTGTATATGTATATAGAAGTTTTTCTTTCTTTAAAATTTTGGGAGCTAGTTTCTTCTAAGAGACCAAAATACTCTCAAAATTAAGTGGGTGGCTCTGCTCTATTCACCAGTATAATATATATATTTTCTTTTCTTTCTTTCTTTTTTTTTTTTTGAACTTTTTACCCCCTTTCTTCCCCCCATGATTTGGGGTCACTTCTGATTTGTTTAACGCACATTTTTCTGGGGTCTTTGCCACCCTTTCAGTA
The DNA here is from genome assembly GCF_002288905.1 of Enhydra lutris kenyoni. Taxonomy (NCBI): domain Eukaryota; kingdom Metazoa; phylum Chordata; class Mammalia; order Carnivora; family Mustelidae; genus Enhydra; species Enhydra lutris. The sequence goes on from NW_019154133.1 coordinate 14,133,535, forward strand.
TTTTATTCTCTCCTTCATATATTCTTATCTGGATAAAATGACAAGGCAGAAAAACTCACCACAAAAAAAAGAACAAGAGGCAGTACCAAAGGCTAGGGACCTAATCAATATGGACATTGGTAATACATCAGATCTAGAGTTCAGAATGATGATTCTCAAGGTGCTAGCCGGGCTCAAAAAAGGCATGGAAAATATTAGAGAAACGCTGTCTGGAGAAATAAAAGCCCTTTCTGGAGAAATAAAAGAACTAAAATCTAACCAAGCTGAAATCAAAAAAGCTATTCATGAGGTGCAATAAAAAATGGAGGCTCTTATTGCTAGGATAAATGAGGCAGAAGAGAGAGTCAGTGATATAGAAGATCAAGTGACAGAGAATAAAGAAGCTGAGCAAAAAGGAGACAAACAACTACTGGACCACGAGGGGATAAATCGAGATAAGTAATACCATAAGATGAAACAATATTAGAATATTTGGGATTCCAGAAGAAGAAGAAAGAGAGAGGGGGGCAGAAGGTATATTGGAGCAAATTATTGTAGAGAATTTCCCTCACCAAAATCCAGGAGGCACAGAGAACCTCCCCCTCAAAATCAATAAGAATAGGTCCACATCCCATCATCTAATAAAACTGACAAGGCTTAGTGACAAAGAGAAAATCCTGAAAGCAGCACAGGACATGAAGTCTGTAACATACAATGGTAAAAATATTAGATTGGAAGCAGACTTGTCCCCAGAGACCTGGCAGGCCAGAAAGAACTGGCATGATATATTGAGAGCACTAAATGAGAAAAACATGGAGATAAGAATACTATATCCAGCTAGACTATCATTGGAAATAGAAGGAGAGGTAAAAAGCTTCCAGGATAAACAAAAACTAAAAGAATTTGTAAACACCAAACCAGCTCTACAGGGAAAATTGAAAGGGGTCCTCTAAGCAAAGAGAGATCTTAAAAGTAGTAGACCAGAAAGGAACAGAGGCAATATACAGTAACAGTCACCTTACAGGCGATACAATGGCACTAAATGCATATCTCTCAATTGTTACTCTGAATGTAAATGAGCTAAATGTCCCAATCAAAAGAACACAGGGTATCAGAATGGATAAAAAAAAAAAAACCCATCAATATGCTGTCTACAAGAAACTCATTTTAGACCCAAAGACACTCCAGATTTAAAGTGAGGAGGTGGAAAACAATTTACCATGCTAATGGACATCAAAAGAAAGGTGGGGTGGCAATCCTTATATCAGATAAATTAGATTTTAAGCCAAAGACTATAATAAATGATGAAGAAGGACACTATATCATACACAAAGGGTTGTCTAACAAGAAGATCTAACAATTTTAAATATCTATGCCCTAAACATGGGAGCAGCCAACTAGAGAAACCAATTAATAACAAAATCAAAGAAACACATCAACAATAATACAATAATAGTATTAACACCCCCCCTCACTGAAATGGACAGATCATCCAAGCAAAAGATCAACAGGAAATGAAGGCCTTAAATGACACACTGGACCAGATGGACATCACAGATATATTCAGAACATTCCATTGCAAAGCAACACAATATACATTCTTCTCTAGTGCACATGGAACATTCTCCAGGATAGATCACATCCTGGGTTACAAATCAGGACTCAACCAGTACCAAAAAATTGGGATCATTCCCTGCATATTTTCAGACCACAATGCTCTGAAGCTAGAATTCAATTACAAGAGGAAATTTGGAAAGAAGCCAAATACATGGAGGCTATAAAGAGCATCCTACTAAAGAATGAATGGGTCAACCAGGAAATTAAAGAAGAATTTAAAAAAAATCATGGAAACAAATGATAATGAAAACACAACTGTTCAAAATCTTTGGGATGTAGCAAAGGCAGTCCTGAGAGGAAAGTATATGGCAATACAAGCCTTTCTCAAGAAACAAGAAAGGTCTCAAATACACAACCTAACCCTACACCTAAACAAGCTGGAGAAAGAACAGCGCAAAAAAAAAAAAAAGCAAAGGAAAAAAAAAAAAAGCCTAAACCCAGCAGGAGAAGAGAAATAATAAAGATCAGAGCAGCAATTAATGAAATAGAAACAAACAAACAAACAAAAAGCCCAATAGAACAAATCAATGAAACTTGGAGCTGGTTCTTTGAAAGAGTTAATTAGATTGATAAACCCCTGGCCAGACTTATCAAAAAGAAAAGAGAAAGGACCCAAATAAATAAAATCATGAATGAAAGAGGAGAGATCACAACCAACACCAAAGAAATACAAATAATTATAAGAACATATTATGAGCAATTAAATACCAGCAAATTTGACAATCTGGAGGAATGGATGCATTCCTAGAGATATATAAACTACCGCAACTGAACTAGGAAGAAATAGAAAGCCTGAACAGACCCATAACCAGTAAGGAGATTGAAGCAGTCATCAAAAATTTCCCAACAAACAAGAGCCCAGGGCCAGATGGTTTTCCAGGGGAATTCTACCAAGCATTTAAAGAAGAATTAATTCCTATTCTCCTGAAACTGTTCCAAAAAATAGAAATGGAAGGAAAACTTCCAAACTCATTTTATGAGGCTAGCATTACCTTTATCCAAAACCACACAAAGACCCCCATCAAAAAGGAGAATTACAGACCAATATCCTTGATGAACACAGATGCAAAAATTCTCACCAAAATACTAGCCAATAGGATCCAACAGTATATTAAAAGGATTATCCATGATGACCAAGTGGGATTTATTCCAGGGCTGCAAGGTTGGTTCAACATCCACAAATCAATCAATGTGATATGATGCATTAATAAAAGAAAGAACAAGAACGATATGATACTCTCAATAGATGCTGAAAAAGCATCTGGCAAAATACAGCATCCTTTCTTGATCAAAAACTCTTCAAAGTGTAAGGATAGAGGGTACATACCTCAACCTCATCAAAGCCATCTATGAAAAACCCACTGCGAATATCATTCTCAATGGAGAAAAACAGAGAGCTTTTCCGCTAAGGTCAGGAACACAGCAGGGATGTCCATTATCACCACTGTTATTCAGCATAGTACTAGAAGTCCTAGCCTCAGCAATCAGACAACAAAAAGAAATTAAAGGCATCCAAATTGGGAAAGAAGTCAGACTATCACTCTTTGTAGATGATATGATACTTTATGTGGAAAACCCAAAAGACTCCACTCCAAATCTGCTAGAACTTGCACAGGAATTCAGTAATGTTTCAGGATATAAAATCGATGCACAGAAATCAGTTGCATTTCTATACACCAACAAGAAGAAAGAAGAAAGAGAAATTAAGGAGTCAATCCCATTTACAATTGCACCCAAAACCATAAGATACCTAGGAATAAACCTAATCAAAGAGGCAAAGAATCTGTACTCAGAAAACTATAAAGTACCCATGAAAGAAATTGAGGAAGACACAAAGAAATGGAAGAATGTTCCATGCTCATGGATTGGAAGAACAAATATTGTGAAAATGTCTACGCTACCTAAAACAATCTACACATTTAATGCAATCCCTATCAAAATACCATCAATTTTTTCAAAGAAATAGAACAAGTAATCCTAAAATTTATATGGAACTAGAAAAGACCTCGAATAGCCAGAGGAATGTTGAAAAAAGTTGGTGGCGTCACACCTCCAGACTTCAAGCTCTATTACAAAGCTGTCATCATCAAGACAGTATGGTACTGGCACAAAAACAGACGCATAAATCAATGGAACAGAAGAGAGAGCCCAGAAATAGAGCCTCAACTCTAAGGTCAACTAATCTTTGAAAAAGCAGGAAAGAATGTCCAGTGGAAAAAAGACAGTCTCTTCAATAAATGATGTTGGGAAAATTGGACAGCCATATGCAAAAAAATGAAACTGGACCATTTCCTTACACCACGCACAAAAATAGACTCCAAATGGATGAAAGACATCAGTGTGAGAAAGGAATCCATCAAAATCCTTGAGGAGAACACAGGCAGCAATCTCTTTGATCTCAGCCGCAGCAACTTCTTCCTAGAAACATCACCAAAGGCAAGGGAAGCCAGAGCAAAAATGAACTATTGGGACTTCATCAAGATCAAAAGCTTTTGCACAGCAAAGGAAACAGTCAACAAAACCAAAAGACAACAGACAGAATGGGAGAAGATATTTGCAAATGACATATCAGATAAAGAGCTAGTATCCAAAATCCGTAAAGAAATTATCAAACTCAACACCCAAAGAACAAATAATCGTATCAAGAAATGGGCAGGAGACATGAACAGACATTTCTGCAAAGAAGACATCCAGATGGCCAACAGACACAAAGTGCTCCACATCACTCGGCATCAGGGAAATACAAATCAAAACCACAATGAGATACCACCTCACACCAGTCAGAATGGCTAAAATTAACAAGTCAGGAAATGACAGATGCTGGCGAGGATGTGGAGAAAGGGGAACCCACCTACACTGTTGGTAGGAATGCAAGCTGGTGCAGCCACTCTGGAAAACAGCGTAGAGTTTCCTCAAAAAGTTGAAAATAGTGCTACCCTACAATCCAGCAATCGCACTACTGGGTATTACCCTAAAGATACAAATGTAGTGATCTGAAGGGGCACGTGCACCTGAATGTTTATAGCAGCCATGTCCACAATAGCCAAACTATGGAAAAACCTAGATGTCCATCAACAGATGAATGGATAAAGAAGAGGTGGTATATATATACAATGGGATACTATGCAGCCATCAAGAGAAATGAAATCTTACTGTTTGCAATGAAATGGATGGAACTAGAGGGTATTATGCTGAGAGAAATAAGTCAATCAGAGAGAGACAATTATCAATGATCTCCCTGATATGAGGAATTTGAGAGGCAACATGGGGGGCCTGGGGGGTAGGGAAGGAAAAAAATGAAACCAGATGGGATCAGGAGGGAGAAAAAACATAAGAGACTCTTAATCTCACAAAACAAACTGAGGGTTGCTGGGGGGAGAGGGGGAGGGAGAGGGTGTTTGGGTTATGGACATTGGGGAGGGTATGTGCTACGGTGAATGCTGTAAAATGTGTAAACCTGGCGATTCACAGACCTGTATCCTGGGGCTAATAATACATTACATGTTAATAAAAAATAAAAAATTATTCAAAAAAAAAAAAAGAAAGAAAGAAATGCCAGGCACTCTGCCCTTGCCTCAGCTCTGAGAGCATGGCCAGGGCAATCAGCTTCCTTCTCTAGTGGTGGGTAGGGAAACCACACACTCTTCAGTTCCTTTGCCCATTTGTTTTTTGGTGTACTTAACTAAAATCTAAAAGTTTCAGTGTGCCTCCTTTGTCTCTTTCTCTAAGTATCCCTCTTTCCCTCCTCACCTCCTCCTTCTTCCTCACTTGCTCTCTCTTCTTCAGAACAACCCATCCCTGCAGAGTCCTTTAAATCCAAGCACTCAGCTTATATTTCATAACTTCTATAGAATTTATTTCCACCGACAAACCTCTGTTTTCTTCTGTTTCGCCTCCATCCAACACTGACTCTCTCATCTTCTCTGCCTTTTGTCCTGGTGGCTGCAGATCAGAGACCAGAGGGTGGACCAATGAGAAAAACAGGCTTCAGGAGGAAAAGCAAGGGAGGTGGTTGGAAGGAGCTGCCACCTGGATCTGTTCCTTGTTTTGATTTAGGAGGAAAAAAAAAGAAAGAAAGAACGAAAGAACAAAAGAACGAAAGAAAGAAAGAGAGAAAGAAAAAAAGAAAGTATTCCAAAAAGTTGCGGTCTGATTCCGGATAGGACTCCTATATTTAGCCACACAAGAACCAGGGTCAAAGAAGGTTATAGGAGAAGGATGCACCATCTAACTCTTCATTTATCTCAGTCCACACATTTCAGCACTGAAGAAAGATAAGTAAATCATAAATACTTGCCAATTAAGTGGCTACATACACATTTGAAAATTCCTGTCAGCCTTATTCTCTTGTCTTTTCAACCACAGTCAGTCTGGCCGGAACCTGACAATGCAGTGAAAAATTGCAAACTGAAAATCTTGAAAAAGAAAAAATAATGTGAAATGCTGGAAGTGGACTAGAGAACACTGAGTCCCGTGTTTAGCTATTGAGAAACGAGGATGGGGTTGAGTTGGACCAGGGAAGCAACTGGAAAAGAAAATACAGATAGCAATGGTGAGATCATAGGGGCTTCAAAAGAGGAGTATTTGAGAAATAAAAAGATTGAAAGAGAACCTTGGAAAAATTATCGGAGCCTCCAGATAATTTTGCAAAAGCAGCCATTTCTATGAAAGTGCTTAACAATTAAATGTGAATGAAGGATACAGTGACCACTGTTATCCTACAGTACCAGGCCCAAAAAGTCCACATAGCTTATTCATTAATCTAAAAATGAGCACCTAGTGGAACAGCAATCTAAATTTTATAAGTAAAATATAACATAATTTTAAAGATAATCATTCATTTAATTTTTTTTAAAGATTTTATTTATTTATTTGACAGAGAGATATCACAAGTAGGCAGAGAGGCAGGCAGAGAGAGAGGAGGAAGTAGGCTTCCTGCAGAGCAGAGAGCCCAATGCGGGGCAGAGGCTTTAACCCACTGAGCCACCCAGGTGCCCCATTCATTTAATTTTTAAGGAAATAGTCTAGTCAAACGTTTCTCCAATATTAACTATGAAATTGTACACAGCATTTTAGATGATTTCAATTTAAGTGATCTTTTCTTGGTACCACTTTTTCTCTGATAACAATATCCTCCTCTATTAGGAAAGAAGCTTAGGGATCCCTGGTCCATTCCCTAACTCTACAGAGAAAGAAACCAGAGCCCACAGGATATGGGTTGCCTAAAGCCAAGGGGACCCAAGTCAAAGGCAGGGCACTCAATCAGCCCACCGGACTTCCCTCTTCTATTTCTAGTCTAGGTCCACTCCCACATTTCAAACACACACACAAAATCCATAGAAATAGGTTTACTACCATGTAAACATGTCACACTTCCCAGGATGCCTTTTGAGTGAGCAGGTTCTAGCAGGTTCTACATTTGTCTGCCTTTTGGGATCTTTTCTAACTTCAAAGGTAGCAGTTCAGAGAGAAAAGATGACAATCTTTGTAATCAAATATTATTTTTTCAAATGACTGAGGTTGTAACTAAATCAACTATATTTTATTTAATTTTTATTCTTTTAAAATAACACAGTCGCTCTTTTAAAGAGAAGGATAGTGTCTGCAAATGCCATTTTGCAAAGTTTATGAAAACTGGAGTTTTTGTTCACTTGTAAAATAAGAAACTTTAGAAATAAAAAATACATAGATGGCATTTTTATCACACTAACAAAATATAGGGCATAAAGATGTTTCCTTACTAAGAAACTATTTTTTGTTTTTTTTTTCAAGATTTTATTTATTTATTTGACAGACAGAGATCACAAATAGACAGAGAGGCAGGCAGAGAGAGAGAGGGAAGCAGGTTCTCCGCTGAGCAGAGAGCCCGATGCGGGACTCGATCCCAGGACCCTGAGATCATGACCTGAGCCAAAGGCAGAGGCTTTAACCCACTGAGCCACTGAGGCGCCCCCTTACTAAGAAACTAGTAACAACAAAATTATCTAGTTAAGGATATGCAATTTCCACAGTTATGTAACATAGCAATTTTACTTTGAAATTCAAATAAACAAATTATAGGTACTTCTTTTTCAGATATCCTTTTGTCTTATCCAGTCAATACTAAATGTTGTGTGGCAAACTTCCAGCAGATTTTCTGAAACTAAGTTGTGTTTAATAATTTTCCTTTCTTCCATATATCTGTTTGATTTTTTCTTAGACAATGTTATTCACTCCTTCTCCAATTCCTCATAGATATTTGCACATGCTTCTGCTATATCACTCACCACCTAATATAATTATTCAATTACATACCCATTTCCTCACTAATCCACAAAAGTTTTAAGGACAGAAACTTTTATTATTTAAGTTTCAATGCAGCATAATATAACATCGGGCACATACTGAGTGCTGATGGTGCTAATATGTCTGTTTTATTTTTTTTAATTTTAGCTCTCTCAAGTGGATAATCTCAAACCTGAAACATGAGCCTTTCAAAGTCTCCTAGTTGGCTTTCAGTTGCGCTTTCCCTCTTCCCTTGTGGCACTGGGATCCCCAGGTCACCCCATTGAGGAAAAAGAAAACATTTTTTTTAAATGCTTTAAAAGTTGTGTTTTTATTTTAAACTTCCACAGGCCTTTGTTAAGGTCACTCACGTGACCATTTCTTATTATGTTTCTAATAAACATAGCTTTTCTTTAATGCTTTGATTTCCCTGACTCAATTTCAATCCCTCCTCTAAATAGAGCTGCGAATATTGAGAGACGCCACAACTATCAAGTCTGAAAGACTGGCTTTTCAAAATAAAGGGAGCTATGGCCTTAGACATCATTTCATTTTTAATTACATACTTCTTTTGGTAAGAAACCAGCACTTTAAGTTTCTTATTTATTAAAGCATTTCCCTGGCTATCAAACCAGGTTAGATCCTTTATCTGAAGCCTTATTTATTATGGCAGTATGGAGGATGCGGTGGTGGTAGTGTTAATAGAGGGCTAATGGTGTCGGAATGGGTCAAACAGGGGTGCCTGGGTGGCTCCGTTCATGAAGCATCTGCTTTTGGCTCAGGTCATGATCTCATGGTCCTGTGATGGAGTCCCACATCAGGCTCCTGCTCGGCGGGGTGTCTGCTTCTCTCTCTCCCTCTGCTCATGCTCTCTCTCTCTCTCACTTGCTCACTCTCTCTCTCTCTCAAATAAATAAATAAAATCTTAAAAAAGAAAAAAAAGACCCCTGACTACTCCACCTCCATGCAATAAAGCCTTTCACAAGAAATAACACACAACTTCACCCTAGTATTTTTAAGATTAATCAGGCCATTTTTCCTCAGTCTCTCCTGTTTTCCCCACCACTGTTTCAAGTAACTGCATGTATTGGAACTTTACACATTTTCCTTCCAATTTCCCAATAATCAGAGGCTCAGAGATTGACAAATTGTGCCTAACACAGTATCTGCCATAGGGTGAGACTGCAGAAATGATTTACAGAACACTGGGTGAGAACAAACCCCTGTATTGACTTAGAAGAGCAGCTAAAACATGATAAAAGTCACAAAAGAGAATGTGTTTCCCAAATAAAAACTTCATTTTAGAATCATGCCCTCACCCTACCAAATAGTTAAATGAAGGTAAATCTGTTGTCACTTATTTCAGTCCCAGTTTCAGGGCAAACTGGGAAATAGTACAGGACAGTAAAAGGAAAATAGTTAGAATTAAAATGGTCAGAAAGTACAACTATAAAATTTCGTGCATTTTTTTCTGACATGAAACTAAGTCAACACAAGTTCAGGAATGAAAGTTCCTGTTCCTTTCCCCTACTGCGTATGGGTGAAGTATTTCTCTGTATGCATGTGTCCCAGTGTATTTTTCCCCACCTCTGGTCAGAAGGTTTTTCTGATACATTATTACAATTTCATGAAAACACATAGGATCATGTGATTCCCTTGCTTATACCATTCCGTCATTTTCCAATGAGCGCAGGAGAAAATCCAAACCCTTTAATGGTGAAACACAAAGCCCTCCGTTATCTGACCTCAGCCAATTTGTCTGCTTCATCACTTTCGATGCTCTGTCTCCCGCCTCGTGAACAGCCCAGTACACATACTTCCATGCTCTCTGTTGTCCTCATTTAAAACCTAATTTTCTGCTCTGTAACTATTTGATTTTCAGAGACTCTGTGCCATCATCAGCTCCATGAATCCTTCTCCTCACACCCCACCCTCTTCTGTTCATGGGGTGCTCACCTGTAAGTTCCCCACAGCGTCACATTCTTGCTACATGATAGCACAGATCACTGTTCACCTAACCTATTACCTTCTTAACTCCTTAAAATTCTTGGCTATGTGTTTAATTTCATACCTAAATCACACTGAGGCTTAATTTTTAAAGCTGAGATGTTTGTAGACACGTAAGAACAAACACAAATCCAGATGATTTTCTCATATACATGATTTGTCCATATTAAGTCAGGTCACCTGTTACAACTAAGGAAAAATGAGCATTTGCCATATGACTAATGTTGCCATTTCTCAAGTTTGCATTAGTAACCCTTCTGTTTTTACTTGAGAGCTCTCTCTAAGCAGTTTAATCCGCAAAACTAAATTTCCTATCCTACTTTCTTCATCAACCTCACTGCCAATTTATAGACTTACCAACATGCCTTTTAATTTATAGATGATGTCAAAAAACATTTTAAAACTTGTTTTAACATGAAATTATTCCTAAACTGAAAGTTAATTATTTTTTCCTATATTCCTTTTCTAGGTTGATAACACCAACATTCACAGATGCCAGATATATGGAAATCATTTCAGATTTTTCCATCTTCTTCACCTCTCAAGTATAATCACCACCTCTCATCTGGATTCTTGCAAAGTTACCTCTGGTCTCCAAATGCAGTGATAATTAATTTGAATCAAATCATTCCCATAACCATCAAAATAACTTCAAAAGTGCCAACCTAATCTTACCTTGTTTCATACACTTTTAAATCAGCACTTACTGTTCACTCTTAGTGGTATAAACTCCGCCACTCAGTCTTCACGATAAAACCCATCTTTACCAGTCGAAACCCTGTTAATCACCTCTTCTATGAAGCCTTCCCTGATTCTCCCACTAACAGAAACCATCCCTTCTCCTGAATCACATCTTATCTTATACATATTTCTGATATTATGTATCTATCATATGGCTTATCTATTTAAATTTTCATCTGTTATCTATTTATCTAATATTTATCTAATTTATCTAATTTACATATCCCATGGGTTTATTGATTTCAATGTTTATTGATCTTAATGTCATTTATTTATCTAATGTTAGCTATTTATGTTATTTACCTAATATTACATTTGAGTAGGAACTGTATTTCATCAGGCTCTGTATTTTCAGCACCTAACACAGGGCACAGCATAGTCAATGACCTAAATAGCTAAATGGGAATGCAATCATAAACCTCGTGTTGCCTAACTATAATCACAAAGAGAATTAGCTTACTTTTATGTTTAAGAATTTCTTTTTGAAAAATCCTTTTTGAAATTCCTTCCTCTACTTGTGTGTTCGCTCTCCCTCCTCTCCCCCTCTTCTCTCTCATTCTTCCCCTACCACTATATTCCTAACAATTATGAAAAAAAATTCAAATAATTAAATTCTACACATTGTTACATTCTATGAGGAGGGAAAAAGAGAAACTACATGGTTAGGGATTTTCTTTTCAGCTTGGTGAAAACAATTTATTGTAAAACAGGTACATTTTATTAATTAAAAAAAAAACTAACAGCATAACATATACATGTTTTCCAAAATTTAAAAAGTGGCAAGTTTTTTGATTTTTACATTTCAGGTTAGTCATCACAATCAGACTCAAAGCCCAAATAAAGTGAAGAATTAATTTCTAACTCCACTCTTAAATTAGGTGTCTGCACAAACTTATGTTGCTGAATGGACAACTTCATTTTGTTGTGTGTTGATTCAGAATAAAAATACTGAGGGCTAATGTATAATTCTTATCTATTCTTCTACAACTTTCATTTATGAAAAATTCACAACTCAGAAATGAGGACCAATAGATGAGAACCAGATTCATGAAGAAGCACCTTCTGAACCACAAGCATTTTCGCATCTGTTTATATTTTAAGTGGAAAATTTTCACTTCTTTTTCCAGTTATAAGGGCATTTTATTCAAGTGGCCAGAAATCAAGGCAGAGAACACTCTAAAACATTTCATTACTAACTCACATCTGTTGTTAACTCTTAGCTTCTCATCTCTGACTGCCAACAACCCTGCTGCCCATATTCTGATGTTTATGCTGTGGGCACCTGGTCTGGAAAGGCACCATCACTCGTATCCATCTGAATAAAATTACACATAAAATATATTCCTGTTATTACAGATTGAACAGTAAGTAGAAGCCATAAGCCATAATGAGAGTCACAATATTCCCTGAGTAACCATGTCTCTCAGTCACACTGTAGGAAGTGTATTTATTCCTTATTGGTGTAGAAAGCTGATATGATAGTCACACTTTTTGTTATGGGCTGTTCTATGGTAAGGCCATTTATAAGGAAATCAAAGCACCTCTGAGAATCCACATGAAAGGTGGGGATTTCTATTTATGTGCAAGACCTATGTGGGCACATAGCAAATACAAACTGATTAAATATATTAACTTTGTTTTGATGGGTCACTGAATTCGTAGGATAAATAGCCTCATTGTTAGTCTAATAGTAATCTGAATATGGTATCTTCACAAAGTAATCTGTAAGTAGCTTATTTTAAAAGAAATATTTTGGTTAACCTTTTGGGGATCAAGTTCAGAATCAGTTTCCAAAGGATCAGCTAATTAGGCAATTTAATTTGCAAGAAAATGATTCCCCACAGAGAAGGTTAATGGAATTTTCAGTGTAAAGTTATTTGCCTAGAACTAAGTGCTGAGTAAGATAAGATGCCAAATATAAATGGTTAATGAGTTAATTACAAAACACAGAAGCTAACAAACTTTATTTTACCCTGCAGGGAAATAATGTAGTCTGAAGAACTATTCAACTAGCATGTAGAGGAAGCAAGAATTTTTCCCCCTGGTTCTATCAATGCATTGAAATCCAATAAAACACACATTTTGTCTGTTGATGTGGATAATGTAGGTTGTATGTGTGGCAGAAATGATCTAAAGGTAGAGTCAAAATGAGTTAAGAAACTTAGGTTTAGGAACATTTATTGGAATCGTTGTTATTTCTTATTTTATGATAAATCAAATATGGTTTATGGAAGGTTGAATAAGAATGAAAAATTTAAAAAGGGAGTATGTGGCTACCAAAATTGAAGGCAGTGTGCTCTGAAAGGGAAATTCAATTGACCTTTAAATGCCATTTGTGGCTGGTATCTATCATACCTGCAACCTGCATTACTATAAATGTTTTAAAATCCACAAGAACTTTGTGGCCCTCTATAAAAAGCTCAAAATGCCATAAGGTTGACAAAACAGAGAGGACAAAGAACGATACTGATTTCCTCCATGGGTGGCCTGCAGTCAGTCTGATTCACGTGGTCCTTGTCTCCAGCAGGCATCTGAGACACGTTCTGCTCTCAGTCACTTCACCACCTGCTCCTGCACCCAGATCCTGGGGTTTGCTCTGAGGCTGGCTGCATTTCCAGACTTACCCATTACACAGCAGTCAGCAAAACAAATTCACAATCTGTCTTTTAGGTGTACAAGATTTTCACCTTGTCTTAAAGTTATTAATAGTTTTAACATCTTTTTCTTGTTTAAATGCCTATGTACAAAATCACACAACAAGGAAATATATAAAGTAGAAACATGAAAGATTCCCTCTCTCCTTAGTTCTGTCCCCCTAAGTTAACCATGGATAGTAGTCTGCTTTAATGCATGGAGGTAGAGATAGATACCTGTATGCTAATTTATATATTTATAGTTCATATAAATTTATACAATTTTTGACCAATTTGCTTTTCAAAAATTAAATTACATGTTTGCTGCTTATTTATAAAAACAAATTTTATATACTTCTCTATATATTTCTTGCATTTATTTTTAAATTTTTAATATTTTTTAAAAACTTTGTTTGAGAGAGAGCACAAGTAGGGGGAGTAGCAGAGAGAGAGAGAGAGAGAGAGAGAGAGAGAGAGAAGCAGGCAGGCTTCCCACTGAGCAGGGAGCCAGATGTGGGGCTCAATCCCAGGACCCTGAGATTATGACCAGAGCCTAAAACAGAAGCTTAACAGACTGAGTCACCCAGGCACCCCTATGTGTTACATTTAAAAACTAGTATTCTGATTTCATTCAAAGTAAACAATGTAAATTTCTACCAATGTGGCTAATTGAATGTCACAAAAGGCTTTCGGTCATCCCAAACACAGAAATGCTAAATAACGTATAACAAAATAAAGTTACTTCAAATAAGTTCTAAAAGAAAGGAAGTCTTCATGTAACAGAAACAAAGAAGAAAAAATCTAGAACAAAGACATCTAGTCTAAAGCCTATAGCCTATAGAGTTCTAGGACTGGATAAGTAGGCCATGAGGCTAGTGGCAGGAATTTATGAAGTAAAGAGATGAGGCCTTTGGCTCACATAAATTGTGGAGCTAGAATGGAGTCTTCTGCATAAAGTAAAGAACCTCCAAATGCTGTATGTTTCATTAAACTGTGCCCAGAAATTGAGACAAAAAAAAAAATTCTCTTACTCAGCCATGGAAGTGGCAAGGAAGCTTGTCATCCACTGATTCTTGTAGGATGAGAAGCCATTAGAAATGGAAACACAAACATATACTACATGGCAGTGTAAAATCCTAATTTACAATGTCCAAGTGATGAGAAAAGCCCAAGTTGAGAAATTAACATAAAAACTGAACTGAGAAATCCTCCTACTGTCCTATAAGAGAAATGCAATAACACTTTGTATGAGTGCTTCCACAGCCCATGCTAAATGGGTGGCACTCTCCACCAAACTTGGTCACAATTAAAAGCCATAAATAACATTAAAAAAGAAAACCATCATGAGGGAGCACAAACAAATGAAAACAAAGGGAGAACTGATACCCCAAGAACTGAAGATGATAGATTAACTTCGAAGACTAAATATAAGTTTATTTAAAATGTTAAAGACAAAAATGAACATTCAGGAACTATAATGAAAGACTGGTAAACATGGGGAAGACAACAAAAACAAACAGATTTGAATTTTAAAAAGTAAAATTCCGGGTGTGAAAAATATAATAATTGGAAGTAAATATGTTAAAGGACAAGATAACTACAGTCAAACAGAGAGAATGGGACAACATATCTAAGGAAATCATCTATAACCCTAAAGAGATAATTAAGGAAGTAGAAAATATTGTAATTCAACTTCATTAGTTATCAGAGAAATGAAAATTTTTGAAGTAATGAGTTATTTCATAATTAAAGTGACAATGTTTTTTAAGTTGTATGTGACATGATTTTTTAGGGCATGACTTAATATATGTATACAATGTGAAATGATTATCACAATCAAATTAATTAATACACCCATCACCCCATACAGTCAAAAAAAATTTTTTTTAATTGACAATATCACGTATAGTCAAAAATTGTAGAAAACCAGAAACACTTATTCATTCTTATTAAGACAATAAATAGGTGCAATCACTTTGGAGTTCAATATGGCAATCTGAGCCACATTTGAAAATGTTTATACCATATGGCAACAACAGCAATATCATGCCTAGCCATATACCCTCAAGCAATGAAATGTATCTTAACAGGGGCACCACTGACAATTTAAGTAGGAAAATTATTCAGTACCCACGACAATCTTGCACCATACAGGATATTTAACATTCCTGTTCCTGTACAATAAATGCCAGAGGAGACCCTCAGATGTTACGACAAGTAAAAATGCCTTCACACATTCAGAAATGCACCTAAGTGGTGCAGCACTCTCCCTAGTTGAGAATCATTACCCAGTCTGCAGAGAAACTAACCCAGGTATACAAAGAGATAAATGAAAGAAATTAAGTAAAATCCAAACTGTTGCATATATACAAACACCAGAAGTACCAGTGTCAGGTATGAACCCCAAAGAAACTCCAGAACAGGTGCCCATGGAGACAGGATAAAAATATTCATAGCAGCACTGAAGGTAATAGTATAAATCTGGAAACTGATGAGTAGAAAAATGGATAAAAAATTTTTGTTATATTTATACAATAGAATACAAGGGCTACACTGATTGAACTATATCTACATGTATCAACATGGATACTTTTCCAAAACATAAAATTACTTGAAAAGAGAAACTACCCAAATTGTATGTACAATATGATACCACAGATGTAAATGTTTAAAATTGTACATTATTATGGGCACATCTCTTACCATATAAAACCATGGAATGAAAGAATACAAACCAACTTTTGCATTGTAGTAAGCCCTGGAGAAGAAGGAAGAAATGAAACAACGGGAATGGGATAGGGAACTTGGCTGTATCTATGTGATTTTTGATCCTTAAAAAGTATTTCGAGTAAGTATGACAAAATGATGAAATCTGTCAAATGTAATGATGAATACAATAGATATTTGTGATTACTTTCCATAATTTCCCATATTCTTGAAATATTTCATGATTACATTTTATTTTTAAAAATATTTGACAGAGATTAAGATACATGAAGAATAGAATGTGACTAAGAGAAAGATCTCAAGAGTCACTGAAATGGAAGGACATAATATGTATACAGAAAAGACAAACTGACTTCTTCAAAGTATTGTCTTTAAAATCCTGATCAGAAATGACCACCATCCAAGAAGTCTACACCAGCTAAACTATCATTTAAGAATGAGTGTGCATTTGTAAGAACCCTAAGGAAAAGAACTATTAAAAAGTCTTTTTCAGAAAGAGAGAAATTGAATCCAGAAGGAAAAAACAAAACTGAGCAAAGATGATGAAAAATACACTGGCAAATCTAAAGAAGCACTGACTATAAAACCTGACAAATACTGACAAACTCTTGGGGAATTAAAACACAGGATAGAGCTGAAATCGTAGAACACAATAAAGTAGAACATGGAGGTGAAAAATTAATAGCAAATGTTCTAAAATTTTAGTTTTGCTAAGAAGGAGGCTAGAGATGTTGATCACACTTAGACTTTGTTATGTCAAAAATGTATGTTAAAAATTTTAAAGAATGTAAAGAGAATGCAAGAATCTCAGCAGAATAAAGGAGGCAAGAAAAAAGGAGAAGTGGAGAATAGCAAACACTCATGTGGTGCTTACAATTACTATGCATCGAGTACTATTTTACATATATTTACTCTTTCAGTCCTCAAGACAATTCTTCTGCAAATGAAAAAATTGCAGAAGAGAGTGGTTGAAATAACTGGCTTAAGGTTGTACAATTACTAAGTGGTGAACTTGGGAGTCTTAAATCTTGGCATGCTAACTCCAAAGGCCATTCTCTTGACCATGCTACCTCTTTGGAATTGTTTAACAAAAACTGACAAGCCAATAGAAATCTGTGGATGGGAAGTAAAGTAGTAAAACAAACAAAAACTAGGAAAAAAAGAGGTAGAAGAAGAAAAAACAGTATAGCAAATATAAAACACAGAACAAGGTAGCAAAATAAATTTAAACACTTTCAGATCAAATAAATATAAATAGAATATACCTACCAAGTAGGCAACAAGTCTCTGAGCTTGAATTTTAAAAACAAGGGACAAAACTAATATATATACATACATATATATATATACACACACACACACATACATACATATATACATACATATATAATGTGTGTGTGTGTGTATATATATATACACACACATACACTAGACAAAAATGATAAAAAATACATGTGTACGTGTATGGCAAACCACTGCCCCCAGAATTGGATAGATAGGCAGAGACAGATAATCACAATTTTCTAGAGAAGAAACCTATAAACAGAGGACTTCATGGGATGCAGTGCCTTGGTAAGTATAACTAACCTGTAATTGATGAATTGCTTGGGCACAGGTTAGACAAGTCTGAAAGTTAAAAACTTCAGAGGGCTCAGTCATGGAGGAGCAACAATACATTTGTGAGTTTACAGGAGATTTACCACATTCTCACAATGAATACCCTGGAAAAATCCACCTTGTGCTTCTGGCAGGGAGAGCCTTCAACCATCTTGAAATATGCCAGAGTACTCTGTTCTTAACAAGGCCTGCCTTTGAAAGAAACTATCTTACCAGAACCTAAACTATTAAATTTTTTAGTCTAATTGACCTGGAGAAGTAAGATACCTAACACAAAGGAAATATTTAATGCCAGCATCCTGTAGTTATCCTATCTCTATCTAAGGGGTTAGGCAGAGCAAGGAGAATGCAAAATACTTATAAATTCCACAGTCCAGAGACATTGACTCACTAAAAATCTGAGACCTAATCATAGGACTATAGAACACTTCTCCTGCTCCCAAAAGTTACAACTACATTACTAAAGGCTTATTTACCACAGTTCCTTTTACCAAATATGTTAAGGTTGGCTATCAAGGGGAAAACTGCAAGACATACTAAAAATCAAAAAATAATCCAAGTGATAGGGCAAGCATCAGATTCAGACTCAATATAATATAAAAGGAGAAGAACAAAGCTGAAAGACTGAAACTGAAGGCTTACTATAAGTCTGAGATATGGAAAGGATGTTGGAAATATCAATCCAGAAATTTAAAACTACAATGACTAAGATGCTAAGGGCTTTAAAGGATATAGACAGCATGTAAGAACAGAGGGACAATTTAAGCAGAGATGAAATTTTAAGAAAGGATGAAAATGAAATGCTAGAGATTGAAAACTAACAGAAATGAAGAGTGTCTTTAATGGGCTCATTAGTATACTAGACATGGCTGAGGAAAGACTCTCTAAGCTTGACGATATGTTAATAGGAACTTCTAAAACAGAAAAGCAAAGAGAAAAAAAACTTGAAAAAAAAAAGTCCAGAATATCCAAGAACTACAGAATAACCACAAAAAGTGTAACATATGGATAATAAGAATATCAGAAGAAAGAGAGAAAAGGCCAAAAGAAATATTTGAAACAATAATGGCTGAAAATATCCTCCAAACTAGTGTCAGCCAAAACCACAGATCCAGAAAGCTCAGAGAATATTAAGCAGGATAAATGTCTAAAAAGCAAAACAAAAACAAATACAAAAACCCTACACTTAGACACATTGTATTCAAACTGCAGAAAATCAAAGATAAGGAAAAAAAGTCTTGAAAGCAGCCAGGGGTGGGGTGGGGAACACATTATCTCTGGAGAAAAGATATGAATTACTTCCAACCTCTCAAAAACTATACAAGCAAGAATAAAGTGAAGTGAAATAAAGTGTTGAGAGAAAAAACTCAACAACCCAGAACAAACTTCAGAACAAGAAAAGTTATCAGGGATGAAGATGAGCATTACACCATAATAGACCAATTCTCCTAGAAAACATAATAATCCCTAATATGTACATGCCTAACAAAGAAGCACCAAAATAGATGAGCCAAAGACGGAAAAAATGGCAAGGAGAAATAAATGGACTCATTGTTATAGGTAGAAACTTTGCCATCCCTCTATCAGAAATGGACAGATCCAGCAGGCAAAAATTCAGTAAGGACATAGTTGAACTCAAAAGTGCTATCAGTCAATTGTATATAATTGATGTCTATTGACTATGTCATCAACAACAGGAGAATACACACTCTTCTCAAACTCACACGAAACAGTATCCAACACAGACCACATTCTCGGCCATAAAAAATAACAAATGTAAAAAATAAAAATAATGAAACTACTTTCAGACCACACTGGGATTAAATTAAAATGAATAACAGAAAAACAATGGAAGGTCAGAAAATAATTGGAGATTAAACAATATATTTCTTAATAACAGATAGTTAAAGATGAATTCAAATTAAAAAATATGTTGAACTGGGGCACCTGGGTGGCTCAGTGGGTTAAGCCTCTGCCTTCGGCTCGGGTCATGGTCTCAGGGTCATGGTCTCAGGGTCCTGGGATCGAGCCCCACATCGGGCTCTCTGCTCAGCGGGGTGCCTGCTTCCCTTCCTCTCTCTCTCTGTCTGCCTCTCTGCCTACTTGTGATCTCTGTCTGTCAAATAACTAAAATAAAATCTTAAAAAAAAGTATGTTGAACTAAATGAAAATGAAAACAAGCATCAAAATTTGTGGATGTAGCCAAAGCAGTGCTTAGAAGACAATTTAAGCATTGAATACGCATATTAGAAAAAAAGAAAACTCTAAAATCAATAATCCAAGCTACCTTAAGAAACTAGAAAAAGAAGAGCAAAATAAGTCCAAAGTAAAGAGAAGAAAAAATACTAACAAAAATGAGAGCAGAAACCAAAGAAATTCATACAGGAAATCAACAGAAAAAAAAAAAAAACAAAACCAAAATCTGGTTGTTGAAAAGCGAACTAAAATTGGTAAGTTTCTAACCAAGCTAACGCAGAAAACCACAGAGAAGACACAAATTACTGAGATCAGAAATGAAACAGGGAACATCATTACAGATACTACAAACATGAAAACAATGATAAAGCAATAGTATGAATAGCTTTATGTATGTAAATTTGGTAACCTAAATCAAATGCACCTATTGTTTGAAGGACAAATACTACCAAAAGTCACATAAAAACAATTAAGAAATAGACAATCTGCATAGGCCTATATTTATTAAAGAAATTGAATCAATAACAGACTCAGATACTTAATTTGTGAATCTACCAAACACGTAAGATAGAAATTATACCAGTTCTCTAAAATTTCTTCCAGAAGATAGAAGCAGAAAGAATACTTCCTAACTCATTGTTTGAGGAAGGCATTACCTCAATACCAAAAATAGATGAAGATATTACAAGAAAACTACAGTCCAATACCTCTCATAGACACAAGTGCAAAAATCCTCAACAAAATATTTAGAAATTGAATCTAATGTATCAAAAGAATATTAACCATGACCAGGTTAGGTCTATTCTGGGTATGCAAGGCTGGCTCAACTTTCAAAAATGATCAATCAACATAATTCATCACATCAACAGACTAAAAAAATCACTTGATCAAATCAAGGGATGCAGAAAAGCATCCGACAAAATCCAACATCCATTCCTCATAAAAACTTTCAATAAACTAGGAATAAAGGGGAGTTTTGTCAACTTGAGAAAGAAAATCTACACAAACTTACAGCTAAAATCCTACTACTAACTGATGAGAAACTCAAAGCCTTCCCACTAAGATTAGGTGAAAGTAAGGAATGTTCTCTATCATCAATCCTTGAAACTGTATTTCAAGTTCTAGCCAATGTAATAAGAAAAGGAAATAGAAGGTAAACAGATTGCGAAGGAAGACATGATTGTCTATGTAAAATATGTGAAACAACTGACAAAAAATCGCCTAGGACAAACAAGTAATCATAGCAAGGTTTCAGGACACTGATTAGTATACAAATGTCAACTGCATTAAAAAAAAAACAATAGATAAGTGAAATTTGAAATTAAAAGTGCAATACCATTTACATTTGCACCCTACAAAGTGAAATACTTAGTTATCTAAGTCTAACAAAGGAAAATTGCAGAACTCTGATGAATGAAATCAAATAAATAAATAAATGGAGAGGTATTCCATATTCAGGAACGGGAAGACTCAATATTATCCAGATGTCAATTCTTCCCAACTTGATCTATACATTCAATTACAGTCCCAATTAAAATCCCAGGAAGTTATTTTGTGGATATATACAAAGTTACTCACAAGTTTATATGGAAAGACAAAAGAGACCAACACAATGATGAAGCAGAAGAACAAAACTGGAGGACTGAGAGACCCAACTTCAAGACTTATCATATACCTAAAATAATCAAGGCAGTGTGGCATTGGTAAAAGAACAGACACCCAGATGAGTGGAACAGAATAGAGAGCTTAGAAATAGATCCACATGACTATAGTTAACTGATCTTTGACAAAGGAGTAAAGGTAATGAAATGGAGAAAAGATAGTCTTTTCAATTAATGGTACTGGAATAACTGGATATTCACATGTAGAAAAAAGTTAATTTGGACACAGACCTTTCATCCTTCACAAAAATTAACTCATGAATCACAGACCTAAATGTAAAAGGCAAAGCTATAAAACTCCTAAAAGATAACATACAGAAAACCTTAGTGATCTTGGGTAAGTTAATACCTTTTTAGACACAACACCAAAGGCATTATCCATGGAGAATGAATTAACATAAAGAATTAGTAAGCTGAACTTGATTAAATTAAAAACTTTTGTTCTGGGAAAGACAATGCCAAAGAATGATAGAGAAAATAATTGTAAAAGATACATCTGATAAAGGCCTGCTACCCAAAATATACGAAGAGATCTTAAAACTTAACAATAAGAAAATAAACACAAATAAAAAAATAGGTCAAAGATCTGAACAGACATATGTAGATGGCAAATAAGCATATTAAAAGTGCTCAACATCATATATTATTAGGGAATTGTAAGTTAAAACAAGAAATAACTCTTCATACCTAATAGAATGGCTAGAATCAAAAAAATTTAAAATACAATATGCTAGTGAAGATGTGCAGCAAAAGGAACTCTCATTCCTTGATGATGGGGATACAAAATGGTTCAGCCACCTCAGGAGACAGTTGGCAGTTTTTTACAAACTTTTTACAATTTTACTGTACAATCCAGTAATCATGTTCCTTGGTATTTACTCAAATTAGCTGAAAAACTCATGTACACACAAAAACTTTCCCACAGATGTGGCAACCAAGATGTCTTTCAAGTAGATGAATGGATAAATAAACTGTGCAGAACTGCATGGAAGTCAATCTCAGGATCCTATAAACTGCATAAGTCCAACTGTGTGATGTTCTGGAAGAGACAAAACTAAGGGGAAAGTAAAGGAAATAGTGGTTTCCAGGGGTTATGGGGAAGGAGGCACAAATATGGCATAGAGAATTTGGGGGGGTAATAAAACAACTCTGATGTTATAATGGAGGATACATGTATTATACATTTTCATACCCAATAGAATATAAAATATCAAAATGAACCCAAGTGTAAAGTATAGATTTTGAGTGATGGTAAAGAGTCAATATAAGTTTATTATAACAAACATATCACTCTGGTGTGATAATAGAAGGGGAGGCTATGCATATATGAGAGTGGGTGGTATGTGGGAACTCTGTATCTTCAGTTCAATTCTCTGTGAACCCAAAGATGCTCTAATACCTAAAGTCTGCTTTATTTTTTTAAATGTTACAACATTGATAAATCTTGTAAACTTCATTCAAAGTAAAAGAAGTCCTTTACAAAAGACTACATGGTATACGATTCCATTTATATGTAATGCTGAGAGTAGATTAAAGATTACCTAGAGGTGAGGGAGTGGGTGGTGTGAGAGACAAGTAGTGACTGCTAAAATTGTGTTTGTTTTGGGGTAAGGAAAGTATTCTTGGATTGTGAAATGCTTGCAAAATACTGTGAATTATGCAAAAACCTTTGAAACACACATGTTAAATGAATGAATTTTATGTAATGGTGCAATCTCAATAAAGATGCTTAAAAAGGAATATAATCACATTCACAGTATAGTACTATACATTTTCAGTTGACAGTAAGGGCATTTTCAGGTCAAATTACCACATCTTTCATCCTTTAAGTCACAGGCACCCTGGTAAGAAAGGAAATTTCAGTATTTCAAATAAATGATAGTGACCACATTGGAAGAGTATTTATATTCAAAACTAGGAAATTTATCATCAAAGATCAAATTCTGACTTTTGAAGTGCTACTATGAAATTAAAATGACAATTTCTGTTTCTGCTCAGGATTATTCAAACATCATGCTTACAAAAGACACATATTTTTACAAAACTTATCAGAGGTCACGGTTATAAGACATTTCCGTAGCAAGGACCCATATGATTGTCTCAAATTACTTTTCATACCTCATGTGCTTTTACATGAAATTCAACCATCATTTCATTTCAGAAACAATAACAAATGTCAACTTTAATTTTAACTCCTGGAATATTATCATGATGTAAAAGTATACAGCCACAATTTTTATTTGTGAAAATTGCTATTTTATCTTTCAATCCAAATTTTTAGTAAAATGCACAGGTATTAAGTGTACAATGTAATGAGTTTTGAGAAATGTATATGTACACCCATGTAATGAACAACCCAGTCATATATAAAATATTTCTATCACCCTAGGAAGTTTCTTCATTCTAATCCCTCACCTGGCCCACCATGTTCTGATTTCTATCACCATAGATTAGTTTTGCCTGTTCTTGAATTTCTTATGGTTAAATTAGTAATATGTAATCATTTGTGTCTGGACTCTTTAGGTCAGCATAATGTTTATGAGTTTCTTAGTTGGCTTAGGCTGCCATACAAAATATCTTAGACTGGGTGTCTTAAACAACAGATATTTATTTTCTCATGATCATGGAGTCTGGGAAGTCCAAGATCAACATGGCAATAACTGGTGAGTGCTTTCTCCTTGGGCTGCAGATGGCCACCTTCTCATTGTGTCCTACATGTCAGTTATTCCATCATAACTTGAAGCAGAAGCCCTTGATGTTAAATTTTAAATTTTGTTTATTATGTGAAAACTGCATATATATGGCAAGTAAATATACATATGTTAATTTAAACATGCATTTTAATGTGTGTCTGTTGCATAGTTAGTGTTTAATTCAAAAGCTTAGGAATCTGATTCTTGAGTTCATCAACTATATAATCTAGGTAAATTTTGCTTTGCAAGGATTTGTGTCCTTTTCTATAGTGTGAGGATAATAATACAGCCTACCCCATGGTGTGTTGTAATTACTAAGTAATGTAGAGAAAGCACCTAGCAGGGGTGCCTGGGTGGCTCAGTGCGTTAAAGCCTTCAGCTCAGGTCATGATCTCAGGGTCCTGGGATCAAGCCCCACATCAGGCTCTCTGCTTGGCAGAAAGCCTGCTTCCCCCCTCTCTCTCTCTGCCTGCCTCTCTGCCTACTTGTGATCTCTGTCTGTCAAATAAATAAATAAAGTCTTTAAAGAAAAAAAAAGAAAGCACTTAGCACAGTTTATTGCATATTACAAATGTACACGATAATAATATTCTTCATACATCATATATAAAAATATCTAAAATATTACCAAAACATTTTAACAGTAATTATTTCTGTGTAACATCTAACATTTATCTACTTTGACCTCTATAATTTCACACTCTTTACACTGAATATATATCTTTTAATAATAAAAAAGAAATATTATTTTAAAGGACAGTTGACTTCTAGAATATTTGATATTAAAATTCCCTAAATTAGCTTATATTGTCAAAAATTGCCAGTATTTTTCTAGAGAAAATTATTCTTTGTTCAAGTTTCCTTTTTTTTTTTTTTTTGCCTATTAGGAAGGTAATAAACAATGAAATAAGTTGATAGTATGCACATTTGAACATTCAGTGGAAGAGGGAACCAAGAATGCCAAAATCCTGAAGTCATTATAAGACCAGTAATGAACACATATGACTGTTCTTGCTTTTTCCCCCCTTGAACCAAGAATTACTTAAATACCTGATTTCTAGAGAAAGCAATGATACAATTTAGAAATTATACCATTTAGAAAATAAACTTATAAATGTGAAATGCATTTCTCTTTATGGCTGGAAATTGTATTTTACACAAAGATAACATTTCTAAAGGAACAACCATGTTTGTTTATTAGTGGAATAGCGAGGAAATAATCTGAACTTTATCACAAAAAAATGTTGCTTTTTTTAATCTTAAATGTATGTTTTAGAAATGTCTTTCTTCCAGTTAAAAACTTTTATATTGGAGAATAACTTCTCTTACATTCTTTTTTTCGAGAGAGAAAAGAGTGTGAGTGGTGGGGGAAGCAGCGAAGGGTGAGGGAGAGAGAGAATCTGAAGGAAGCTCCATGCGAGCATCGGCAGAGATGGGGCTTGGATCTCATTATCCCTGAGATAATGCTTAAACCAAAATCAAGAGTCAGATGCTTAACCAACCGAGCCATCCAAGAACCCCACTTTTCTCACACTGTTAATTTTCTTTATCAAAGTAGAGCGGCTAGGAGTTTGTTTGGCCCTTGGTCCTTTTGTGTTTAGATTATATATGAGCAGAGACACATTTCTTATCTTAAACTACTACTTTCAGTAAAAGATGTCCTTAACTCAGCCACCCAGATGTTAGGAATCAGATAGTATCAAAATCATAACAATGTTATTTGAGAAAGTTTTAGATTATGAACAACTGAAGTCCACAAAAAAAAGATAAGAGCACCAGATTGTAGCCCGAAAAAAAAAAATCCCTCTTCCTCTCCTGATATTTTTGCTTATATTATCGAATGTGGATTTTCTGTATCATGAGAAGGTAAAAGATAGCATTATTGAAAAAAAAGAGAGAAGAATGCATTTTAATATGAAAATGCATATAGCCTGCACAAGCTTTGGAAAATGATTACTTCTTTGAGCCAGTTTTGGAATGCAACAAATCTTATTCCCAAGGTAAGTTGGGGTGCATGGGCCAAAAAGTCTCCATGTTTCTACAAACCGGATATCACCTTTCTTAGACTAGTTAAGGCCTATGAATGTCAATGACTGTAAATCAGGGAGGCAGTAATCTGGTAACAAAAACAAAAACATATAAGAGAAAATCAAATATAAATTCCTAGGTTTTGATACTATTTTTAAAAAGTTTTAGTATTAAAATTGCTGAAAATAATTTCAGTCAAATTATTAGGAAAAAAATTGAATATTATAATATTCTCTTCTAATGGGGATATTATCTTTCAATGGAAGAAAAGGCCAAGATTCTTTCTGACACACAGGAAAATATAGGCTCATGTGGCATTCTCTTATGAGAAAGTTGCCTGTGATTTTTTTTTTAGGGTAAGGGAAAGAATTAGAAGTAGGACTTAAATATCAAGTGGAGAGTACCTGTTGAGATAATTTCTAAATATGTGGAACATATCTATATGAGACATTTATGATAAAAGACTAAACTTAAACCCCCAAGGCCAAAGTCCTAGGATCTTCTTTCTCACATGTATTAAACCATATGTACTAGAGGGAGATAGGAAAGGAATTGGTATATAAATAATATGAAGTACAGTAACAAATCCTTTTCCTAGCTCTAATCCTTTATCAGATGCACTGAATACCTCATATGAATTATTTATTAATCTTCACAAAACCCTATAAGTATTGCTAAAGTTCCTATTTTTCTGATGATGTATCTATCTGATATTAGAAAGAAAAAAGTTAGCATTCTCAAAACACAGAATTAGTAAGAGGCAATGGTGAAACTTGGAACTAAGTTTGCCTGAATACAAAGCTCATACAAAGCTCATGTATGCTGTTATTTCTAATATCATGCTATACTATCTTTCACAAAATTAATCTCATTAGATTAATGTTTGTTTTACCAAATTTATAATACTCTTCATTAAACTCCTGGAATAGATATTACTCAAACAAATGTTGGTAATTAAAAAAGCAAATATGACAGCGTTTAAAAGATGAAAAGCAGCTGACTTACTAAGCTGCTTTCTGACAATTCCTGAAAAACTAAATTTTAAAGAAACTAAAATTTTACATGAAATTTTACATTTATACTCTGTAAATTCATTCTATATTAATATTAGGCATTGAATCTCTTTTGTAGAAAGAAACTAAAATGTTGAAAAGTAAAATAAAATCACTAAATTTAATTTACCTTCATTAGAACAGTGTCATATTTTTTTCCCATTGTGTTCCTTAGTACCCTTCTATTTAAAAGTTTTAGAGCAACTTAAAAAAAGATTTTCATGATTATTAAGAGTATTTTCTGAAATTACACATTATAAGACTATTAAAAAAAGAAAATCACAATACTTTCATTCCAAAAGAAATTCCTATATAGAACCATTTAAATATTTCAGATTTTGAAAAATGTATCTTTAAAATACATTTTAAAAAGTGATTTTTTAGATATTTGCCTCATCATCAACTCTGAGAAAGCCAAAAAACCATTTTTTAAGTAATATTTTACACTAAAATGTGTAAGACAAATACTTGTGCTTTTCAAAAAGGTATTTTAAAATACCTTTAAAAATCTTTAACGAAACTTTACAAAAACTGTTGCTTTCAGATATTGAAAATAATTGACAAGTTCTATAACCCCTCTATTAATGCATATTCAATATTATAACCTCAATAATTTTAGTTTTCTATTTAGAGATGATTAAATATCAGTAATACTGTAACATGTAGAAATCTAAACAGATTACTGCTGTTACACAAGAAGTTTTAAACATTCAGAAGAACAGTTTTAATACCTTTTTAATGCCTATCTTTTTAATGTCAATGCTAAGTTAATAACACTCTGTTGCATATTTTCAAACAAGCAAAAAATACAATAAAATAGTGATTTGGCACTACTTTCAAATGGCTCTTACATAGAGTACAAAATTAATTTAAATTCAAACTGTGAAAATCAATACCACAGCTAAACAAATCATCTTGAAGTATAACATCACCATTTTATTATGTACTTGAAATGTGAAAGTTTATTTCAAAAGCAACAAAACCTAATAATATTTAACACTGATTTTCAAATTGTTTGTGATTTGATTATACAATGAATTAATGTAAACCCAGAAAAGTATGCTGTATCAATATTTTCATACTTGTTAATATAACTGAAGAGTCTTTAAAGCTTGTAGATTTTTCAACACTTTTATGGTTTTATCTACACAAAAGCATGTAAATATCTGGTACAAATTTCTAGTTCTTACATATCTTGTCTTTTTCTCTCCCTCTATTCAGCTCCCAGCTCACTTATGCTAGTGGATACTCTTGTGCATGCACAAAACATTTTTTTTTCTTTTCCTCCTAGAAATTACACACTTATATGGAAGAAAATTAAAGACAGTGGAGTAATTTGCTCTGTATCTTTAACCAAACCATATCAATGTTTGCCCTTTCTTAAATATCCATGTTAAAAATTAAAAAAGTAATGCATTATATTGATATGTTAATTATTTTGGTTTGCAAATACATTTGTAGCTTTACCTCCTTTCTATTCAAGACTTTGATTGTATTATCTTGTGGGAAACATCAATTTTTACTGTTAGCTGGTATTTCCAAAGCTACACGAAGCTATTTTTTCCCTGGTTATAGCCAGACAAAATGTATATGGGGTTGGAGGATATAAATTTACTTGCAAGGAAAGTTCCATCTATAAATTCTAGGTTTTTTTCCCAAATATTCCTATTATGACAAAAAGAAAATAATTATTATTTATAATATAAATAGGACAGAGAACACCCCATTTTTATTCCTCAACATCCCTATGTGATAGGAAGATTGAAATTTTTACCAGCATTTTATAATTAGGTACTTGTAGCTCAGATGACAAAACTAGCAGAAGGTAGCATGAGGGCTGGAGCTGGTCTTAAGAGTTTTTTAGTTCAGTGCTCTAGACATAGACCAATAATCATATCACAATGTGGCTCACACCTTTGCAAGATACTCAATGAAAAGCTATGACCTAAATATGGAAAAGCATATTAACTTATATTACTGTTATATGTCAAACAATCTGTAACTTATTTCAAAGAGAGAAATATGTATTAAACAAATTACAAATATACTAAAACAGCTATCTGTGAAATAAAGGAATTTTCATAGAGGTCTACAGTGGAGAAGAAGGACAATCGTCAATAATATATCTATGGGTTTAGATCTTATTTTCAAACTCTTAACTTTATTCTGTTATGTTGATCTACTTTTACCACTAGAAAAAATTTAAAAAAAATATTTCTTATTAAATGCTATAAAAGTTTATCAGGTAGGATGACATATGTTTTTGGTGACATGCGAGTTTATATTACTTAAAAGCCAATCTCTACATGTAAATGCCAGTTATCATTTGGGAATGTTCCAATACTTTGTTGAAAAGAAACACAAATGAGGAATGAAGAGAATGAATAACAAATGCAATTCCAAACACAAAATGAGTACTTCTAGAAGACTGTGAAGGGGTCTATCAGTCATATCTAACAAAAGCAAAGTCAGAATCCCAGATAAAGTTTAGAATAGTAATATGATAAAATAGAATCTCAATGAAACCATGTCCACAGGTCTATGCTAGAATCATTTCATAACTTAAGTAATTTTTGTACTCTAGCAGTTCATCTTTCAAGTGGTCCTATAAAATATAATATTGGGAGGGAAGACAGAAATAATTAGTAATACAAATTACAGTAACCAAAGCTTCTTAGCAAGACTTGTCCGTGTCTTACAGGAAATATTTCAAAAGAGCTTGGTTAACTCAGAAACCTGTATTCCAGGCTCTTTTTATTATAAAAATCACACTTCCTACAATTTTATTCTCCTTGCTTCACGATATATTAGATCAAACAACAAAAAAATGTTTCTCATTGTATGCTGTACAGATCACCTGCAACAGAATTTCTTAAAGAACAGGAGGAAGGGCATTCCTGTTGGAAAATGGTGATTCATGGGATGTATTCAAATCTAATAAACCAAAAATTAGGGATAGAGGGGACTGGAATTTTTATTTAAAATAAGTTTCTTAAGCAAATGAAATTTTTAGAATCATCCCTGAATAGTTAATATTTCATGAAACATGTTCTTAATTGTGCAAATTTGAACTCCCAGGAAGGTGCAGAGTCACTTTGTAAGTAGAGAAACTGATACACCTATGAATGAATTAATAAATGGACTAACTGGGAATTGAAGCGAAAATCTATAAATTGCTGGTTCTATACAGATGCCAATGTTCACTAGATGCAACATTCTCTCAAAGCCCAAACAGATCAAGTAATTAGAAAAATAAAAGATGTAATATTCTAGTGCTGTATATTAATATGAATTAGTACAGCTCACAAAGCAGGTGCATGATATGTGTTAAATGAAAAAATGTGTCTGGGTGGATTTTCTCAAATGTTGTCACTGTAGTCCAGAGAGACAAACACAGTGCTATTCAACTCCACTTAGAAGACACTTCAGCCTGAACTTACTTGGCCTTTGTGCAGACATTGATGGCTCTATAGCAAGCTGAAGTTAGAATTCAAAAATATAGGACCATATCCAATAGCAGGACCATTTCACAGAACTTCTATTACAAATATCACACAGCTCAACAACAGTTAATACTTATTACTTAGCATGTGAAAGATATTTTCATACATCTGTGTGAAGTCCTAGTTTTTCAAGTATATTAATTCATTTAGTGAACATTTAAAAATATATGTGCAGATTTTTTATAATATTTGGGTAACTGTGGTCATCAACTGCCAGTTTAATTACTGGGATTTCTGAAAGTATCTTGTATTTTAAAAAAAGAGCTACTTAGCTTGAGGTGATCTGGGTGTTATTTTATTCGGTATGTTCTAGATTTCACTGACTTCCATGGTCCTTAAATTCGCTATGCCTTAACACCCCACAAATTTGGAATATTTTAACCTCTAATATGTACTCATTGTACAAATTACTCATATGTACTCATTAATATGTACTTAATATGTATCATATTAAGTTATTTTTGTACTATGCTGAATGAATTTCTAAGCAGTATTTAAAGCAACATTACAGATAATATTAAAGGATCCATAAATTTAATTTTGGGAAGTCCTTGACTTTTTAAAAGAAGCTTTTCTACAAAGAATCTTTATTTTAAAGTGGTAATTTTTCTATTGTCCTGGTATTTCCAATGATCAATACTCAAAGAAAACAAAATTTACATGTTCTTTAGACTGGTTCACATACTTAATATCACTAGAATATAAGTATATAGATAGGTAGGTAGGTAGGTAGTTTTTTTTTTAACATTTAGGGTCCTCTTCCCTCTTTTTCTAACATCATTGAATGATAGTATCTATTTTTCACTAATTGAAATACATGTTTTTATTCTGTAAATATGGGTTCTTTCTGTTTTAAGAAGCCTTCAGCTGGGGGAAAAAAAGAAAAGAAAAGGAAGTGAACATTTAATTTATAAAGACTGGTCACAATGCAAAAGAATTTGCCATAAGACTGCCTTAATGCAATGAGTTTCTCTTGAAACTTGTTTATGTTATATATAATCTGGTAATATATTGGGGTTTTAGAAATTTAGAAATCACTGTTCTGCAAAGAATAGCAGTATAACTATTCATAATTACTATATTTAAAACAAATAAAATAAATTTGCAATTACCTTGTCTGCTTTTGGTAATACAATGTTAGTTTTAATTTTTATATGATTATTTAATTTTATTTATACAATTATACTTTCCAAGACCAGAAAATATAAATCATGACTAATGTTGTTTTCTTTTTTAAGCATCTCTGGAATGTGATTTTTAGATATTTGCCTCATCATCAAGCCAAAAAACATTTTTTAAGTAATATCTTACACTAAAATGTGTAAGACAAATACTTGTGCTTTTCAAAAAATTCTGATATTTTCAAGGGAGTATAAGTTATATAGAAAATAATAAAACACATAATTGCAATTAGTATTTCACCAAAAAATAAAATAAAAATGCATGTAATGAAAATGAGCTTACATTTACAAGCTCAAATATCTATTAAATTAGTGAAGTTCCTCAAATTTTCTATGAAAGTTAAGGAAGTAAAAGATATGGATAAGCTTTTTATAAATCCCTTGCTGTACCACTGTAATTTGTCTTTCTACTTTTTTTTTTTTTTTAAGATTCTATTTATTTATCAGAGTGAGCACAGGCAGACAGAGTGGCAGGCAGAGGCAGATGGAGAAGCAGGCTCCCGCTGAGCATGGAGCCCATTGTGGGACTCGATCCAAGGACGCTGGGATCATGACCTGAGCCAAAGGCAGCGGCTTAACCAACTGAGCCATCCAGGCGTCCCTGTCTTTCTACTTTTGAAAAATTATTGATATTAATAACTTTTAAAAATACACAAATTTAATCACTGTGATCATTGTATTTCTAGAATAGTTACTAAAATATTAGAGAGTATCTTATGTTTGAAGATAAAAACTAATTACTTTGAGGTGAGCTGGCAGATACTATATTCATGTCTTCTGTAATTAGAGCACCAATTTCAGTGGTGCTTAAAATTGTTATATCTTAAAATTCCAGAAATTTGGATATTTTGTTCTCTGTTATATATTAATTCCACATTTTTGTGCTCAGAATTTAAAAGTTATATTTAAAGCAATCTTACAGTAAATATTTAATCTACTTTAAAAATTATAGATGCTGTATGTTCTATATTTTCACATGCCCAATGCACTTGAAATAGAAATCCAAAACCATACAATTAAACAACTCTGAAGAATTAAATCTTAACCAGTATGTATTATTAATGCTAGATCCTTTAATAAAAAAAATAAGGTAAGAAGTTTTACTTACTTCTACTTATTCAACTAAAAGACTTATTTTCCTCCTTCAACCAATTTACTGAAGAACAATCCTTTGTTACATTAACATTAATAATTATACTTCTCATTTATTTATCACTTCACAAAGAATACAGACTACCATTGGACATAATAAATTTTTCAGCCAGTTATACCTGATATAGACACTGAAAACACATATAAGTTATAGCAAACTTATTCTATACAACGTTGCAGATTTGCAAAAGATGTCTCTCATCTTTTACAATGGTTCTACGTACTAAAATTTGACTTCAAATAAATTTTCAGGAACTTAGGATTTATATTTTCCTCAAATATGTACAATCATGTATGTTTCTCTGGGACCAGGCTTCAAAAAACATGGACTTAAAATTCTTTAATAATAAACAATATGATTGAAATCTAATATTGAAAGAGCTGGAAAAGTAGACATTAGTTTCTAAATTGATTTGGCAATATAACATCAGTTGATTAGTTAGGGATTGAAATCTACTAAAATATTAATAGAGACATAGATGGCTACTAATGATGTCAGGTCTTAAAATTGAATAACTTAATAATCATTTTATTTTATATCCATACTCATCCATATTAATCATTCATTCATTACTATATCCTGACTAAAAAAGTTTTAACTTCTATATTAACTGAAATTTTTCACATAAATCTGTTTGATTTCATGTAAGAGATTAATCATCATCTTAGCTAAAAGCATATGTAAAATTTTAAATCATGAATTTATATATACTACTTTTGAAGAAAACTGAGCCTATATTTTAAATATTTATTTTCTAAATAATTGAATGGATAGGAATACTTGGGTCTTAAAGACATATATTTCACATCCAAATACCATTTTACATAATTAGTGAACTTCTAGGCAAAACAGTTTTTTGGGTACAATTTTCTTCTATATGACCTTTGTTCACTGAGACAACTAGGCAACAGGTTGCATATGGCATTATTTTAGAGGATAGCCCAGTGGACTTGGAACATTCCATGTCATGGCAGAGCAATCTCATGATCTAGGGACCAGCATTAGTATACTACTGCTGCCTATGCTGAGATAATGTGGAGTTACATGGAGAAAGTCCAAATTTTCGAATATTTCTCATTCTTAAATTTGCTCAGACCACAGATTAAAATGTCTAAATGAAAAAAAAAAATCCAAAAAACAAACAAACAAAAAAACCTGAGGACCAGCTATTAACTGTCCAAATTAAATAGTCTCCAAAACCTGTCTGGTCTTCAACTTGGGAGACTAGAAACTTTGGAGGAGCTGAGATCTGGAGGGTACCAGCACTGAGTGACACTTGGGTTTCTGTAAAGGACTCCTCAGTATCACTGAAGTTTATGATTTCCCGCACTCTGTCGAGATACTCCTGAGGCTATCAGGAAATCCAAAGTGATTTGGAGCATGCCTGGATTTCTTCAAAGATTATCTTTGCAAGTTAAGTATAATTACCTTCCTGGGGATATCAACTGACCAAGAGCTGTCATGTAAAGGAAGGGAGAGAGAGAACACTATCGGCACAACCCAGTGTCGATGTACCAAAAAGCCAACATTGATGTTATATGGACAACCTCTTGGCCCTTCCATTGACAGTCACAGTTTAAGTCTTACCCCCTTTACTGTTACTGACCAAAGCAAAGGAACAATTTACAGGCACAGTTACAGAGCACAATAGCAAAAGAGTCCATTCTTAAAAAGTGCAAACCTACAAGGGTAATGACCACACTCTGCCTGCTGAAACTCCATCTACTTGTCCTCCACCACTGCAATTGGTTTCTCTATGAAACATTCCCTGGTCCCCATCCCCTACCTCCACATTAGGTGTTATCCCTACATTAAACTGTGTGCTTAATCAAATTAGCACCTGTAGCAAAAACTACTATGTATTTACATTTTTATTTCAAACACTAGAAATGTAAAGTTCCTGTAAACAGGATCTACGATTATTTTATTTTTTATGTCCCTAGGATTGAGCTCAGTGTTTAGCACAAGGTAAGTGCTTAGTAAACATTGGCTGAGTTGAAGCTGAATGAGGATACCACAACATCAGGCACATCTCCCACATTAATGATTTGGAGGTGAAGAGATGAGATTCCTTAAAACAAAACAAAACAAAACAAAAAACAAAACAAAAAACACCCAGACTTCGTTGTTCTTTACAAAAAAAAAAAAAAAAAAAAAAGATGAACCTCAGGAAGTGAAATGCCGTTGACAGTCTCCTCAATGCTGGAATGAATGCAGTATTAAAACATCAGGAAACATCAGTGACCTTGCCATCACTGAGTAAATAACATCTTTGTAGGTCTATGCAAGGAGACCTATACCATTTTTTATCATGATAATATTTTACTTCCATAAACACTTATAACCCAGGAAGCTGGTTTAGGAAAAAAAAGTTTAAATGTCTATATATTTCTGGGCCTCCTTATTCTATGTTAAACTTATTTGCAGCTCTCAAATGATTACATTATTTATTTTCTGGGACTCCTTATTCTATGTTAAACTTATTTGCAGCTTTCATATGATTACATTATTTATTCCCTTTAGTACATGATTACAAAGTATTTAGAAATTGTTTTAATGACTTAGAATAAAAGGAAAGTTGAATTTTAAAAAAGTACTACCCAAAGATTTATGGTTAAATTAAAAAAACATATTTACTTCACTTAAGATATAAAGGGTTCCCTACATATACAACACTAATAAGGTTTTTCATGAAAGTAACAAGCCTATGAAAACACTGAAATCTTGCAAACTCTCCTCTAACTTATGGAAGACATAAAACACTAATTTACTAACTGCTGCTCTAAATTTTACTGTACTTTTCTAAAACATCCTTGAAACAATAGGGGAACATCTTGGGGTGAGGGCTGGAATACGTATTTTGGTTATATTTTATAGACAAAAGATGTGATCAAGACAATCATAATCAGAGAATAAAGCAGACAGACTTGAATTTTTATCACAATTGCACATGGAATAAAGGCTGAGTAAGGAGTCAGAAGGTAAAGTGCTGCATATACAAAGCACAAAATACAGTCTAATAAATACTTCACATGCTTAGGTGATTTCAACTTAGTTCTTACATGCAACTTTGTGAAAGGCTAATGTATAAAGTATATGATAAATGATTTCTTTCCCCTAAGACAAAACTACTCAAAAACTTTAAAATCTCTTAATCACTACACATTTTTACAATGCCAGAGAAGAAGAAAAAGAGAAATTATTAATTTTTAAAATTACCCAGCAATTCCATTGCATCATCTTCATTATCAATATCTTCTTCTGTTACAGATGGGGTAGGGCTGTGGAGAGACTCAAAAGAATCTTGAGAGAGCATTGCTGCCAGAAGTTTCTTATGTTGCTGTTGCTGCTGTTTTAATCCTTTAGTCTTGGGCTCCACCTTTAAGCTGAAGAAATATTTAAATGTTAGTTTTCAATGATGACAACTCTATTAATTAGCTCTGATAAATAAAATA
Source organism: Enhydra lutris kenyoni (assembly GCF_002288905.1). Classification (NCBI taxonomy): domain Eukaryota; kingdom Metazoa; phylum Chordata; class Mammalia; order Carnivora; family Mustelidae; genus Enhydra; species Enhydra lutris. The sequence goes on from NW_019154133.1 coordinate 14,170,042, forward strand.
ATCTACAACCAAATTTTCATTTGATTAATTTCACTATGTGAAATTATAGTCATATTAGTAATATCTTCCCTAAGGATAAGGGAAATACAGACGGTCTTCTTTCCTAGACATCCTTTGGTACCTCATTAACTATCTCACAAGTGAATATAGGTAAGAAATATGGCAAACTGAAACTCTGCCCCACTTAAGGGAGGAGGTGCTAATCAGCTCCTACCAATTGTCACCAAGTCATAATGAAAGCCCACTGTTAAAGAATTTTTCTGATTTTTTTAAAGAGGAGGCAGAAAATCCAGATTTTTATATGAAATCCTTGACATACAAACAAATGTAATGGGATAACTATTTTAACATACTATGACAAGATTATGTTTTCAAAAGTTTATTTATTTGAGAGAAAGAGAGTGAGACAGAACACAAGCAGGGTGGAGGGGCAGAGGGAGAAGGAGAAGTAGACTTCCTGCTTAGCAGGGAGCCAAATGTCGGGGTTTATCCCAGGACACCAAGATCATGACTTGAGTCAGAGGCAGACACTTAACCAACTGAGCCACCTAGGCACCACAGACAAGATTATTTTAAATGAAAACTTTAATTTCTTTTTTTTTTTAAGATTTATTTATTTATTTGAGAGAGAGAGAGAGAGCACGAGTAGGGGGAGAGGCAGAGAGAGAATCCTCAAGCACATTCCCCGCTGAGCACAGAGCATGACACGGGGCTCCGTCCAGGACTCAAAGATCATGACCTGAGCTGAAATCAAGAGCCTGCCATTTAACAACTGAGCCACCCACACAACAAAAAATTTTAATTTCTATGATTAAAGTAAATTTCCTCATTGTCCTATCATGCTGCCTAGATCTTGGGGTAGGATGAGGTAAAAGAAAGGATGGATCCAGAACTGGCAATTAAACGTTTTTCAGTTTCTTCCAGTCTAGAGAGTCCTTGCAAATTTGGAAGAGTTTCTTTGTGATAAAGCTGGGATCCTTTGGGTAAATGTTGCCTTTCATGGTTCCTTCTCCTCCAACTTCTCAAGACAGTGTTTGACCAGACAACTTACAAGTCCAAATAACAAACACATAGAGTTTCAAAAACTGTCTCTAAGTTCTTCTCTTCTCTGTAATTCAATTTCTTTTCCTGTTATTGTCCAAAGAAAGGAAATGCCAAATGTCACCCCCTAAAAGAAAAACACATGATATGTAGAGGAAGTCTTCCCCAAGCAGGATGGAAAGATAACACTTTCTAAAGGTAAAGACCCATAAGGCAAATAGGTTAAATGCATTGTCCCCACTACCTCCAGGCCAAAATGCTGAGGAAGCTTGACAAAAAACAAAAATAAAGAACTAACCAGGTAATTTCAGGGCACAGATCAGAACATTTCAAGCTGTCTTAATAGAAGTACCAGGTTCAACACTGTCGAAGTAGAGAATGGAAAGAGCAAAATGACATTGCATGTCACCAGTGGGCAAAGATCAATCAGCCCCACCTCCCTGGTTCACCTCCAAATTAGGGTGACTATGTTAGAGAAGGTCAGGGGAAATAGGGATGGAGAAAAAGCTTTTATTTTTCCACACTAATGCTGGTCAATAAATGTAGAAGAAATGACAGATTCAGAAAACCACCATTTTGCAACCACCAACACAGTTTAACTCTTCAGGCTAGAATCATCAATGGATACTAACGTTTGTTGCTGAAAGATTGTTGGGGGAGGTTGACTGTCAAAATCTTAAGATGTTTTCAACAGTTCACTAACGTTTTTAATTTATTTTTTTTGCTTTGAAGTAATTACAGATTTATATGTAGTTCTAAGAAATGATAAAGAAAGATCCTATGCACTCTTTCTTTACACTGTTTCCATCAATAACATTATCTTATAAAACTAGAGTACAATATTATAACCAGGATCCTGACAATGGTATGATTTTCCAATCTCATTCAGATTTCCCATTTTAACTGTACTCATTTGTATATGTATGCCTGTGTGTATTTAGTTCTAGATAACTTTTGTACTTGTTTAGGTTTGTGTATCATATACCGACCATCAGAATCAAGATACAGACCATTTCAAACACCACAAGACTCTTCTAACCACTCCTGCTTTCCTCTATATGCCTTCTTCCCTGTCTCTAATCCTTGGCAACCACTAGTCCATTCTCCATTCTTTTAATTTTATCATTTCAAGAATAATGTAGGAGCACCTTGGTAACTCAGTCATTAAGCATCTGCCTTCAGCTCAGGTCATGGTCCCAGGATCATGAGATCGAGCCCCACATCAGGCTCCCTGCTCAGTGGGAAGCCTGCTACTCCCTCTCCCACTGCCTCTGCTTATGTTCTCTCTCTTGCTGTGTCTCTCTCCATCAAATAAATAAGTAAAATCTTAAAAATAAGAATATTATATAAATATAAATGGGATCATACAAGTTTAAGACTGGCTTTTTTCAGGCAATTTAAATCCTTGGAGATTCATTCATGCTGTTACATGTAACAATAGTCCATTCCTTTTCTTTCCTATGTAGTATCCCATGGCATGGATATACTTCAGTTTATCTAACCATTCAAATTTAAAGGACTCTTGGATTAAGGTTTTTGGCTATTATGATGGACTTGCTATGAACATTTATACACATGCTTTTGTGTGAACTAAGTTTTCATTTATTTGAGAAAAGTGCCCAAGAGTACAACTGTTGGGTCATATGGTATTTGCATGGCTAGTTTTATATAAAAATCCCAGACTGTGTTCCAGAGTGACTATGACAATTATAGTCCTCTAAGGGTCATCAGTTGAACATGAAGATTGAGGAGAAGTACTGGAGGTTTGTGGAGACAAGAAAAGGCATGCAATCATCATTAAGGAGCACGGACATGTGAAGAGACTAGGTGAATGCAGAGTGTCTTCAGGCAGGATCAATGACTTCTTGGTGGTCATGAATTCACAATGATACCAGTCAGTGTAGCCAAGTGTTCTCCACAGGAAGAAGTCTATGCCAGTTCAGCCACAGAACAGACAAAGAGTTAGATTTAAGTAAGGTAGTTTTACCACACAAGGAAAACAAAGGACAAAAGAGGTAAGGGAACCAGGATATATTCAATAAGTAGATCAAAATAATGAGCCAAAAATAAAAACTCCCACAACTCCCTTTTCCTGAGGGAAATTGGAAGGGGAGGTGAACCATGAGAGACTATGGACTCTGAAAAAGAACCTGAGGATTTTGAAGGGGCGGGGGGTCGGAGGTTGGGGGAACCAGGTGGTGGGTATTAGGGAGGGCACAGATTGCATGGAGCACTGGGGGGCGGTGTGCAAAAACAATGAATACTGTTACGCTGAAAAGAAATAAAAAATTTAAAAAGAAAAAATAAATAAAATAAAAGAACAAACTATTTGTGACAGCAAAAAAAATAAAAACTACATGAGTGGCAAGAAAAACTCGGTAGAACCAGTGTATTTGGGTCCTAGTTAAAGCTAGGTACCAGAGGGAATGAACTAGAAAGACAGAAGGTGTAGTCAAAGAGTGAAATACATAGAAATTGACACTAGAGTTTGCAGTTAATAATAATGAGGCCTAGATATAACAGAGGGAATAGGTGAAGTAGGGTGGAATTCAAGATCAGTAGTGAATAGTAGGCAAGGGAAGAAGATGCTAGGTGTGGGGAAGAATCATTAATGTGGTTATTAACTTCATCAAGATAGGAAGGGTACAGGGAAAAATGACAGTTGAGCCAGATGCTTGCATATTTAGGAAAAAGGGAATGACCTGGGAATTGACAAATTATTGCTACAAGAAGTGGTGGAAGACTGCTATGGATAAAACACGAAATTCACAACAAGATACTTTTTTAGGGGGAAAGGAGACAGTAAGGTCTACAAGCAGGAAAGGGGAGCAAGGATGACACCTTCCTCTATTCCAGCTCCATAACCTATAGATTGTAGAAGTGAAAACTACAACATTAGAGAGAAAATAGCACCCTGCCTCAGGGAAGCAAGGCTCTTACTGCAGACAAGTGGTGAGTGGGATGGGGAGAGGTTAGGTGCCTTATGAGAAAGAAAAGCAGTTAATACTTCAATGTAGTAATTATACAATCTAGGGCGTCATTTTACTTTGGTTCAAAAAGATAAATTCTAAACCAGATCAGATGGAAAAGGATGGTTTAATGTGGTCACTCCTCTCCCTCAGCTTATCTCTCCAGGTAGCACCTTCCTTCCCCTCCTGATGGCCTACATTCTGACCATTGCTTCTCTCCTCTTGACCCCACTCTTCCCTGGATATCTGGCCCTGCTGTATTTTGTTTCACATTCTTGTTTCTGAATATAGGTTGGTAAGTATTAGTTTTATCTGATCCCAGGTGCATTCTTTGGTGGAAAACTGGATTTCTCCTCTCTTAACCCATCTCCTATGCTTGTTTAGTTCACCACTGCAGCCTAGCAGGTAGAATCTGTGCCCTTCCTTTCAATTTTAGTTGGAAATTAAAGGACTCTCCTTGCAGTAAGGCCCAGGTTGTTGAAGGGAGAGTGTAAAGAGTTTCTTTGAATCTAGGATGTTCTTTTTCATACTTGTCTCACCTAGTATCTAGCACAAATTCACTTTTTCTTTCTGAACCCTATTTTTTAAACACACTAAATAAAGTAAGAATTAATTTAAGAATATGTATATGAGTCTTCAAACTTGACAGATATGAAAATTGAGGGAAAATATATTAGTAGTGAAAAAGAAAAAGGGAAACTATGTAGATTGGAATATTGAAGATAAGGAAGAAATGGTATATTATAGATGCATAACTCCTATTCAAAAGCCAACAATGAGCAAGATAATTTCATAAAGGTTGCAGTAAGTGTTTCCCTGAATTTCATTAAAATACATGGTTTGGTCTTGAAGATAGTGTTAGGCCATGAGTCCTAGACAGTAAGTTCAAAATGTTGCTGGTCTCGTAAGAAACCACCTATGAGTCTGTAAGTCTATAGGTAACTAGCAATGTTTTCATAAAATAACTTGAATTAGGATATGTATTTCCTAAAGAAATAAATGAATAAATGAGAAAGAACAAATTTTGAACATATCAAAATGACCTCATCAACCTTCTGAAATAAATGCATGAATTAGTTACATACTTTTTGGCTTTAAAAAAGAAATGTGTGAGTCATAAGGTACATTCTTTGCATGTTTTAGATATTTTTAAGGCCTCTGTTTTTTTTATTCCTTTGATGGATTAATTTCTGATTAATCAATTTTCTCTCTCCTTAAAATTTACAAGTTAGAATACCCCTAAAATACTAAGCTTAATTCAGTCTCTGAAATGTATTACATATTTTCTACCATGTCCACAATAGCCAAAATCTGACGATATTAAGGTTCTTTGTTTGTGGACTTCTTACGTAAAATAGTGCCCTTTATTAATTTTCTTCCTTTTTATTCTGGTTTATTTTCCATCTTGCCACTAATCACTACTTGAATTTATGGTATATATTTGCATATTTACTTGTTTATTATTTGTCTATTCCTGCCAATTGAGGAAGCTCTAAAAAAAGGGGAACATTTCTAGGCTCTGTTAACAGATACATGAGAAGCAATTAGGAGCTTTAATGAAAAGAAACACTGCTTAGTGGAAAGTGATTTTAGCTTTTATTTTAATGTTTAATACATATTTCTAAATTATAAGATTTTCTACTCGTTTTATGGCATATTTACCATCTAATAACAATGCTCACTGAACAAATAAAGCCAGTTCACCAGATCTATAATATTTATTGATATTATTCTTGCTTTAATAAAGTGGTTAAGCTCAGAGGAGCTTCATCAGGCTTTCAAGGCTTGATAAGCCTATTTACAAATTCACATTAGAATTTAGCTAGTAATTTTAGGAAATCCATTACCCATCTTTGGAAACTTTAATTAAGATGGCTTAAAATAGAAAAATACGGCTTCAAACAGAATTATATAGATCTATTACACTCATTTTTTTATTTACATTTACATTATCAATGTATGATTATTTTTAATATCTCTAAATGTGCAATAAACACATAGATTTCCCATTCCCACTAAATGACTAGATAAGCCATTGCAATTCATGCCAATTGATAGTATTAGAAAGCCTTCAATCATTCCCCAATGTATTCACCTCTCTCTTTTATAAATCCCCGTTCTTTTTCTTGCTTAGATCCTTTAATTTCTTTCTTAAACTTACTTAATAGAACCTTATGGAAAATCTAAGAATATGTTGGGGAAATGCCCATGTGCACAGAACCTTGTCCACATAATTTAATTTCAAGAGATCCACAGATCTCTTGGGTCCAACCAGAGACTACAGAGTGGTCAGGGACCCCATGTCAATCACTCTTGTCATATCCTATTAGTTTCTCTATATTGCCCTCATAACTGCTTTCTTTTTAACCAGCACTTAACCCTTCAGGTGACAGCTTTGTGTTCTAAAGTTGCTGACCCTCTTTATACAATGTTCCATATGCAGGACCTAAGGAGAAAAGTTGGCTCTGTACTAAAGATGGAGTGTTGTTAATAACAGCCATTCAAATAAGACTCGAGCATTTAACAACATTGTGATAGGAAAGGGCAAAAAGTTAGGACAGACTATAAACAACCCTTCTTATAAATAAGCTTTATTTAGCAGATGTCTACTCACAGCCTTCTATGTACCTCCTTCACTCATGTAACAAATGTCTATTGGTAATGACAATGTCCAGGCCCAGTAGGGGAGAGAAAAATGGAAGAAGTCACCTTGAAAATTAATTCTCCTTCTGAAGCCTGGAATACCACTTAGGCTGTTAATGTTTAAGACTGTTATACTACAAGTTCATTACTATTTAAAGGCAAAAGATAATGCTCGAGTTATAACCTCTAAAGTCATTGAAAAATTTCTCCCAATCCATTTTTATTCATCCAAATCAAATCTATTGCTATGTGAGTTCCTGATATAAATTCGGAATCCTGTTTGGTATTAGAAGATGGGAGAGATACAGTTTCTAACCCATAGTTTATTGCTACTCTTTAAACTAAGTTCAGGTATGCACACATTCTTTCTGTTTTGATGGGGCATCGGGGTGGGATTTCACCTGTCTTCATTTCATAGAGAATACCTCAATTCATGATTTAAAGATAGAGAACAGTAACACTAAGAAAAAGTTTTCATAACAAATACGTGAGAGAGATCTTCATAGGTTGAGTTTTCTGGGAGAGGGATTTGACTTACACTGAAGGAAATATTCCCCTTTATTGGGTATTCAGGAGGGAATCAGAGATCACTGAAGTCAGGAAGAAAATAGAAGCACTAACATTTGCAATAAATAGTTCCAATTATTATTATGACTAAATGAAAGCAAAATGAAAGTTGACATTTCTCTACTTTACATTAAAGATCTGGCAATGACTAAAGATAAAGGTCTAGTGGGTTTCATAAGTCTGGTATTAAAAATAAAATTACCCTCATTGACAGGTGAAATTGATCTGGCATTTCACAAAAGAAGGTAAATGGATTTTTTAAAATGGTTTTCTTCTCCTTACACAGGACACTTCAACTATTTAAATAATTTAAAAGTTATTTCTCATGGAAATAGAATCAATTTTCTATATGCCTGAAGCACATTAATGAGTATTCTGAATTTCCTTCCTTCTAGCCAAGTGATAAGTCAAAGTAAAAAAACCCCTGAAAGCTATTACATTGTAGAAAATACAATTTTCTCCTTGAGAAAGAATAGTTACTGGTTGCTGCTAAATTTAATATAGGAAATACAAAGTTACTGTGGCTATGCTATGCATAGGAAAAACTTTTCCGTAGTGGTCAGCTAGTAGCACCCAATGAAAGTTGTGGCGCTCTCACATTCAATTCACGAGCATTTAAATCTATTTTCTCAGGCTTGTGTAAGCCATGCTTCCATATGCTTTTTCACTCCAACTTCTTGTGGAAGTTTTCATTTTGGGATTTTACTCACTGCAGGTGGTATTACAAAACAAGAAAAAGGTTGTCCTGAATATACTTTTTTCTAATAAATATGATCTGGACATTTCAAAACTGCTTCACTTCTATCAACATCTCCTACCACTGTTTTGAGCATCATAAGACTGAGTAAGTGAAATATGGGCTTTCAAATTCACAAATCATAATTAAATACAGAATATGAAAAGAATAATGTTCAATCATAGTTACCAACTCTAAATATAAATGGTTCTAAACCAAGGTTTTCTCTCATATTCTCCATTAACTCTGCTTCATGTAGTCTATAATACATTTAATAGTTTTCTTCTTGTTGATCAGCTACATCTCTCTGGTAAATGAGAAGCCCTTCATCTCCAATTCTTAACAGTCAGCCACTCCCTGCCCAGCATTATAGTGGGTCTTGAATGAAGCCTATGTCTTTGAAATTATTTCTCTATTTGGTTTTAGTAGCAAAGAGATGGTGATTTTCTTAGATAAAAAGAAAAAATTAAGACCAAAATCTAAAAGCAAATCTGCAAAATTTTAATTTTAAAACAGAGAAATTAATTTTCAACTTATGTGGAACCCAACATAATTTCCTATATAAAATTGTTAAGTTCTTTCATCAAAATCACATCCTTGGATTTAGGTCCCCATTTGCTTTTAACAACCAACAATACTCAGAATCTAAGAAGGCATTTCATCTCACCTTCCTGCAGGGCTAGAGCTATTATCTTCATTTTCCCACTGTTCATTTTTACTTCTTGGAACTGGGGGCTGGAGCATTTCAGCAGCCAGTGGGTCAGGATCATTCTCTTCTCGACCAATCCATTCTCCAATCACACGGGGTCTCAGAAGAGAAGAATTAAATGCCACTGTTTCCTGAGAAGGAGAAAAGAATGTACTTGACTCAGATGAGTTATTCTTATTAATGGGACAACAGGGAAATAATTTTGTCTAGAGTTTTGACTGCCTCTGCCAATCAAAATTTTCCTTTTTTCTTTCTGAATTGACTCAAATCCATTTCTATTAGGTGACTTACTCTATGTAATTTGTGCTGACTCCTGAAGGTCACTGTGACAAAGGATCCAGGAGTGAAATCTTAGATTTGGATTTGGAAGGCTGCGTGTGTATTCTCAAGAAGGAGGATCTGAGACTAGCATTCATGACAGAAGGAAAAGTGTATGGTAAGGCTCTCACACTGGAAGAGCTCAGAGTTGCTGGGAAATGGTAAATAATTTCTTAGGAGGAAACTGGTGTGAGGTCAGGGAATAAAGTCAAGAAACGATGGTGGAAGGATGGATTGCCTCTGATTGTGGAACAGTCTGAACTTGTAGGGATCCAGTAGAGATTGGAAGCAGGGCAGTATCAGTGACAGGCATGGTGTGCTAATTCAAAAAATGTTAAAGTGACCTCTTTTCATAGATTTTCATATGATGTGGGTCTTAAAGTGATACTTAAACTACTTAAATCATTTAATAATTTGAAAGGTACTAGAATACTGAATTGTGTAATTGCTAGATATATCTCAGTAAGTGGGAAAAAAGGTTAAAAGCAATGTCTACTCTATGATCTTAGTTTTGTTTTAAAAATTCATAGTGGGGGTGGCTGGGTGGCTCAGTGGGTTAAAGCCTCTGCCTTCAGCTCAGGTCATGATCCCAGAGTCCTGGGATCGAGCCCCACCTCGGGCTCTCTGCTCAGCGGGGAGCCTGCTTCCCCTCCTCTCTCTCTGCCTGCCTCTCTGCCTACTTGTGATCTCTCTCAAATAAATAAATAAATTTTTTTAATTAAAAAAAATAAAAATTCATATGGGTATATATCAATATTTTGTGCTGGTGTCAGCCTCTCAATAACCAATGTTGTGGTTCTCATGATTGCAAGATGCCCTTCAGCAATAGCCATCAGGAGACTTTGAAAAATTAAAAGTTTATTGTTTAGGGACACCAGGGTGGCTCAGTTGGTTAAACAACTGCCTTTGGCTAAGGTCATGATCCCAGAGTCCCGGGATCGAGTCCTGCATTGGGCTCCCAGCTCCACAGGAGTCTGCTTCTCCCTCTGACTTTCTCCGCTCTCATGCTCTCTATCACTCTCTCTCTCTCAAATAAATAAATAAAATCTTCTAAAAAAAAGTTTATTGTTTATAAGACCTAAAGTATACAGCACACCTAGGGGTAACACAGTGAAATCACAGGTAGAGAGAGAGTGAAAGAGAGAGCACTAGCAATCACAATGCTGGGGTTCTGCTTTTATTGGAGTTGAGGGTGGAAGCCTAGGGTTTAGTGGGCTCACTCTTTAAAATTTAAAAAATAAGTCAATTTTTTAAATGGTCAGTTTAAAAAATAAGATTGGGAATTAAAAGCTTGGGGAGAGAAAAAACAAGTGGCCCAAATCGCCAGTAATTGAAATCAAACAAGATCTCTAAAACAAAAAGCTTCAGCCAGGGGAGGTGGCTGGGACCTTTATCTAGTCTACTGTGGCTAACAGTATGTTTATTGGAAATAGCCATCTTTGAAGTAGACACTTTGACAATCAAGGCTTAAGTGGGGCACTCAGATTACAAAAAGGAAAAAGACAAAACCAATTGTTAGAGTTTAACTACACTAATTACTCATTTATTAATTTTCTCATATTTATTAAGACCCACTGTGTGGCAGATACTGCTTTATTTGTTGGGAAAAACAACAGTAAAACCATAATTTGGTGGTTTTATCTGAACAGAGACTACAGGTAGTTTTAGTTTCTTCTTTTTGTGTTTCTATGTCTCTGGAAACTTATGATAAATATATACTTGTCTTATAATATGAAAAAATGCATTTTAAAAATAACCTGATGTGAGAAACATAGGCTTGACTTAAATTATGTTTCCTTGCAGTTTTTAGTATTATGAGAGTTCTGAATAATTTCTTAAAAATTCAGACCTGGTCTTCTGAGTCTTTACAATTCTCCAAAATATTATATAAATACAACACAATGCATATATGACATAACAATAAGTACAATATAATATTAATTAGTATACAAATATAATACCAAAGGCAACATGTGAAATATGATTAGGATATATTTGATGAATTTATCCAAGTGATAACAAGGGACAGAAAATAGTTGGATATCTTAATACTGACTTCCTAGCCCACATGAAAATGTACCAGATACATTTTGGTAATCGGTGCTTGTATAACAGCAAATAATCTGAATTCTTTCTGTATTTATGTCCCCATAGTCAGGAAATCAAAGCACTATAACGGTTTTCTGCTGTGAAATCATGCAATCAAATTATTTTCTTGAAATTACTGGAAAGACACATTCACCTATCACAATTTAATATCATTTGAAGTATAACAATTAAAATTAACAGCAATAGTGTTAGATTTTAAACCTGTATTTGTTTTTAAAAGCAAACTGAAATAAAGGCATGTTTTAGAATATAAAAAAATTATAAACATATTTATAGCCTCAGGATTAATTTTGGCCTGCATCTGAAGTGTTACTTATTTTGTGAATTTCACTTTCTCCAAATGTAAAACAGTGATGATGGGAATTATAAACCTACTGTATCAAATGAGTTCATAGGCAGCACAGTTAAACCACAGAATTCTGTATATTTGCTAGATACAATTATTTAAGGATGTGGACTATATCAAAACCACTTCTACATGTGTGATATATCTGGGGGGAAAATGGTAAACAGAAGCGCAAGAATGGGCAAGTTGGGTAAAAATAAATCCTTGGTTGTCGATATGGGCAGAGTAATAGAACAGACACTTGATGGGACAAATTTTCAACCTCTGAAGTTTTATTTTATAGACAGAATATTTAAAAAGTTAGATTATTAGTTCAATTTATTAATCTCATTTATGTAATAAAGCAGAATTTGGCTTGGAGATTTGTCCTATTATAGACTCAACAAATAAGAATGAGGACAAAGAGACTGACCACTGTAACAACAGGAAGGAGCGGGTTTGGACACTGTAAATGGAAAATGCGAAATCGAATTTAGAGTTGATCAAATGTTGAGAGCTGAAGAGAATCAGAAATAACTCCCTTGTTGTTTACCGGGAAATTAAACAAAATGATAGATGCCACTGCTGTTGGAAAGTGGAGCACGGAGAGGATAAATCGTTTGATATGCAGCCCGTTTAACACTAGCTGGCAGCAGAAATTTCAGTGAGAAATAGCTGATGAACAAAACAATACAAAGCTGCAAACAGGGTCAAAGGAGTTAGGAAATTAGTATTTTACAGGTCAAAAAATGGGACCCTACTTTTTCTATTTTTCAGAATGATTAAAGCTATCTATGCCTTTTTGAAAATGTTATAGCTATAGAAATTACTGAATATAATATAGTTACCTGAAATAGATTAAAATAGCAAATATTTCCTTGGATATATTGCTTACATTTGATTAAGCCAAGTAAACATAAATTTTTATGAAAGGATTTCAATGAAGAAAACAGTTCTTAACACTATACACAATGCGTCACAAATGTCAGTACATAGCAAAAGAAATTTTAAAATGCCCATCAAAAGCAAGGAAAATATTTCTTGAAAATATTCTAAGTACATGGTAAACAAATAATTTAAAGTGTCAATGCTAAACATGTAAATCCTAATTATTCTTTAAAAATATATAAACACATATTCCTTTGCCCTCTTAAGGCTAGAGTCTCTAGAGGTTGAGATTCTTAAGCAAATATGCTTAATTTAATAAGAATAGCATTTCTGGTAAAAAATTCAACCAAAGATCACAGATTAGCTTAGTATTTTTGATCAGCAGAAAGCTATCCTATTAAAAGCAGTTACAGTAAACAGGCCTACTCTCTCCAAGCAGCCTACTCCTACTCTCCTACTGGCTAACTCACAGTGAATTCAACTGCTCTGACCACCTTATCACATTTGATTATATTCTGCCTTTTTTTTTTTAACTCCACTATAAGTAACATACAGTGTTATATTAGTTCCAGGTGCATAATATAGTGATTCAACAATTCTACATATTACTCAGTGCTCATCATAAGTACACTTTAACCCCCTTCAACTATTTTGCCCATCCTCCCACTCCTCTGGTGGCCACCAATTTGTTTTCTATATTTAAGTCTATTTTTTTCTTTATTTGGTTTGTTTCTTAAATTCTACATGAGTGAAAACAAATGGTACTTGTCTTTCTCTGACTGACTTATTTCACTTGGCATCATATCCCCTAGATCCACCCATGTTTTTGCAAATGGCAAGATTTTGTTATTTTTTATGCCTAATATTACATTGTATATATGTATATATACACTACATCTTATCTATCCATTCCTCTATTGATGGACCCTTGGGTTGTTTTCATATTTTTGCCATTATAAATAATGTTACAGTAAACATAGGGATGCATATATCTTTTCAAATTAGTGTTTTTGTATTCTTTGGATAAACACCCTGTAGTGGAATTACTAGGTCATATGGTAATTCTATTTTGAATCTTTTGAAGAACCTTCATACTGTTTTCCACAGTGGCGGCACCAGTTTGCATTCTCACCAACAGTACACGAGTGTTCCTTTTTTCCACATCTGCACCTCTTGTTGTCTCTTGCATTTTTAATTTCAGCCATTCTGACAGGCATGAGGTGATATCATTGTGGTTTTCACTTACATTTCCTTGATGATGAGTGATGTTGAGCAACTTTTCACGTTTCTTTTGGCCATCTGATGTCGTCGTCTTCTTCTTTTTTTTAAGATTTTATTTATTTAAGAGAGAGATAGTGAGAGAGAGCATGAGAGGGGAGAAGGTCAGAGGGGGAAACAGACTCCCTGTGGAGCTGGGCATCCGATGCAGGACTCGATCCTGGGACTCCGGGATCATGACTTGAGCTGAAGGCAGTTACCTAACCAACTGAGCCACCCAGGCAGCCATGATCTGATGTTGTTTTTAAAGAAATGTTTACTCCCATCTTTGGCTCATTTTTAACTGGATTATCTGTTTTTTTGGTGTTGGGTTGCATACGTCTTCATATATTTTAGATACTAATCCCTTATCCAATTATGTCATTTACAAATATCTTCTATTCAGTAGGCTCTCTTCTAGTTTTGATGACTGTTTCCTTTGCTGTGCAGAAGCTTTTTTATTTTGATGTAGTCAGGTAGTCTATTTTTGCTTTTGTTTCCCTTCCCTCAGGAGACATATCTAGAAAAATGTTGCTACAGACAATGTCAGAGACATTACCACCTACGCTGTGTTCTAGGATTTCTATGATTTCAGATCTCACTTTTAGGTCCTTAATCCATTTGAGTTTATTTTTGTGTGTAGTATAACAAAGTGCACCAGTTTCATTCTTTTGCAAGTTGCGGCTGTCCAGTTTTCCCAAGACCATTTTTTTTAAAAAGAATTTATTTATTTATTTGACAGAAAGAAAGAGAGCACAAGCATGGGGAGTGGCAGAGGGAGAGGGAGAAACAGGTTCTCCACTGAGCAGGGAGCCTGACTTGGGGCTCCCTAGACCCTGGGATCATGACCCGAGCTGAACGCAGATGCTTAACTGACTGAGCCACCCAGGTGCCCCCCAACACCATTTTTTAAAAGGATTTTTTCTCATTTAATATTCTTGTCTCCTTCATCAAAGATCCATTGACCATATAGTAGTAGGCTTATTTCTGGGCTCTCTATGCTGTTCTAATGATCTATGTGCCTATTTTGTGCCATTTCTATACTGTTCTGATTATTAGAGCATTGTAGTATATCTTGAAATTGGAGATTGTAATACCTCCAGTTTTGTTAATCTTTTTCAAGACTGCTTTGGCTATTTGGATTCTTTTGTGGAACCATGAAAATTTTAGGATTATGTTATAGTTCTATGAAAAATGCCATTTATATTTTGATAGGGACTGCATTAAATCTATAGATTACTTTAGGTAGTATGAACATTTTAACAGTACTTGTTCTTGCAATCTATGAGCATAGACTATCTTTCCATTTGTTTGTGTCATCTTCATTTACTTTCATCAATGTTTTATAGTTTACAGAGTACAGTTCTTTCACCTCCTTGGTTAAGCTTATTCCTAGGTCTGGAATGACTCCCAGTAGCTCCCCTGCTCTGGAGAAGTCTCCTAAATGTCTCTGCCCCTCCACCACAAGTTCTGAGATTAGCAAGTAAATCTCAGGTATTTTCCAAACTGTTACTGCTTCTATACTGTATCTCAGTAGGGCCGTTTGTCTCTTAGAGTGGGTCTCAGATTTTTATCACACTCTGTCTCTCCCAGAATCAAGCCCACTGATTTTTTAAGTTCCACATGTTGAGTTCCACTGACTCTAAGAACTCTTAAGTCAAGCCCCTCTGGTTTCTAAAGCCAAATGTTATGAGTATTATCTTCCCAGTGCAGGTCCCTCATGTGCATGGCACCTAGTATGGGCTCTGCTCCTTCCTCCTCCCCATGCCTATGTCGTCTCTCCCCACCATAGACAGTCTTAGGGGTTAACTCGTTTCCACCCCTGTCTCCACCCTTCCTACCACTTTGAATGTGGTCTCTTCTCTAAGTCCAACTGTGAAGAGTCTGTTTTTCAGTTCTTGGGTTATTTCTGCATTATTTACAGTGATGTGGGTGTTATCTATGTGTATCTGTGGGATGAGCTATGCCAGGATCCTCCTACTCTGACATCTTCCCCAGAAGTCTTCTCTTCTTAATAAGTCAAGATGTTTATGGAAACCTGAGATCACATCTTAAATGCCTGTTTCCTCCATAATAGCTAGCATAATTACGATTTCACAAATAAGCATAAAACTTGTGTAAATGAATTAAGAATAATTCCTATAATGAAAACCAATGCAAATATGGTAAGTTATGAAGTATCTTTATGTCTTACTAAAAATCATATAAATGATTCATGGACAACATTGATTAATACATTTTTAAGGCATATCAGAAGAAAGTCTACAAGATGTGATCTATTTAAAATCATTAAATATTTCTTACAAACACTTAGAGTAAATTATTTTAATCCTACCAGTTTAAAAATGGAAAATTATGGAACATGTAATCACACATTAAATATTTAATATAAAATTTCATTAAATGTTCAATTTAATAATCATTATTAAAGTAATCCACACATTGAGCTTGCATTAGAGTTTAAAGAAATTAATGTAAGCAGATTAAAAGCTTTTTTCCTACTGCCCCCCCTTCTACTTCTATTTTTTTTCCAGCTTTGAGATATAATTAACATATATGATGTAAGTTTATACTGTATACCATAATGATTTTACATATATATAATGCAAAATGATTAATAAGGTTAGGTAACATATTCATCACTTCACATGATCACCATTTTGTGTGTGTGCGTGTGGTGAGAACTTTTAAGATCCACTTTCTTAGCAACCTTCAAGTATACAAAATATAGTGTTGTAAACCTTAGTCACCACACTATGCATTAGATTGTTCATCTCATAATTGGAAGACCACATTTGAACACTTGCACCCATTTCCTCCACACTCTCACCTCTGGCAAACACCACTCTACTCTCTCTTACTATAGGTTAGGTTTGTTTAGATTTCACAAATTAGTGAGATCATATAATATTTGTCTTTCTCTGGCTTATTTCACTTAGCATAATGCCCTCAAGTTTCATCTACATTGTCACAATAACAATGGCAGAATTTCCTTCCTTTTATGGCTGAATAATATTCTACTATATTACATATATGATTATATGTATGTAAATAATCTCTCTTTATTCATCTATCAACAGGCACTTAGATTGTTTTCATGTTTTGGCTATTGTAAATAATACTGCAGTAAACATGGAAGTTCAGATATTCCTTTGAGAAAGTGATTTCATTTCCTTTAGATATATACTCAGAAGTGGGATTGTTGAATCAGTTTTATGTTTTTTTGAAGCACCCACATGCTGCTTTCCAAAGTAGCTAAATGTATTTGCATTACCACCAACAGTATACAAGAGTCTCCTCTTCTCCACATTCTTGCCAACACTTGCTATCTCCTGTCTTTTTGATAAGAGACATTGTATCAGGCATGAGGTGATACTTCCTTATGGTTTTGATTTGCATTTCCCTGACAAGTAATGACGGTGAGCACCTTTTCATGTACTTGGCCCTTTATCTATCTTCTTTGGAAAAATGTTCAGGTCTTGCGCCTAATTTTGAAAAACAATATTTTTTTCTAGTATTGAGCTATCTGAATTTCTTATGTATTTTGGATACTAAACCCTTATCAGATATATGATTTACAAATATTTTCCCCCATTCTACAGGTTACCTTTTCAGTTTGATTTTTTTTCTTTTCTGTGCAGAAGCTTTTTAGTTTGATGTAGTCCCACTTGTTCTTTGTGCTTTTGGTGTCAAAAAAAATTTTTTATTAAAGATTTTTTTTATTTGACAGAGAGAGGCACAGTGAGAGAGGAAATACAAGCAAGGGGAGTGGGAGGAGAAGCAGGCTGCCTGCGGACCAAGGAGCCCAATTCGGGGCTCAATCCCAGGACTCTGGGATCATGACCTGAGCCGAAGTCAGATGCTTAACAACTGAGCCACCCAAGAACCCTAAAGAAATTTTTTTAAACCACTGTCAATACCAATGTAAATGAGATTTTTCTTCTAGGAGTTTCATAGTTTGAGTCTTACATTTAAGTCTTTAAAGCATTTTGACTTGATTTTTGTACTAGTGCGAAATAAGAGTCAAAGTTCTTTTCTTTTTTTGTAATTCTATTTTTAATTTTAATTTTGTTATGCTATAAATGCTTGTAATAAGAAACAAAGTTCATAGGGTGTCTCGGTAGCTCAGTCAGTTAAGCATCTGCCTTAGGCTCAGGTCATGATCCCAGGTCCTGGGATTGAGCCCCACATCAAGCTCTGCATTGGGTTCCGTGCTTAGTGGTAAGTCTGCTTCTCCCTTTGCCCCTCCCCCTAGCTTGTGCTTGTTCTCTTTCCAAAATAAATAAATCTTTAAAGAAAAAAGTTCAAATAGACAACATCACACCACAAGAAAATAGAAGAAGAAATGTAACTGAAATTTAGTAGAAGAAGGAAATAAGAAAGACCAGAAATAAAATAGGGGCCAGAGTAAACCATAACATAATATTGAAAGTAATGAAAAGTTTTTCAAAAAAAAAAATTCAATTGGAAATGCTTTAACTACATAAACTAAGAAAAAAAGAGAGAAGACTCAAAAAAGCAAAATGAGAAAAGAGAAAACAATATAACAGACACCACAGAAATACAATTTCATTCTTTTGCAATGGATTATCTACTTTTACCAACAAATTTTATTAAAAAGACTGTCCTTTCCCCATTAAGTATTCTTGGATCCCTTGTTAAACGTTAATTGTCCAAGTATGTATGGTTTATTTCTGGGTTCTTGATTTTGTTCCATTGGTCTGTTTCTATTTTTATACCAGTACCCTACTATTTTAATTACACTAGCTTTGTAACATAGTTTGAAATCAGGAAATATATGCCTCCAGCTTTGTTGTTCTTCTCAAGATTGCTTTGTCTATCTGTGGTTCCATACAAATTTTAAGATTGTTTTTTCTATTTCTGTGGGAAATGCCATTTGGAATTTTGGTAAGGACTGCACTGAACTACAGATGGCTTTGAGTAGCAGAAACATTTTAACAATATTCATTCTTGGGGCACCTGGGTGGCTCAGTGGGTTAAAGCCTCTGCCTTCGGCTCGGGTCATGATCTCAGGGTCCTGGGATCGAGCCCCGCATTGGGCTCTCTGCTCAGCAGGGTCTGCCTGCCTTTCTGCCTACTTGTGATCTCTGGCTGTCAAATAAATAAATAAAATCTTAAAAATAAAAAACAAAAAAACCCCCAATATTCATTCTTCCAGTTCATGAACATGGGCTATCTTTCCACCTATATCTGTCTTCTTCAATGTCTTTCATCAAAAAAAGGATATAGATCTTTTACCTGCTGGATTAAATATATTCCTATTTATTGTTTTTTATGCTATTATAAATGGGGTTGTTTTATTTCTTCTTAGGATAGTTCACTGTTAATATAGAAATGCAACAGATTTTTGTATGTTGGTTTTATATACTGCAACTTTACTAAATTCATGTATTAGTTCTAACAGTTTACTGCTTGAGTCTTATGGGTTTTCTCTGCATAAGAAGAACATGTCATCTACAGAGTCTTACTTCTTGTCCAATCTGGATGCGTTCATTTCTTATTCTTTCCCAGGTGCTCTAGCTAGAACTTCTGGTACTTGGTTGAATAAGAGTAGTGAGATGGGCACTCTAGTCTTGTTCTTGATTTTAGAGAAAACCCTTTCAACCTTTCACTGTTGAGTACAATGTTAGCTGAGGATTTTCACATATGTCTTTTATGTTGAGTTTTAGTCCCCTTTATACCGATTTGTCAAAAGTTCCTATCATGAAAGAATGTTAAATTTTGTTGAATGTGGGTTTTTTGCATTTATTGAGATGATCATGTGATTTTTATCTTTCAGTCTGTTAATGTGATGCATCATATTTATTGATTTACATATGTTGAACCATCCCTGCATCCCAGAGATAAATCCCATGTGATTGCAATCCCGCTATCTGATCCTTTTAATGTGCTGTTGAATTCAGTTGTTAGGACTTTGTTTTGAGAATTTTTGCATCTAAACTCATCAGAGATATTTGTGTATAGATTTCTTTTATTGCAGTGTCCTTACCTGGATTTGGTATCAAGGTAATGCTGGCCTCATAAAAAGAGTTTCAGAGTCTTCCCTCCTCTTCCAATCTTTGGAAGAGTTTGAGAAAGATTGGTGTTAGTTCCTTAAATGTTCAGTAGAATTCATCAGTGAAACCATCTGGTCCTGGGCTTTTCTTTGTTAGAAATTCTGCCTTTGATTTCTGTTTTAATTTCCTTACGTGTTACTGGTCTGTTCATATTTCTTATTTTTTTATTCCGTCTTGGTGGATTGTATGTCTCTAGGAATTTATCCAGCTTTTTCCCCTACATTATCCAGTTTGTTGGCACTAATTGTTCATGGTAGTCTCATGATCCTTTGTACTTCCATAGCATTAGTTGTAATATCACCTCTTTCATTAATAATTTTATTTGAATCCTCTCTCTTTTTTTCTTGGTTAGCCAAACTAAAGATCAGTTTTATTTATATTTTCAAAGAGCAAATTCTCAATTTCAATAATCTTTCTGTTACTGTCCTATTTTTTATTTCACTTATTTCTGCTCTGTCTTTATTATTTCCTTTCTTCTGCTACCTTGGTAGTCCTTATTCTTCCTAAGTAATCAATATAAACTGTTAAAAGCCAGGACCTCAGCAACTGGAAGTATTCAAACTATTTTGTTATAGTCTTTAATATATTTACTTAGCGCAAGTTTTTCTCAAAAACTATATATCACATTCTGTGAAAACACTGAAATGCATTCTGAACATTCTGACAGATCCCTAGTAGCCTAGAGCTCTTGGTTTAGTGATCATGACTTTAGTGTAACGTATGATGGCATTAATGGTCCTAATTGTTCAACCTCATTTTATTCAATCCCTTTAGCATGTGAGTTTATAGTTTCTCTTAAAAGTGGGGCAAATTTACCCTCCACATGTGACCTGTTTTAGCCAATGGAATAGGCACATTATTGTATGCCTGATACAAGCCTAGGCCTTAAGGCACCTTACATGTTTCTACTTACTCTCTTGTATTTCTGACTTCCCCATGAGAAAGATATGCCTATGCAAGTCTACTTGCCCCAAAATGAAGGTAAGAAACACTTGTAACAGACCTGAATGACACCAAACAGCCAACCTTATATCAGCCGACAGTAGCCAACCAACCTCCAGTCACATGAGAAACTCCAGTTGAGATCTGCTGACCCCATCTAACCAAGATCCAGCTTAGATCAGCTGAATTCCAGAAAAGCAGGAATAATAAATTTTACTGTTTCAAGCCTCTGAATTTTGGGTTAAAACATTACATAGCTATAGCTAACTGAAACAAACTGATCCTAGAAGTAGAGTGCTGCTTAATAAAAACTTAAAATATATGTCTTTGGCTGTGGAATGCACAGGTGGGTGTTGGCTGTAAAAACAGTGAGGAAATTATTATAAGAGACTGGGAAAATGGAGGCCAGTGTATTGTAGTGTTAATTGCTTGGTAAAACTATTATCTTTGGTTAAGATAGAAAGTGATCTAATCAAGTTTCAAAACTGCTCAAGAAGATATCTAAGAAAAAAATCTGTAAACATTACCTACTTGCTTTTATTTACATATGATAAATTTCTTCAAGAAACAGATGAGTGCAAAATATAAATTGCCAATTTGCAAGTAAAATTTAGAGGAAATATTTAAGAGTCTGGCTGAATTTCTTACATCCAGCTTTTCTCAACAGCTCAAGAGTTTTAAATTAAGATAATCCTTGTATAAATATTAAATCCATGGCCCTGCCAAAAAGACAAAGCCTCAGGGTAGAGAAGAAATTAAGGATGTAAACAACATCCAAAATACCATTAATTAAATCTAGAAAGAGAGGCATGTCCTGAAAAGAACTATGGGTGTGGTTTTGGCACAAGAAGGAGAGAGGAATCAAATACAAAGGAAACCCAAAGATTCTTTAAGACAATTGAATTGGCAAAAAGCAGCTGAAGTAAAAAGGACAGAGATGTAAATACCCCTTGGGGCTGACATTTTTCTACGAGAGAGAACCTGAAAATTTGCTCGAAGGTATCTTTTCTAAAGCCCTCTTCAGAAGTAGCCAAAGACATTAACAAAAAAGAAAATCCTACAGAAAGAAGCCAGGAGCCATAGAAAATGATAGATGGAGACTCCCAGGGAACCCAGTTCCTATTCTCACAGACCAGACCTGGGGCCCAATTCAGGAACACTTCCAACACTATGAATAGGAATACCTAATGATATGTGCCCATAAGATCCAATAATTTCTATAAAACTCTCATTATTTCCCTCTTCTAATAGGAATATTTAATGTGGTTACCTCATGTCAGTCTCATCACTTAATGGAAAGAAAGAAACAAAACTTATCAGTCATACTTCCAACTCTTAGATAAGAGTACCTAATGATATGTTCCCATAAGAACCAATAATTTCTATAAACCTCTCATTATTTTCCTTTTCTTTTTTTCTTTTTTTTTTTCATTATTTCCCTTTTCTACTAGGAATATTTAATGTGGTTACCTCACATCAGTCTTACCACTTATTGGAAAGGGAGAAACAAAACTATCAGTCACATATGTTTCCCTATATAGAAAAATCAAGACAATTCAGAGGCCAATTTATAATATATGAGTTTGGCAAGTTTATGGAATTTAAGATAAAATTAGAAAAATAATTTTCATTCCTACATTCCAGCAAGTTTTAAAATGGTAATTTATAAAACAGATTCCATTTACAATAATAGCCAAAAGTACAAGTTATCTAGGAATCAATTTAATAAAACCTGCATGGTTTTATTGAATATAACTATATGACATTGTCATGTAATATTATAATATTTAATCAAATGGAAATATGCCATGTTTACAATAGAATGGCTCAGAAATGTAACAATGCCAATTCTCTCATATCAATCTAAAATACAATACAACTCCAAACCAAATGGAATAACAGAAATAGCAAATAGGTCAATAGAAGAAAAAGGGCCCAGAAATAATACAAGTAACAGAAGCATGCATACTGATGGACAAATGATGAATTTTTCAATAAACAATTATAGGAAATATATTATCCATATGGATAAAATATGTTCCAACTTCTTCCCATATTAAAAAATAATTTCAAGTGGATGAAAGACCTAAATGTGAAAAAAGACCTTTTAGGAGAAAATAAAAAAAAAAAAAAAAACAATTATTTTCATGACATCAAGTAGGAAAGGATTTCTTAAAACGATATTACAAATTAATGTTTAAGAAGTCTGTTAATAGAAAGCACTATTTTAAAAGTGATGACAAGCCTCAAACTTAGAGAACATATTTGAGAAACATATAACCAATAAGGGTTGACATCCAGAATATAGAATAAACTCACAAATCTAAAGGAAAAAAATGGGCAATAAAAATGGGCAAAAGAGACAAGCAGGCATTCAATCTTATTGAAAATTATAAAATCACTAATTGAGTCTACAAGAAACCATTTTTCATTAAAATGTTTGATGACAGCTAGTGTGAGCAAGGATCAGGAGCAAAAAGTATTATTACAAACTGTTGGTGGAAGTGTAAATGATACAATCTTTAGAAATTCTGCATTACCTAGTAATGTTAAAAATGCACATGCCACATGGGTAGATTAATTAAAGTTCATTTGGTTGCGTTTTTCTCTTTCAGTCCAGATACATTTTCATTCTTCAGTTAATTTCAACATTTCCTGTCTCTCTCTTAATTCTAAGCTGATTATGTTGCTTCTTATTTCAATGGGAAAATGAAAGCAATCAGAAGAGAATTTGTTTATCTTTTCATCAACAAACTCACTAGCTATTAGCATTCTTGTCTACAGTGACAAAAGATGAACTGTCATTTCTTCTTTTCTGACATATAGAAGGTATTCTAATCGTACAGTGAGTTAAAAAATGACAAAACTTAGGTAACATATGATTCAATTGTTCATAATGTTTTGTCAACATCACTAGTTATTGGCATATGTAAATGTAAATCAAGACCACAATGAAATACTACTTCACACCCATGAGGATGACTATAAGTGAAAAGACAGGTACTAGCAAAGATATGGAGAAATTGGAACCCTCACATTTGTTGATTGGAACATAAAATGGTGCTGTCACTGTGAAAAATAGTCTGGCAGTCTCTCAAAGAGTTTAACAGAGTAACATACAAGCCAGCATTCCCATCTCCTACAGATATGCCCAAGAGAAATGAAAACACACATCCACACAAAACTTCTACATGAATATTCAGAGAAACACTATTCATAATAGTTGAAAAGTGGAAACAACTCAAATGTCCATAAATTGATGAATGAATAAACAAAATTATTCACCAACAAAAAGGAATGAGGTACTGATAGGAGCTACAGCATCGCTGACCCTTGAAAACATTACACTAAGTGAAAGAAGACAGTCACAAAACACTACATTTGTTTGACTGCATTTATATGAAATTTCTAGAATAGGCAAAGCTATAGAGACAAAAGGCAAATTAGTGGTTGTCTAGGGCTAAAGGACTGGGGGGATGAGAATGGGTACAAAGTTTCTTTTGGGGTGATGACAATATTCTGAACTTAGGTTGTGCTAATATACTTTGAATGTAATAAAAACCAGTTTAGATTTTATTATATGAATTATTATCTTAATAAAGTTATTAAAATAATTCATGAAACCCATTTTAGCTTTTCCCCTTTCATGGTGGAGTACAGTATGTAGTGTAAGGGAAAAGCATGGATTTGGAGTCAGATGAACAATCAGAAGCCAGAGGGAAGTATTTACTCTAGATCTAAGTACTAATTCTGAGACCTTCAGCAAATCACTTAATCACTCTGCCCTCAGTTTCCTTATCTGTAAAACAGGAAAAACACAATCACTTCATTGGACTGGTCCAAAAACTAAATTCAATAACACCTCAAAAAGCCCTTAGCATACATGCTATCCCTAACTAGGACCCAATACTCCCTCCTCTTCTCCCCCACTCTCTTCTTGGATTTAAAACATTTTACTCTTCATTATGGAAACCTTCTTACTAACACAAAAGTAGAAGAGCAAAATAAACCCCTTTGTAGTCACACATATTTTCATCAATAATCAACTCACAGGTAAACTCACTTCATCCTATCTCCATCTATGTCCCTTCCACAGCCCCCTTCCTTGCCCAGATCATTTCAAAGCAAATCCCATTCATTACATCATGTCATTTGTAAATGGTCAATTATTTACTCTAAGAAGAGTGCTTTTATATACAAATACCATTATCATTTTCAACAATAAAGTAACGATATTCTTCAATATCAACAAATATCTCATTGGTTTTAAAATTTCCTTGGTTATCTCAGGGAAATTGTTTGTACAAGTCAGACTGTATGCAAGACTTTATGTGCTATAACTTACTTTTAGGTCTCTTTCAATCTACAGGTTCTCCTATGTCATTTTTTTGTTCTGTAATTTTGTTGTTGCTGTTGTTGTTTAAAAAAATCAAAATTGTTTGTCCTGTGAGTTTTCCATGGTCTGGATTTTTCCCTTTACATCCCTGTGATGTGGCTTGAAATGTCCCTCTACCCTTTGTAATTTCTGTAAATTAGTAGTTAGTTTTGGATAAAGTTTTTGTTATTGTTGTTGTTCCAAGTACGGCTTCAGAGAGAATGGTTATGCATCAGTCCTCCTACCCCCTTATCTGAGGTTTTACTTTCTGTGGTTTCAGTTACCCGCAGTCAACTACGGGCCAGAAGTAGTTGATCCTTCTGACATATCATTAGAAGGTCAATAGCAGCCCCACAGAATATCACAATGCCCCCATCATTCACCTCACTTCTCACAGCACATATGTATTTTAACATCTCACATAATCACAAGAAGGGTGAGTACAGTATAATATTTTGAAGGAGACCACAGTCACATAACTTTTATTATAATATATTGCTATCATTGTTCTGTTTATTACTTATTGTTAATCTCTCTGTATAATTTATAAATTAAACTCTGTAATACATATGTATATGTAGGGAAAATATCATATATATAGGGCTTAAGTACTATCCATGATTTCAGGCCTCCTCTGCACTGGCATTTGGAATGTATCCCCCACAGATAAGCGAGGTTGACAATTGTTCCATCGGGAGGCACATAACATCTTGTTGACTCTTCTTGACTGATGTTGGCAGCATTGATAATTATTGCTTAGATCCATTAATTCACTAAAGATTATCAAATGGTGACTAATTTTTAAGACCATATTCATTTATTTGCTGGAAAACTTCTGTCAAGAGAAAGTTCCTCAAATATTTGGTTACCCTGAAGTACAATTTGTATAGGAAAAGTAGATTAAATGTTTGATTCTTTCCCTTTACTTTCACCAGTTTTTGAAAGTAGTAACTTTGGCCTCCTAACATACTTTTAAGATTATTAATTTTGGGGTGAACATAAAAATTTTAAAATGTTAGATATAATTCATTGCATTGCAGTTATTATTCTTTTTTTTTTATTTTTTATAAACATATATTTTTATCCCCAGGGGTACAGGTCTGTGAATCGCCAGGTTTACACACTTCACAGCACTCACCA